>NC_041390.1:234391940-234653098 GCF_002162155.2 Triticum dicoccoides
ATGACTATTTCAGGAAAGCTCAATGATTGGCATGGCATGGATGTGAAAGTGGAACCCTCAAAATGCTAAGGACAAAGGATTGGCTCAAGCTCAAAAGCTCAAGACTCTTCATTTTATATTTTAGTGATCCAAGATCACATTGAGTCTTTAGGAAAAGCCAATACTATCAAGGAGGGATGAGGTGTTGCTTAATGAGACTCTTGCTTCATGTGCTTAGTGATATGCTCCAAAACCCTCAACTACTTTCCCATATCCACATATGACCTAAACCCTAAGCCAAACTCGGTCCTACCGATTCTTTCTATCCGGCGCCACCGAGTTTCACTTGTCATAAGCCACTGCCAAACCCTAGCAATTCGGTTCTACCGATAGGGATCTCGGTCTCACCGAGATGGGATTGCAAACTCTCTGTTTCCCTTCCATAACTTTTCGGTCTCACCGAAAGACCGGATCGGCCCCACCGAGATTGCAATGTAAATTCAGTGTTTCCTTTTTGTAACTTTTTGGTCTCACCGAAAGAGCAAATCGGTCCCACCGAGTTTGCCTGACCAACTCTCTGGTTAGCTAATTACCAAAATCGGTCTCACCAAGTTTGTGTAATCGGTCTCACCGAGATTACGTTATGCCCAAACCCTAACCATATCGGTCCTACCGAGTTGCATGTCAGTCCCACCGAAAATCTCTAACGGTCACTAGGTTTACCTTTTCGGTCCGACCGAGTTTGTTGATTCGGTCCCACCGAGATTGGAAAACTGTGTGTAACGGTTGGATTTTGTGTGGAGGCTATATATACCCCTCCACCTCCTCTTCATTCGTGGAGAGTCATCAGAACACATACACAATTCCAACTCATATGTTCTGAGAGAGAACCACCTACTCATGTGTTGAGACCAAGATATTCCATTCCTACCATATGAGTCTTGATCTCTAGCCTTCCCCAAGTTGCTTTCCACTCAAATCTTCTTTCCACAAAATCCAAATCCTATGAGAGAGAGTTGAGTGTTGGGGAGACTATCATTTGAAGCACAAGAGCAAGGAGTTCATTACCTACACACCATTTGTTACTTCTTGGAGAGTGGTGTCTCCTAGATTGGCTAGGTGTCACTTGGGAGCCTCCGACAAGATTGTGGAGTTGAACCAAGGAGTTTGTAAGGGCAAGGAGATCGCCTACTTCGTGAAGATCTACCGCTAGTGAGGCAAGTCCTTCGTGGGCGATGGCCATGGTGGGATAGACAAGGTTGCTTCTTCGTGGACCCTTTGTGGGTGGTTGCTTCTTCGTGGACCCTTCGTGGGTGGAGCCCTCCGTGGACTCGCGCAACCATTACCCTTCGTGGGTGGAGCCCTCCGTGGACTCGCGCAACCGTTACCCTTCGTGGGTTGAAGTCTCCATCAACGTGGATGTAGGATAGCACCACCTATCCGAACCACGGGAAAAACATCCGTGTCTCCAATTGCGTTTGAATTCTCCAAACCCTTCCCTTTACATTCTTGCAAGTTGCATGCTTTACTTTCCGCTGCCAATATACTCTTTGCATGCTTGCTTGAATTGTGTGATGATTGCTTGACTTGTCCTACAATAGCTAAAATCTGCCAAGAACTAAAATTGGGAAAAGGTTAAGTTTTTATTTGGTCAAGTAGTCTAATCATCCCCCCTCTAGACATACTTTCGATCCTACAGGGGGCCACGCCCAGGGGGGTAGGGCGCGCCCCCCACCTTCGTGGGCGGGGTGTGGCCCCCTGGTGAACTTCTTGCGCTTAGTATTTTTTATATATTCTGAAAACGTCTTCCGTGAAGTTTCAGGACTTTTGGAGCTATGCAGAATAGTTCTCTAATATTTGCTCCTTTTCCAGCCCAGAATCCCAGCTGCCGGCATTCTCCCTCTTTATCTAAACCTTGTAAAATAAGAGAGAATAGGCATAAGTATTGTGACATAATGTGCAATAACGGCCCATAATGCAATAAATATCGATATAAAAGCATGATGCAAAATGGACGTATCAACTCCCCCAAGCTTAGACCTCGCTTGTCCTCAAGCGAAAGCCGAAATCGAAAAATATGTCCACATGTTTAGAGATAGAGGTGTCGGTAAAAATAAAATATGGACGTGAAGGCATCATGATCATTCTTAGAACAACAACTTATATAATTCTTGTCATATGATCTCTTATGCTAGAGTAACAATTCAATCACAATTTCAAGTATGAATCATAAACTTCATTGAAAACTAACAAACTATAATCTCAGTCATTGGAGCAATTGCAATTTATCATAACATAGGAAAGAGTCAATATAAGAGCTTTTCAGCAAGTGCACATACTCAACTATCATATAGTCTTTCACAATTGCTAACACTCACGCAATACTTATGGGTATGGAGTTTTAATCAGACACAGAGAAAGATAGGGGCTTATAGTTTTGCCTCCCAATGTTTTACCTCAAGGGTAATGTCAACAATAATAGTTCATGAAAACTCACATCCAATTAGCCATATATACCAGGATCTTTCCAACATACTGTGCTCGCCAAAGGATAAAATGTAAAAAGGAAGGGTGAAGATCACCATGACTCTTATGCAAGGTAGGAGATAAAAGTAAAAGATAGGCCCTTCGCAGAGGGAAGCATAGGTTGTCATGCGCTTTTATGGTTGGATGCACAAAATCTTAATGCGAAAGAACATCACTTTATATTGCCACTTGTTATATGGACCTTTATTATGCAGTATGTCGCTTTTATTTCTTCCATATCACACGATCATATAAAGCTTATTTTCTCCCACACTAATAAGTCATACATATTTAGAGAGCAATTTTTATTCCTTGCACCGATGACAACTTACTTGGAGGATCTTACTCAATCCATAGGTAGGTATGGTGGACTCTCATGGAAAAACTGGTTTAAGGGTATTTGGAAGCACAAGTAGTATCTCTACTTGGTGCGATGAATTTGGCTAGCATGAGAGGGAAAGGCAAGCTCAACCATGTGGGATGATCCATGCCAATATAATTTATCTCAGATGTAAGAAAACATAACCCATTATGTTGTCTTCCTTGTCCAACGTCAACTCTTTAGCATGTCATATTTTAATGAGTGCTCACAATCAAAAAAGATGTCCAAGATAGTATATTTATATGTGAAGACCTCTCTTTCTTTATTACTTCCTATTAATTGCAACGATGACCAAAACTATGTTTGTCAACTCTCAACAACTTTTATTCATCATACTTTTTCTATGTGAGCTCATTACTCTCCATAAGATCCATATGATCTATTTGTTTCCTTTTTTATTTATTTCTCTTTTCTTTTATTCACTTAGGGTCATGGCAAAATAATGAAGCCCTTGACTCAACACTAATCTTTATTATATATAGCTCACGGACTCGATTACATAGAGGGATCATAAAACAAAACTCAAAACTATATCATGCCATAAACTTTAATCTACTGGATCAAGATATTACCAAAAGGATCGAACTAAGAAAAACATTAAAGATAAAAGTGATGGTGATACGATACCGAGGCACTCCCCCAAGCTTGGCAGTTGCCAAGGGGAGTGCCCATACCAGATGCTCAGTTCTTCTTTGTTGGTGGAGAAGATGGAGATGATGATGGATAGTCACACATCGAGCGTAAGAGGTCCTCCAGCTTGCGGATAATGCCCTTGAGTGCAACAATATGCTCCTTCAACAAAATATTTTCACTTGTGAGATACTTGTTCTGTATACGAGCTAATTCAATCATCTTGAAAGCTTCTATCTCAGTTGGGGTAAGAAGATTGTGATCAAGTTGAAGGATGTCTTCTGCTGCCGGAGCGTGATCCTCCATGGCCTTCTTGATCCCTTCATCCTTGTTGATCTCCATGGGTTCTTCCCTCTTCAGCTCTATCTTCATTAGCCAAGCATCGTTGTCACCATTGTTGGAGGAGGGGGACGACATGATGCCTGGCCTTGACGACCCTGACAGGAAATAGCTCAAAACAAGAACAGAGGATATTTGTGTGATACAGGAGTCAAAACCCTCGGGAGATTATATAATGAATTTTTACCGACCAAATTACGTGTCGTGTAAGAAAATGGAGGCCTCGTGTAAGGTAGGGGGGGCGCCCTGTAAGGTAGGGCGCGCCCTCCACCGTCATGGAGGCCTCGTGTCCTTCCCGAACTGCTTCTTATTTTTCTATTTTTCTATTTTTCTAAATATTCCAAAACGGAGAAATATTGCCTTAAAAACTATTTTGGAGTCGGTTTACTTACCGTACCACATACCTATTCCTTTTCGGAGTCTGAAACGTTCCGGAAAGTATCCCTTATGTATTCCTCTCGGGTTATGGTTTCAATAACATTGGTTTCAACATTTATGGGATTACCTGAGATATAATGTTTGATTCCTTGACCGTTCACCACCTTCGGATTTGTGGCTTCGAAGTTGTTGATTTTTATGTCACCGGAACGATAGACCTCCTCGATAACGTAAGGACCTTCCCATTTAGAGAGAAGTTTTCCTGCAAAAAATCTTAAACGAGAGTTGTATAGCAATACATAATCACCTACATTAAACTCGCGCTTTTGTATCCTTTTATCATGCCATCTTTTAACTTTTTCTTTAAACAACTTGGCATTTTCGTAGCCTTGGGTTCTCCATTCATCGAGTGAGCTAATATCAAATAACCTCTTCTCACCAACAAGTTTAAAATCATAATTGAGCTCTTTAATAGCCCAATATGCCTTGTGTTCTAGTTCGAGAGGTAAGTGACATGATTTTCCATAAACTGTTTTATACGGAGACATACCCATAGGATATTTATATGCAGTTCTATAGGCCCATAATGCATCATCAAGTTTCTTGGACCAATTCTTTCTAGACCTATTGATAGTCTTTTGCAAAATTAATTTGAGCTCTCTATTACTCAATTCTACTTGACCACTAGAATGA
The DNA here is from genome assembly GCF_002162155.2 of Triticum dicoccoides. NCBI lineage: Eukaryota > Viridiplantae > Streptophyta > Magnoliopsida > Poales > Poaceae > Triticum > Triticum dicoccoides. The sequence continues at coordinate 234,396,868 of NC_041390.1, forward strand.
GGGTGATAAGGAGATGCAATTCTATTATTAACATCATACTTAGCAAGCATTTTACGGAAAGCACCATGAATAAAATGTGAACCACCATCAGTCATTAAATATCTAGGGACTCCAAATCTTGGAAAAATAACTTCTTTAAGCATTTTAATAGAAGTGTTATGATCAGCACTACTAGTTGGACTAGCTTCTACCCACTTAGTAACATAATCAACAGCAACTAAAATATGTGTATATCCATTAGAGGCAGGAAAAGGTCCCATATAGTCAAAGCCCCAAACATCAAATGGTTCAATAACGAGTGAATAGTTCATAGGCATTTCTTGACGTCTACTAATATTACCAATTCTTTGACATTCATAACAAGATAAGACAAACTTACGGGCATCTTTGAAGAGAGTAGGCCAATAAAAACTAGATTGCAATACCTTATGTGCAGTTCTATCTCCAGCATGGTGTCCTCCATAAGCTTCGGAGTGACACTCGCGTAGGATCTGTTCCTGTTCATGCTTAGGTACACAACATCTAATAACACCATCTACTCCTTCTTTATAAAGATGTGGGTCATCCCAAAAGTAATGCCTCAAATCATAGAACTTTTTCTTTTGCTGGTATGTGAAACTAGGTGGTATGAATTTGGCAACAATGTAATTAGCATAATCAACATACCATGGAGCAGTATGAGAAGCATTTATGACATTTAATTGCTCATCAGGAAAGCTATCATCAATAGGTAGTGGGTCATCAAGCACATTTTCTAACCTAGACAAGTTGTCTGCAACAGGGTTCTCAGCTCCCTTTCTATCAACAATATGTAAGTCAAATTCTTGTAGTAAGAGAACCCATCTAATAAGTCTAGGTTTAGCATCTTTCTTTTCCATAAGATATTTAATAGCAGCATGAGCAGCGTGAATAGTTACTTTAGAATCAACAATATAAGGTCTGAACTTATCAAAAGAAAATACAACTACTAAGAATTCTTTTTCAGTAGTAGCATAATTTCTTTGAGCATTGTCTAGGGTTTTACTAGCATATTGAATAACGTTTAATTTCTTATCAACTCTTTTCCCTAGAACAACACCTACAACATAATCACTAGCATCACACATAATTTCAAAGGGTAAATTCCAATCAGGTGGCTGAACAATAGGTGCAGAGATCAATGCTTTCTTAAGTATTTCAAATGCTTCTACACAATCATCATCAAAGACAAATGGTATATCTTTTTGTAATAAATTAGTGAGAGGCCGAGAAATTTTTGAGAAGTCCTTAATGAACCTCCTATAAAATCCGGCGTGACCAAGGAAACTTCTTATACCTTTGATGTCCTTGGGGCATGGCATCTTTTCAATAGCATCAACCTTGGCTTTATCAACTTCAATACCTCTTTCAGAAACTTTATGCCCCAAGACAATACCTTCATTAACCATAAAGTCACACTTTTCCCAATTCAAGAAAATATTAGTTTCTTCACATCTCTGCAAAACTCGATCAAGGTTGCTCAAGCAATCATCAAAAGAAGATCCATAGACGGAGAAATCGTCCATGAAAACGTCACAAATCTTTTCACAAAAGTCAGAGAATATAGCCATCATGCATCTTTGAAAGGTAGCAGGTGCATTACATAAACCAAAAGGCATACGTCTATAAGCAAAAGTAACAAAAGGGCAAGTAAAAGTAGTCTTTGATTGACCCTTGGCTGACACGGGTATTTGAGAGAAACCAGAATAACCATCTAGAAAGCAAAAATGTGTATGTTTGGATAATCTTTCTAGCATTTGATCGATAAAAGGTAAAGAGTAATGATCCTTTTTAGTGGCCTTATTTAGTTTGCGGAAATCAATTACCATCCTATAACCTGTAATAATTCTCTGAGGTATCAATTCATCTTTATCATTAGGAACGACAGTAATACCTCCCTTCTTAGGGACACAATGGATAGAATTTACCCACTGACTATCAGCAACGCGATAGATTATACCTGCCTCAAGGAGCTTTAGTATTTCCTTTCTCACCACTTCTTTCATTTTAGGATTCAGCCGTCGTTGATGATCACGAACTGGTTTAGCATCTTCTTCCAAATTTATTTTATGTTGTCATATAGTGGGACTAATGCCCTTATGATCATCAAGAGTATACCCAATAGCAGCATGGTGCTTCTTCAGAGTTTTCAATAATCTCTCTTCCTCATGCTCTGAAAGGTTAGCACTAATAATAACAGGATATATCTTTTTCTCATCAAGATAAGCATATTTAAAAGTACCAGGCAACATTTTAAGCTCAAACACGGGATCACCCTTGGGTGGAGGAGGATCCCCTAGGATTTCGACAGGAAAATTGTGTGTCAGAATAGGTTCCTGTTTAAAGAATACTTCATCTATTTCCCTTATTTCATTCATAAACATATCATTTTTCATGGTCTAGCAAATATTGTTCTAAAGGATCACTAGGAGGTACGGCAATAGAAGCAAGACCAATAATTTCATCCTTACTAGGTAATTCTTCTTCACAGTGTTGTCTACTAAATTTAGAGAAATTAAATTCATGAGACATATCATCTAAACCGATAGTAACAACATCCTTTTTGCAATCTATCTTAGCATTAACAGTGTTTAAGAAGGGTCTACCAAATATAATGGGACAAAAGCTATCTTGTGGGGAACCAAGAACAAGAAAATCAGCAGGATATTTAGTTTTCCCACACAAGACTTCAACATCTCTAACAATTCCAATTGGTGAAATAGTATCTCTATTGGCAAGTTTAATTGTGACATCAATATCTTCTATCTCAGCAGGTGCAATATCATGCATAATTTCTTTGTATAAGTCATGAGGTATTGCACTAGCACTAGCACCCATATCACATAAGCCATGATAACAATGATCTCCTATTTTAACAGGAATAACAGGCATGCCTACCACATGTCTAGGTTTATCTTTAGCACAAGGTTTAGCAATTCTAGCAGTTTCATCAGAGAAATAAATAACATGCCCATCAATATTATCAGCCAAAAGATCTTTAACAATAGCAATATTAGGTTCAACTTTAACTTGCTCAGGAGGTGTATATGTTCTAATATTGCTTTTACGAACCACAGTTGAAGCTTTAGCATGATCCTTTATCCTAACAGGGAAAGGTGGTTTCTCAACATAAGAAGTAGGAACAATAGGATCATTATAAGTGATAGTCTTTTCTTCAACTTTAATAGGTGCAGCTACTTTTACTTCTATGGGAGGATGATATTCAAACCACTTCTCCTTGAGGAGATCAACATAAGTAGCAAAAGATTCACAGAAAGAAGCTACTATCTCAGAGTCAAGTCCATATTTAGTGCTAAATTTACGGAAAACATCGGTATCCATAAAAGATTTAACACAATCAAACTTAGGTGTCATACCTGACTCCTTACCTTCGTCGAGGTCCCAATCTTTAGAGTTGCGTTTAATTCTTTCCAATAAATCCCATTTGAATTCAATAGTCTTCATCATAAAAGAGCCAGCACAAGAAGTATCGAGCATGGTGCGATTGTTATCAGAAAGCCGAGCATATAAATTTTGAATAAGCATCTCTCTTGAGAGCTCATGATTGGGGCATGAATATAACATTGATTTAAGCCTCCCCCAAGCTTAAGCGATGCTTTCTCCTTCACGAGGCCAAAAATTATATATATAATTGCGATCACGATGAACAAGATGCATAGGATAAAACTTCTGATGAAATTCCAATTTCAATCGTTTGTAGTTCCATGACCCCGTATCATCACATAGCCTATACCATGTCAATGCATCTTCCTTAAAATATAAAGGGAAGACCTTCTTCTTAATAACATCTCCAGGTACACCTGCAAGCTTAAATAATCCACAAACTTCATCCACATATATTAGGTGCTCATCAAGATGCGTTGTTCCGTCTCCTGCAAAAGGATTAGCTAGCAGTTTTTCTATCATACCTGAAGGAATTTCAAAGCATACATTTTCATTTTCAGTAGGTTCAGTAGGTTGAGGAGCAACTCTTTGCTCTACTGGTCGGGGTGAAGATACCCGAACAAGCCCCTCAGAGGATTACTTTCCATAGTAACAAGTGACAGTAAATTTCAGCACACTATATAAATTTTCCTTACCAAATTCCACCTACCAAAGGCGCTTCACCCCCCGACAATGGCGCTAGAAAAGAGTCTTGATGACTGTCGGTGTCAAAAATGGCGGATCTCGGGTAGGGGGTCCCGAACTGTGCGTCTAAGGAGGATGGTAACATGAGGCAGGGGTTATGATGTTTTACCCAGGTTCTGGATCTCTTGATGGAGGTAAAACCCTACGTCTTGCTTGATTTATTCTTGACAATATGAGTATTACAAGAGTTGATCTACCACGAGATCGGAGAGCCTAAACCCTAGAAGCTAGCCTATGGTATGATTGTCTATTGTCCTACAGACTAAAACCCTCCGGTTTATATAGACACCGGAGGGGGCTAGGGTTACACAAGGTCGGTTATAAAGGAGAAGATAACCATATCCGTACTGCCTAGCTTGCCTTCCACGCCAAGTAGAGTCCTATCCGGACACGGGACGAAGTCTTCAATCTTGTATCTTCATAGTCCAACAGTCCGGCCAAAGGATATAGTCCGGCTGTCCAGACCTCCTAATCCAGGACTCCCTCAGTAGCCCCTAAACCAGGCTTCAATGACGATGAGTCCGGTGCGCAGTGTTGTCTTCGACATTGCAAGGCGGTTTCCTCCTCCGGATACACCACATAAGTGTTTGAATAAAAGGATAGTGTTCGACCCTGCAAAATAAGTTCCACATACCACCGTGGAGAGAATAATATTTCCACAAATCTAATCTGCTGACATGTTTTGGCAACATGACATCATGCCATGGCTCGGTGATTATTCGAACCGTTTTTCTTTAACTAGCCCCGCACATAACGCGAGACAGTTTCTTGACATGTCTTGTCAAAGCAGAGGTCGTGTCCCCCTTATTACGGGATTCTCATCAATATGGGCGTGGTCAACCCAACCGCAGCATCAATTACGGCGCTTGGGGGATAAGCGAGTTTTACCAGGCTAGTGGGGGCGCATAGTTTCAGCCGCCCTTATAAGGGGATAAGGTTTAACCTTTTTCTACCCACGCCTTCTTCCTCCTTGCTCATCCATTCTTGCGCACTCGAGCTCCAACGCCCAAGTCCACATCCTTCTCCTCAACCTTCTCCAAACATGTCCAGAGCGGGAGGCAAGTGGATGGCTTCCTCCGTCACGGAGGGACACATCAAAAAGTTGCGCGGAGCCGGATACTTAGCCGTGAATATCACGCATCGGCTGCCCGCTGCGGGGCAGATCGTTCCTACCCCGGAACCTCACAAGAGGGTAGTTCTCCTCCACCACTTTGTAATGACTCACAAACCGATGCTTCAGAAGCCTTCAATGTTCTTTGTTGCCGTCGTGTGTTTTATTTTGTTTGTTGCATTTCACCATGGCATCATCCACATTGCATCGGCACTCGTTGTCGTCATTGTTTTTAAAACTTGCATTAGCTCGTAGTTGCCGCATTACCCCTCGCTTTTGTTGCCCGTTCCAAGACCAACCTTATTCTTCGTTTTTCCCTCTTGCCCAAACCGGAGTCTCCATGTAAAGTGCACAGACCCCCTCGCTTGCTCGTCCGAACTTCCCTGAACCCGACCGGGGTAGTCGTCACCGTTGGATCCGGATCATCCCCAAACATCCCTAAATCATCATCGATTTCTCGTTAGACTCTCCTAAACTATTTATTCTCGACCGTTCGATTTTAATCGGAGGTTCCAAAATAGCCCTAACCAAAAATCCAATGCTATAAGTAGCAGTCTAACCCTAGCCTAGCCTCCTGTCCCATCCATCCTTTCCCATCGCGCCGCCGCCAGTCCACCTGGTCTCCTCCTCGTCTTCCCCATCGAGCCAACCACCGTCCGTCTCAGATCCACCTCCCTCCGACCGCCTCCCGTGATTTCCGTGCAACCAAAATCCCCAGCAAATCGCAGCCTCCTCCTTCCCGCTTGGAGCCCCTCCCGTGCTCTCCTCCTGCAGCTCACCTCGCCGGAGTTCGGCGCCACCGGAGCACCACCACCAGGGACCTCAACCACCAGGCCTCCTTCCCTACCCCGTTCCTTTCTTCTCCTTCCCTTTCAAGCTCTCTAGTTCTCTCATGTTCGTCTCTCTCTGTGTCTCTTTCTTTGCGGCGCCCGAGGTCATGGCCGCTGCCTTTGTGCAGTCGCTGCCGTCGCCATGAACACCGCCCCGTCGTCTGCATCTCTTCCGGCAGCGCCGCCGCACGTGCCCCCCCTCTCACGCGGAACGGCCTCGCCTCTGCGCCACGCGAACCTTCTGCATCGACCACATTATCGCGCCACCCGTGCTCCTCCGCACTGGCCAACAGCAGCAGCGCACCCCGGCGCCCTACTCCAGACCCAACCTCACCGAAGCCCCGCAGGTCACCGACCCTTCCTCTCCTTCCTTCGGTCCTCCTCTGTTGTTCTCTCGCTCATGTCTCTCTCAACTGCTCTCTCTGTCTTCGCTGCAGCTAGCCGCCTTGACCACCGATGGGAGATGCCTCCCCTGCCCTGATCGCGCCTGGATCCAGCCGATGTTGCCCTGCCGACCTCCGCCTGACCTGCATTCCCAGCCTCCTCCTGCCGGAGTCGCCCGAGCGCCGTCGTGCCATCGTCCAAGTCCCGCCTCGCCAAGCCCCTGCATCGCGCCGCTGTTCCCTGCTGCTGTTTCTGTTCTTTTGAAACGAGCAGCAGCAACTCGAGCCGCTCGCCTCTCTGCTTCGCACGCCGGCCCGCCAAGTCCCTCCTGCGTGCCAAGGCCCAGCCTGCGCCCCGCGGCCTGCTTCCACCTTTTGGGCTTGGCCCATGGTGAGAGAGCCCCATTACCCCTTTGTCTTTCTTTTCTTGGGCCTGCTCCAGTTTTAGTTTCGGCCCGCGTGTTTTTTTTTCAGCGTCTGTGAATTTGTTCTTTTATCCAGTTAAACAGTTTTGCAGAAAAACCCTCATACTTCATGCATTTAATAACTTCTCAACCGTGCATCGGATTAAAACAATTTATATATGAAACTTGCTTAGAATTTCATCTAGTTTATTAATATGCAACTTTCATCCTTGGTTAAAATGCTTAAATTGCTGTTTGTTTAAATTTGCCCCTATGCCATGTTAAAATGATTTATTTCATAACTTTATAACCGTAGCTCCAAACCTAACAAACTTTATATGTAACTGGGGTAGAATTGTGCCTAGTTTAATATGGTGACATTGCTTTGCATGTTTAATAACCCTAAAATTGTGTTTAGGGCAGAACAGTACCAAACCTAAAATATGCACGTGAGGAGTTTCCGGATTTGTTGTTCGTTGTTTCCTGCCTCATTTAAACTTGCCTAGATAGGTAGTTTTCTTTTGCTTCACCCCTTGCCATGTTAATCAACATTTAATAATGTTGGGTACATAATCGAGATCGAACTAAATAAGTCATGTGGTGTTCCGTCAATATGCAACTCGTTGCATATTGAGCTCCACTTAATTTGTAGAGTTGTTTGTGCATTTTGCCATGCCATGCTTCATTAAACCGGACATGCATCATACTCGATTGTGCATCATGCCATGTTTATGTGGTGGTTGTTTACCATGATTGTTTGCTTCTTTCTGGTGTTGCTTCTTTGGGTTGGTTCCGGTAACGTCGTGTTTGTGAGGATTCGTTCAACTACGTCCGTTAGTCTTCTTCATGGACTCATTCTTCTTCCTTGCGGGATCTCAGGCATGATGACCATACCCTCGAAATCACTTCTATCTTTGCTTGCTAGTTGCTCGCTATTTTGCTATGCCTATGCTGCGATACCTACCACTTGCTTATCATGCCTCCCATATTGTTGAACCAAGCCTCTAACCCACCTTGTCCTAGCAAACCGTTGATTGGCTATGTTACCGCGTTGCTCAGCCCCTCTTATAGTGTTGTTAGTTGCAGGTGAAGATTGAAGTTTGTTCCTTGTTAGAACATGGAGATGTTGTTCCTTGTTGGAACATGTTTACTTGTTGGGATATCACAATATCTCTTATTTAATTAACGCATCTATATACTTGGTAAAGGGTGGAAGGCTCGGCCTTATGCCTGGTGTTTTGTTCCACTCCTGCCGCCCTAATTTCTGTCATATCGGTGTTATGTTCCCGGATTTTGCGTTCCTTACGCGGTTGGGCTATAATGGGAACCCCTTGACAGTTCGCCTTGAATAAAACTCCTCCAGCAATGCCGAACCTTGGTTTTACCATTTGCACTAACAACCTACCACCTTCCCTTGGGTTCTGCAGACTCAAGGGTCATCATTATTTTAACCCCCCTGGGCCAGTGCTCCTCTGAGTGTTGGTCCGACCGAGAAGACTGCGGGGCCACCTCGGGGCAACTTGAGGTTTGGTTTTAGTCATAGGATGTCTCATCTGAGTGTGCCCTGAGAACGAGATATGTGCAGCTCCTATCGGGATTTGTCGGCACATTCGGGCGGTGTTGCTGGATTTGTTTTAACTTGTCGAAGTGTCTTGTAGAACCGGGATACCGAGTCTGATCGGAATGTCTCGGGAGAAGGTATATCCTTCGTTGACCGTGAGAGCTTGTCATGGGCTAAGTTGGGACTCCACTACAGGGATTTGAACTTTTGAAAGCCGTGCCCGCGGTTATGGGCAAATGGGAATTTGTTAATGTCCGGTTGTAGATAACTTGAACCTTAACTTAATTAAAATACATCAACCGCGTGTGTAACCGTGATGGTCTCTTTCCGGCGGAGTCCGGGAAGTGAACACGGTGTTGGAGTTATGCTTGACGTAGGTTGTTCTAGGATCACTTCTTGATCATAGTTTTCTCGCTCGTGCTTTGCCTTCTCTTCTCGCTCTCATTTGCGTATGTTAGCCACCATATATACTAGTCGCTTGCTGCAGCTCCACCTCATACCTTTTACCCTTCCCATAAGCTTAAATAGTCTTGATCGCGAGGGTGTGAGATTGCTGAGTCCCCGTGACTCACAATTACTTCCAAAACTAGCTTGCAGGTGCCGTTGAATCATGCAGATGACGCAACCCAGCTCAAGGAGGAGCTCGATGAAGACCTTGTCCTTTGTGTTGTTTCGTTCCAGTTGATCAGTAGTGGAGCCCAGTTGGGGTCGATCGGGGATCTGTGTAGCATTTGGGGTAGTCTTCTTTTATTTTGGCTCCGTAGTCGGGCCCTGATTGTATCTGGATGATGTAATGCTTTATTCATGTAATTGTGTGAAGTGGCGATTGTAAGCCAACTATGTATCTCTTTCCCTTATGTATTACATGGGATGTGTGAAGATTACCTCACTTGCGACATTGCTTCCAATGCGGTTATGCCTCTAAGTCGTGCTTCGACACGTGGGAGATATAGCCGCATCGAGGGCATTACAAGTTGGTATCAGAGCCTTCCCCGACCTTTGGAGCCCCATTGCTTCATCGAATTAGCGGACGAGTTGAGTCTAGAAAAATGTTTTGAGTCATTTAGGAATTATATATATCGGAGAGTTAGGAATTCTTTTTACTCCCCAGTCCCTTCGTCGCTCTGGTGAGGCATCCTGACATAGAGTTTTGACTCTTCTCTTCTCAAATTTCACTAAAAAAAATTTAGGATCACGCGGGTATCTTGGAATCGTTCCGATGGTTTTGTGACGAGAACATTGTTCTTGGTGCCTCCTGTCATTTAGGGGTTGTGGCAGTGTCCCGGGGAGTTGAGCTCCGAGGTGTTGTCGTCACAATTTTATCGTTGCAGTTCTGGAATACCTGAGATTAGTTTCGCTGACATTGAAAATCTCTTTTATGCAGTTGTTGGTGAGATAACCTCGACGCCACCTAGTACTGGGGCGGGAGTTCGGGAGTATTGCCATAACTCGTATAACGGATGCTTTTCGAAGGTTGAGGTAGACGATTTCCGAAGGTTTCTTGGTTATGTGTTGAAGGATGGATACAGCTGGATGTAGGATTTGCTAGAATTGGGTGAGATATTATGCTTCCCCTGTATCCCCAACACCCGATTGCATAACCGGAAAATTTCGGGAGTTTATAAGTGGGAATTCAAGTATCTCTTAGGATATCTTTCCGACAGATATATGATATGAAATTGGTGTTCGACTTCTAGTGGTCTGCCTATCCACGGTTGGTTTTATAGTGGCCTCGTTGTGTCTTAAAGTGTCCTTGGCTATGCCGACTCGGGGACGCTTCGTATGTCATGTGCACTGCCTTGTACATGATGGTGATGTACGATCGAGCCCGTGTAGGCCCCTCCATGAAAACTTCGGACGAAATCACTATCATATGTTTGTTCCGGCTTATTCTGCAAGCCAATCCTTTGTTTTGTTTTGAGTTGTGGTATTCGAGTTGCTTCGAAGTCAAATGTTGATTCCATACCTGTTCCTAAGCGGTGTTCTCATATTTCTTTGGGAATACTAATCCTTCATAATCATCGAGATTGTCTTGTCAATCCTTTTCAACCGGCGTGTTTCTCTTCTAGTGGATCCGATCTTTTCTACATCCGCAAGATCAATTACCAGTTCTTTCTACGATGTTCATTTCTTCCGTCCTAAGCCATCTTTGTTTTCCCACCCACCCACCCTTTTCATTCAAGGATTCGGATTTGTGAATCAATTATCATGTGATTGATGAGAAGTCTCTCCATTCTTTTCCGTCAATAGTCTTACCCAGTGGTTCTCTTGAAAATGTTCTACTAGTTCATGACTTCTCATTCTTTTTCTTCTCCGGTGGATTCTAGTCAAACTTTGTTGATCATATCCTTTCCTCGTTTCAATACCTTCTCATACCGGTGCACGTCATAATAATTCACTTCTCGCTATTCAATTGTTCCGGAGTGCTCAAGATATCTCGAAGATTCGTGTTTCCACTCTGCAGTCGTTCAAGATCTTTCGAGGATGTTATCCCATTCAAGCCATTTAATTCAACTAGCACAATCTATCTTTTAAATCATTCAACGGTATTTCTTTTGAGTGGGCCCTAACCCACATGTCTTTTCCCAGGATCTTACCTGACTCTTCTAACTTTCTCGAAGCTTTTCGAGTTCTTCTCCAACATTGACGTAAGAATGATTCATCATCAGTCATAATGTCTTTCTCCCAGATCTTTCAAATTCTTTTCATTGCTGGCTCAACCTCTTCGTTTTGATTCTTCTGGAGTGTAAATAATTCATGGTGGTGTTTCTCATCGTCATTCTCGGAGATTTGAAGTCCGAAGAAGAGTTTCTCTCAAATCTTGGCCCGTTCTCTCAAGATTCGTGGTTCTAGCGTTATGCCATCCTCTCATAATTGTTTTCGATTGTGAGATTTCTTTTCACCCATCCGGAGTAATTCAGAGTATTTTCAGTTTGATTCTCCGAAGCCCATCATCTCATAATTATTCATTCCCAGCTTTCAGGTATCGTTCTCCTAATCTTACCGGTGCATCGATCAATTATCCTCTAATCAGTTCTTGATCTCTTCGTTCTCATGTAACTAAATACCCTCAAGATTCTTCGTTCATTCGCTAATTCTTCCCGGTGTTTCTTTATCTTTTCTTCGTTCATTTTCAATTCTTACGGTGGTTCGTGCAAGATTCCTCTTCTTTCGTTATCATATCAATTTATTCATTGTTTTCAATCCTACCGGTGGTTCGTTGAAGACCTTTCCAAGTTGACTCTATGTCTATCTTAATTCTTTCTACGAGAATAAGTAGTATGCCAAAGCCATTGATTGTCATCAATTTAATTGGTGAAGGATGAGCATAACATAATTTTTATTCTTGATTCACCCAAGTGATTAATTCCCTATTCCGGAGGCTCGTCAAATTCCTAATTTCAATTGTTTCATCCTCTCTTTTTCCCGGAGTTCCAACCTTTTTCAATTACATCTCCACGGAGATTCATTTAAATCATTGCAAGGCTTCAACCTTATTCTTTTCATCCACCATTTTGTTTGATCATTCTTTTACCAGAGTTTTCATGAAGGCTCGACATGGTGATTCATCAAGGATTTAATCCCTTCTCGAAGTTTTCATCAAGTTTCTTTTCAGAGGAGTTCAAGCATTCTTCATCTTGCTATCCGGAGTGCAATTCTTTCTTCCGTATCATTGGAGGTGGTATTATGTCATTCTTGATAATTTGAGTCCATGTTTCATGTTTCACATGTTGTTAAGAATGAGGTATTTTAAATCCATCAATCCTTTCGTTGGAATTATCTTGGGCTATATTTCACCTAAAACCTTCCCTAAGGATTGTTGCTATTTATGTTGCTTATAAATGACCCAAGTTCTTCATTTATCCTCCCGGTGAAATGAGTTTCTCGTCTTCTTGTTCGTATCAATCCAATCAAAAAAATTTCCCGTGAGTGGCAGGTTGTCACCTCATTATTTTGAGAGGTTTTCCAGAAGCCCAGTACAAGCTTACTCTTTTTCTTTGTTGGTTTTCTAACAACTCCGTTCGACCCTTCTCCTAAAGATGCCTTTTCAAGCTCTTTGTAGCAGAAGTTGGCATTTTCTTCTACATTCTTTTGTCTCAATTATCTTTATTCTATTCTTTCTCCCGGAGGTCTAGTGATGTTGCTCTTTTCACTCCTCATCTCGGTTTGTTAAGATCATGTTCAATTTCTTCCATTTACAGTCGAAGTGTTGTCCAAATTATATCAGTCTTATTCCTTCTCTATCTTGTGTAACCGTAGTGTCGTGTCCTCTGCTCAAGTTCTTTTCACCGTATCAACTCTTGCATAACTTCTCAACCGGAGTGCCGTCCAAATTTGTTCTTCCTTGTTCCTCTTTTCTAACAGAGTGTTTTCAACTTCGTTCATCTCCGTTGTATTCTTTTCTAAAAATGGCTTAAGTTTCACGGTTCTTTGGTTTCACTCGTTTGTCAAAGAAGCAACTTAGCTTTACCTCTTCTCTTTCTCTTCCGTTTTTCCCCTTCGGTGCCATTCTAGATCTCGGGACGAGATCCTCTCGTAGTGGTGGAGTGTTGTAACGCCCCGAGACCGATGCTTCAGAAGCCTTCAATGTTCTTCGTTGCCGTCGTGTGTTTTATTTTGTTTGTTGCATTTCATCATGGCATCATCCGCATTGCATCGGCACTCGCTGTCGTCATTGTTTTTAAAACTTGCATCAGCTCATAGTTGCCGCGTTACCCCTCGCTTTTGTTGCCCGTTCGAAGACCAACCTTATTCTTAGTTTTTACCTCTTGTCTAAACTGGAGTCTCCTTGTAAAGTGCACAGACCACCTCGCTTGCTCGTCCGAACTTCCCCGAACCCAACCCGAGCAGTCGTCACCGTTGGATCCGGATCATCCCTAAACATCCCTAAATCATCATCAATTTCTCGTTAGACTCTCCTAAGCTATTTATTCTCGACCGTTCGATTTTAATAGGAGGTTCCAAAATAGCCCTAACCAAAAATCCAATGCTATAAGTAGCAGTCTAACCCTAGCCTAGCCTCCTGTCCCATCCATCCTTTCCCATCGCGCCGCCGCCAGTCCACCTGGTCTCCTCCTCGTCTTCCCCATCGAGCCAACCACCGTCCGTCTCAGATCCACCTCCCTCCGACCGCCTCCCGTGATTTCCGTGCAACCAAAATCCCCAGCAAATCGCAGCCTCCTCCTTCCCGCTTGGAGCCCCTCCCGTGCTCTCCTCCTGCAGCTCGCCTCGCTGGAGTTCGGCGCCACCGGAGCACCACCACCAGGGACCTCAACCACCAGGCCGCCTTCCCAGCCCCTTTCCTTTCTTCTCCTTCCCTTTCAAGCTCTCTAGTTCTCTCATGTTCGTCTCTCTCTGTGTCTCTTTCTTCGCAGCGCCCGATGTCATGGCCGCTGCCTTTGTGCAGTCGCTGCCGTCGCCATGAACACCGCCCCGTCGTCTGCATCTCTTCCGGCAGCATCGCCGCACGTGCCCCCCCTCTCGCGCGGAACGGCCTCGCCTCTGCGCCACGCGAACCTTCTGCATCGACCACCTTCGTCATGCCACCCGTGCTCCTCCGCGCTGGCCAACAGCAGCAGCGCACCCCGGCGCCCTGCTACAGACCCAACCTCACCAAAGCCCCGCAGGTCACTGACCCTTCCTCTCCTTCCTTCGGTCCTCCTCTGTTGTTCTCTCGCTCATGTCTCTCTCGACTGCTCTCTCTGTCTTCGCTGCAGCTAGCCGCCTTGACCACCGATGGGAGATGCCTCCCCTGCCCTGCTCGCGCCTGGATCCAGCCGATGTTGCCCTGCCGACCTCCGCCTGACCTGCGTTCCCATCCTCCTCCTGCCGGAGTCGCCCGAGCGCCGTCGTGCCATCGTCCAAGTCCCGCCTCGCCAAGCCCTGCATCGCGCCGCTGTTCCCTGCTGCTGTTTCTGTTCTTCAGAAACGAGCAGCAGCAACTCGAGCCGCTCGCCCCTCTGCTTCGCACACTGGCCCGCCAAGTCCCTCTTGCGTGCCAAAGCCCAGCCTGCGCCCCGCGGCCTGCTTCCACCGTCTGGGCTTGGCCCATGGTGAGAGAGCCCCAGTGCCCCTTTGTCTTTCTATTCTTGGGCCTGCTCCAGTTTTAGTTTCGGCCCGCGTGTGTTTTTTCCAGCGTCTGCGAATTTGTTCTTTTATCCAGTTAAACAGTTATGCAGAAAAACCCTCATACTTCATGCATTTAATAACTTCTCAACCGTGCATCGGATTAAAACAATTTATATATGAAACTTGCTTAGAATTTCATCTAGTTTATTAATATGCAACTTTCATCCTTGGTTAAAATGCTTAAATTGCTGTTTGTTTAAATTTGCCCCTATGCCATGTTAAAATGATTTATTTCATAACTTTATAACCATAGCTCCAAACCTAACAAACTTTATATGTAACTGGGGTAGAATTGTGCCTAGTTTAATATGGTGACATTGCTTTGCATGTTTAATAACCCTAAAATTGTGTTTAGGGCAGAACAGTACCAAACCTAAAATATGCACGTGAGGAGTTTCTGGATTTGTTGTTCGTTGTTTCCGGCCTCATTTAAACTTACCTAGATAGGTAGTTTTCTTTTGCTTCACCCCTTGCCATGTTAATCAACATTTAATAATGTTGGGTACATAATCGAGATCGAACTAAGTAAGTCATATGGTGTTCCGTCAATATGCAACTCGTTGCATATTGAGCTCCACTTAATTTGTAGAATTGTTTGTGCATTTTGCCATGCCATGCTTCATTAAACCGGACATGCATCATACTCGATTGTGCATCATGCCATGTTTATGTGGTGGTTGTTTACCATGATTGTTTGCTTCTTTCCGGTGTTGCTTCTTCGGGTTGGTTCCGGTAACGTCGTGTTTATGAGGATTCGTTCAACTACGTCCATTTGTCTTCTTCATGGACTCATTCTTCTTCCTTGCAGGATCTCAGGCAAGATGACCATACCCTCGAAATCACTTCTATCTTTGCTTGCTAGTTGCTCGCTCTTTTGCTATGCCTATGATGCGATACCTACCACTTGCTTATCATGCCTCCCATATTGTTGAACCAAGCCTCTAACCCACCTTGTCCTAGCAAACCGTTGATTGGCTATGTTAGCGCTTTGCTCAGCCCCTCTTATAGCGTTGTTAGTTGCAGGTGAAGATTGAAGTTTGTTCCTTGTTGGAACATGTTTACTTGTTGGGATATCACAATATCTCTTATTTAATTAACGCATCTATATACTTGGTAAAGGGTGGAAGGCTCGGCCTTATGCCTGGTGTTTTTTTCCACTCTTACCGCCCTAGTTTTCGTCATATCGGTGTTATGTTCCCGGATTTTGCGTTCCTTACGCGGTTGGGCTAGAATGGGAACCCCTTGACAGTTCACCTTGAATAAAACTCCTCCAGCAATGCCCAACCTTGGTTTTACCATTTGCATTAACAACCTACCTCCTTCCCTTGGGTTCTACAGACTCAAGGGTCATCATTATTTTAACCCCCCTGGGCCAGTGCTCCTCTGAGTGTTGGTCCGACCGAGCAGACTGCGGGGCCACCTCGGGGCAACTTGAGGTTTGGTTTTAATCGTAGGATGTCTCATCTGAGTGTGCCCTGAGAACGAGATATGTGCAGCTCCTATCGGGATTTGTCGGCACATTCCGACGGTGTTGCTGGATTTGTTTTAACTTGTCGAAGTGTCTTGTAGAACCGGGATACCGAGTCTGATCAGAATGTCTCGGGAGAAGGTATACCCTTCGTTGACCGTGAGAGCTTGTCATGGGCTAAGTTGGGACTCCCCTGTAGGGATTTGAACTTTTGAAAGCCATGCCCGCGGTTATGGGCAGATGGGAATTTGTTAATGTCCGGTTGTAGATAACTTGAACCTTAACTTAATTAAAATACATCAACCGCGTGTGTAACCATGATGGTCTCTTTCCGGTGGAGTCCGGGAAGTGAACACGGTGTTGGAGTTATGCTTGACGTAGGTTGTTCTAGGATCACTTCTTGATCATAGTTTTCTCGATCGTGCTTTGCCTTCTCTTCTCGCTCTCATTTGCGTATGTTAGCCACCATATATACTAGTCGCTTGCTGCAGCTCCACCTCATACCTTTTACCCTTCCCATAAGCTTAAATAGTCTTGATCGCGAGGGTGTGAGATTGCTGAGTCCCCGTGACTCACAATTACTTCCAAAACCAGCTTGCAGGTGCCGTTGAATCGTGCAGATGACGCAACCCAGCTCAAGGAGGAGCTCGATGAAGACCTTGTCCTTTGTGTTGTTTCGTTCCAGTTGATCAGTAGTGGAGCCCAGTTGGGGTCGATCGGGGATCTGTGTAGCATTTGGGGTAGTCTTCTTTTATTTTGGCTCCGTAGTCGGGCCCTGATTGTATCTGGATGATGTAATGCTTTATTCATGTAATTGTGTGAAGTGGCGATTGTAAGCCAACTATGTATCTCTTTCCCTTATGTATTACATGGGATGTGTGAAGATTACCTCACTTGCGACATTGCTTTCAATGCGGTTATGCCTCTAAGTCGTGCTTCGACACGTGGGAGATACAGCCGCATCGAGGGCGTTACACACTTCCTCCGTGGACTAGGGTTTCCCCTCCATCCATTCGTCCGTGGTCTTATGTTCTACTACGGGCTGTACTTTCTTGATCTGGCCCCGAATTTTATCCTCATCATTTCGGCGTTCATCATCGTGTGTGAGGCTTTCCTACGCATCCGGCCCCACTTCGGCCTGTGGCTGAAGACCTTCAATATCAAGCCGAAGGTGGTGGGAGGCTCACAAGCGGAATGCGGTGGAGCCATAGTGGGCAATATGCCAAATGTTATATGGCTCAAAGGCTCCTTCGTGGAGACCATAAAGGGGTGGCAATCGGCGTGGTTCTACATCACCGAGCCGCGCGACACCAACTGGGTGGCGGCCCCTGAGTTTCGATCCGGAATCTCCACGCGGCTCACCTCCTGGAAAGAGAAGGGCCTGTCCTGGGGTTCATCGGTGGAGCTGGATGGACTCCAGAAATGTATCCGAAATATGGCAAGCAAGAAGCTCAAGCTTGTCAATATAGTTCAGGTCATGCTCTTCTGCCGGATCCTCCCGTGCCAACAACGGGATTTCAACTTGTGGGAGTTCGACCCGGCCCAGCACCAGACTCTGAGTGAGCTGTTTGACACGGCGCACAAGGACGTCTGGAGGGTGCTGTTCAAGGGCGCCGAGGTTCCTCCCTCTCTCACCGAGGATCGTGGGCTAAGCGCGAAGCGCCCTACGAATCCGGTAAGTTTTGTACATCTGGTAGGATTTTTACTTCCCATAGCTTAACAACGTGCGGGGTCTGAGCTCCCATGCCTTTGACAGGACTGGGTGGGGGCATCGAAGAAGATCAACTATCCGGACCCTCTGCCCGAAGACACTGCGGATGCTCTCCTGACTGAGATGCTGACTCTGGCTCCTTACAAGGTGCCGGAGAAGACCAAGAAGAATGCCAAGGGAACCCGAAAGAGTTCCTGATGCCAGGTGGTATCAGACTCATCGTCTGATGACTCTGCGACGCACTCCTCCCACGAAGACGAGGAGGAAGATGAAGATGCTCCCCCTCAAGCCGGGGGAGACAAGAAAAGGAAGGCCGCCCCAACCGAGGGGCCGAAGGGTCCAAGAAGGAAGGACTCTCCTTCCGGACTGCTCCACCACCGCCGCCGAAGACGAAGACGAGTGGCTCCTCAGGGCCAAGACCCTAGCGAAGTCGTAAGTATTCGGATACCAGAGTAACGCATAGCATACCTTTGTCGCACTACTTCTCCTAACGCCGAATATGATTATGCAGACCGCCGCAAGCCCGTATCTACGTATCTTCGTCGGGTGGCTCCTTGGACTCATCGGATATGGATAGCGATCCACTTCCGACCACCACCTCCCCTTGCCCTACGGACAATGCCGAGGTACTGTCTCAAGAGGCATCGGGTCGAGGGGAGACAGTCCCGGAGGCGCCTCAAGGCGACCTTGCGGACACCGGGAGGAGAGGGGGTAAGGCTCCCGAGGGCTCCGAGTTTAGCCTTCAGCCAAACGTGGCGCCGGAACCTCTAGTGGTTCCGGACTCGGGCAGGCGGCCTCCTTCCAAAAGGGGCAAGACGCCTGTGCCGGTGACCTCTGTCCATCCAGAGGCACCGGACAATCTGCTGGGAGCGCTTCGCGGTGCTTCCATCGACGAAGAGCACTGCACTATTATGAGTGCGGTGATCAAGAAGGTTCAGTCCGCCAAGAGCGGACTGACTGAAGCCTGTGCCAGCCTTCTAACAGGCTTTGAGGTAAGTATTTGAAATATAGGAAAAATATTACCGCATAGACAGTAGCCCCTGATGCTCTGTTTGGTGTTCAAAAACAAAAGCCGAATAGAGGATCAACTAATATCTGCAGGAGTCTAATATAAGTATGTCTATATGGGTATGCAGGCTTCGCTGCTGACCTCTGCCGCACTGACTGTGGAGGTCACCGTACTGAATCAGGACCTCGAACGGTCCAAGAAAGAGCTCGGCCTTGCCAAGAGGCAGCTCAAGGAGAACAAAGGTAAGTAATACCTAGTCTATAGATATGTATATATACAAAAAGGATGCGATTGCAAAATGACATGATCATCTTTAATTTGCCAGGGGCCACAACTGAAGTGGCAACCCTGAAGCAAGCGCTATGTGAGGCCGAAAACAAAGCGGCTAGGAGCGCACCGAGCGGGAAAAACAAGAGGCACGGGTGGGTGAGGTGCAGCAAGAGCTCCACGCTCTCGTGACGAAGCATGAGGCGTTGGAGCTTGACTTGAAGACGCGAGAGTCCGAGCTTGTCGTGACCCTTGAGAGTGCAAAGAGTTCCAAGGCTGAAGCCCAAAAGGCCCTCTAGGAGATTGATGCGGTGAAGAAGATAGCGGCGGGTAAGGCATTCAATATGCAAAGCAAGCATGTGAAAGTAAATTACTTGTTACTTACCCGAGTCCGAAGCTCTCCAGGAGCATTCACAGATTTGCCCCGCGGCGTGTCGGATGCTGCACAATTTTACCAGGCTGAGGAGGGAAGCTCAACGAAGAAGCTGTTCTGGTCTCAGTATACTGGGACCGAACACCCGATGCCTCTGAGCGACCAGCTGAAGCAACTGGTCGAGCTGCACAAGGCGGCCGAACAGGCCATGAAGGGCTTTATAGTCCGGATGTGGCCTGGCGACGCCCTTCCCAACAGCTACTTTGCCCTGGTGAGGCGGCTTGTGGATGCCTACCCACGGCTGGTAGTCATCAAGAGGTCTGTCTGCATCAAAGGTGCATGCCAGGCTTTCGCCCATGCGAAGGTGCACTGGGCAAAGATGGACGCCGTGAAGCTAGTGAAGGAAGGTCCGCCGTAGGGCAAGGAGCATTGCCACCCTGAGATGTACTATGAGGGTGTCCTGAAGGGTGCCCGTCTTGTAGCGGATGAGTGTGTGAAAGATGTAATATTTGAATAAACTTGCTCTTATAATCATGTATTATGAAAACTTGTTCATATGGGCTATGCAACGCTTGTTTGAATTTAAAATATTGCCTTCTGTTCGGCTATTTATCAAATCTGAGAGATGCATAGTCGTCGGCTTTTGCCCCCACGCCACGAGTGCTGGGGTGTTCGGGATAAACCTGAGCACTCTTGTTCCCATTTTTGGGTCTTTCGAGGGAGGTGTTCAGCACAACGAACAAGGCAATCAGACTATAATGCGTTATCACTCTCACTTAGCCATAGAATTCTATAATTTTAAATTTCGGCGAAGACCCTAGTATTTGGAAGGCCGAATTCGGGGCGCTATGCACGCCTTAAGCCGGACAGGGCCGACTCCTTGCTCTAAGCGGCATAAGTCTTTAGGGACTTGAAACCTCTCGAACAGCGACCAGTCTCTCGCCTTATCATGACAGTCAGTTTTAGCTTTCTCTACTGAGGTGCTTAGCCCAGCAGAACCGGGGCACAATCGCAGTATTTCTCCCAGTGCTACCTTAGCCGATACAGTGGAACGTAAGGTACCAAAACATGGGAGCCGGGCAAACCCAACTATTGACCCAAGACATGATTCGGAGCTGATGCATATAATGCTATAAGTTCGGGGTGCCGCACTGTCGAAAGTGTTCGGACTTCTCACGCCGTATTATGGGGTATGCCTAAGCCCCTAGCGTATTGGCCGTACCAGAGTGTACGGGTGCTAGATGTCATGAATGAACATATATATATATATATATATAAAGGAAGAATGCAATAATAGTCTTAATGCTATGCATTGTTTATTCAAAAAGGTGTGTTAAAGCAGAATGATACAAGTAGTGCGATAAGCAAAAAGTAGGATTGTTTGACATGTCCCTTCCAAGGGTAAGCTGAGGAATAGTATTAAAGCAAGTATTTCACTCGTTATCGTAATCCACCTAGGAGTTTCGTGGTGTGACATAACTTTTTGCCTCCTTGGTTGCTGCATCATGTGTTCGGCAATCATGCTGCCGGACAGGGTTTCCAGAGATTAAAGTCCTAAAAGAGAAAAATAACAAAGTAGGAAGCCCCTAGTGCGGTTTAAGCCGCGTCTTGGAGTGTGCCGTAGTCGTGCCCCCCTCCCCACCTGTGCCCACGGTATTTTTAATGCATAATTATGTACGCGTGGCACAGATTTCGCTGTTTGGCTGGGACCGGGGTGGGGGCCGCATTGCTATGCGAGCTCGGAACGTGCCAGGCGGTCCAGTTGCCGATTACTCCGGGCGCGCTTGAAGGTGTCCGGGTCCTTAATCGCCGAACTAGTGGATTGCCTTAAGAGGCTGCTTTGCGCTTCTGCTGCGAGGGCCGCAGTGTGCTCCTCCGTGCGGAGAGAGCGCTCTGTGTTTCCATTGACTGTGATGACCCCCCGAGGTCCTGGCATCTTGAGCTTGAGATATGCATAATGCGGTACCGCATTGAATCTCGCAAATGCGGTTCGCCCGAGTAGTGCATGGTAGCCACTGTGGAACGGGACTATGTCGAAGATTAACTCTTTACTTCGGAAGTTATCCGGGGATCCGAAGACCACTTCCAGTGTGACTGAGCCTGTGCAATGGGCCTCTACACCTGGTATGACGCCTTTAAAGGTCGTTTTTGTGGGTTTGATCCTTGAGGGGTCTATACCCATTTTGCGCACTGTGTCCTGATAAAGCAGGTTCAGGCTGCTGCCGCCATCCATAAGGACTCGAGTGAGGCTAAATCCGTCAATGTTTGGGTCTAGGACTAGTGCGATGAATCTGCCATGACGGATACTAGTGGGGTGGTCCCTGCGATCGAAGTGATCGGACAGGAGGACCATGGGTTGAACTTTGGGGCAACTGGCTGCAATGCATATACGTCCCTGAGCGCATGCTTCCGCTCCCTCTTGGGGATGTGGGTTGCGTATATCATGTTCACCGTCCGCACTTGTGGGGGGAATCTCTTCTGTCCTCCGGTGTTCGGCTGCCGGGGCTCCTCCTCATCATCGCTATGTGACCCCTTATCTTTGTTTTCGGCATTTAACTTGCCAGCCTGCTTGAACACCCAACAATCCCTGTTGGTGTGGTTGGCTGGCTTGTCGGGGGTGCCGTGTATTTGACACGAGCAATCGAGTATACGGTCCAAACTGGACGGGCCCGGAGTGCTTCTTTTGAATGGCTTTTTCCGCTGACCTGGTTTAGAGCCTTTGAATCCAGCATTGACTGTCGTATCCTCGGTATTGTCTCTATTAATGCGGCGCTTATGTTTTTTGCGACGTGACCTGCCGTTGCCGTCCTTGGTATCCGAAGTACCATGGTTCTTTGATATGTTATTGCTGCCAGCCAACCAGTTGTCCTCTCCTGTGCAAAAGCGGGTCATGAGTGTCGTGAGGGCTGCCATAGATTTCGGCTTTTCCTGGCCAAGGTGCCGGGCGAGCCACTCGTCGTGGATGTTGTGCTTAAAAGCTGCTAGGGCCTCTGCATCTGGACAGTCGATGATTTGATTTTTCTTTGTTAGGAACCGTGTCCAGAATTGCCTGGCCGATTCCTCTGGCTGCTGAATTATGTGGCTTAAGTCATCGGCATCTAGTGGTCACACATAAGTGCTCTGAAAGTTGTCGAGGAATGCGGCTTCCAGATCTTCCCAACAACCAATGGACTCTGCTGGCAAGCTGTTGAGCCAATGCCGAGCTGGTCCTTTGAGTTTGAGTGGGAGGTTTGATGGCGTGTAAGTAATCACCGCGGGCCATGTGGATGTGCAGGAGGAAATCCTCGATCCATACTGCAGGATCTATTGTGCCGTCGTATGATTCTATATTTACGGGTTTGAAACCCTCTAGGATTTGATGATCCATTACTTTGTCTGTGAAACATAAGGGATGTGCGGCGCCTCTGTACTGGGTTATATCGCGACGTGGCTCGAATGAGTCTTGCCCGCTGTGTTCGGCAAGGCCGGACTTACTTTTACTGTATCCAGTGTGATGATTATCGTCTCGCATAGTGGCGCTCCCTCATGATACGTAGATCAATCTTAGATGTTTTGCTTTGTCCTCCAATACGTCTCGCAGGTCTGGCATATTTCCCCATGCCTTTTTATTTGAATGGCGTCGGGGTGCCGGCTGAGCTTTTGGCTGGAATGCCTCTCTGTCGCGGCCACGAGGTGGCTGATCAGCCACGTCATACGCTGGAGATGTAGGTTTTGGTGCTTCCTCCTCCAGTCGGGGTAGCAACCTATATTTTTGGTAACTCTTGGAGGGGCATTCGAATTTGTATTCCTCAGCCACAAGGACTTCGGTCCATCTGTCAGCTAGCAAATCTTGATCAGCTTGAAGCTATTGCTACTTTTTCTTAAGGCTATTTGCCGTGGCTATAAGCCGGCGCTTGAAGCACTTTTGTTCGACGGGATGCTCTGGCATGACAAATTCGTCATCGTCGAGGCTTGCCTCGTCTTCGGAGGGAGGCATGTAATTATCATCCTCTGCCTCTCCATCTGCCGCTCTCTCAGGAGGGCTAGCTTCTCCATCCTCCTGCTCTAAATCTTGCTGGAGGGGATTGTTGTTGCCTTCGACACTGTCCGGAGTGCTATTATCTTCGGTGCTGGTATCACCGCTTTTGCCTCGGCGGGACTTAGAGCGGTGCAGCTGACGCCGGCACATGGGTTGCTTCTTGGAGGGGTCATCCTCCACTGTCCCGTCGCCATTGCCTTCTTAGGGTGTGTCGATCATGTATATGTCATATGATGAGGTGGCTATCCAGTGCCCTGTGGGTAGTGATTCCTCTTCGCCTCCCGCATCGTCGTCCATACCGTTGATTTCTTCGGAGTCAAAGTCGAGCATGTCGGTTAAGTCATCGACAGTGGCTACTAAGTGGGTGGTGGGTAGGCGGCGAATTTCTTCGTCATCCGTATCCCAATCCCGCCGGACGTAGTTCAGCCAGGACTCTCCTGACAAGGAGAGGGACCTTAATGAGTTTAGTATGTCACCAAAGGGCGAGCGCTGAAAAATATCCGCGGAGGTAAATTCCATGATCGGCGCCCAATCGGATTCGACAGGAACGGGCACAGGCGGTTCAGAGTCCGTGGCCGGAGAAGGATCCGACAGTTTGGCAACACGGCTCTCGTGAAGGGTAAGGTCGATATTCGGCTCGATCGCCGCAGAGGATACGGCCTCCATGGCGGGGTCTATCCACCCGTCCATGGATGGCGCAACTGGCTCCGAATTGAGGGTTGGAGCGGCTGTCGGTGCGATTTCTTGAACATTGTCCGATGGTAGAGCTAAATCGTACTCATCATGACCACGTGGCGCACAAGGCAGGGTGTCGGTGTCAAAACCGGCGGATCTCGGGTAGGGGTCCCGAACTGTGCGTCTAGGCAGATGGTAACAGGAGACAAGGGACACAATGTTTTTACCCACGTTTGGGCCCTCTCGATGGAGGTAAAACCCTACTCCTGCTTGATTAATATTGATGATATGGGTAGTATAAGAGTAGATCTACCATGAGATCAAAGAGGCTAAACCCTAGAAGCGAGCCTATGGTATGATTGTTGTTCGTCCTATGGACTAAAACCCTCCGGTTTATATAGACACTGGAGAGGGCTAGAGTTACACAGAGTTGGTTACAATGGGAGGAGATCTACATATCCGTATTGCCAAGCTTGCCTTCCATGCCAAGGAAAGTCCCATCCGGACACGGGACAAAGTCTTCAATGTTGTATCTTCATAGTCCAATAGTCCGGCCAAAGGTTATAGTCCGACTATCCGGACACCCCCTAATCCAGGACTCCCTCAGTAGCCCCTGAACCAGGCTTCAATGACGACGAGTCAGGCGCGCAAATTGTCTTCGGCATTGCAAGGCGGGTTCCTCCTCCGAATACTTCATAGAAGATTTTGAACACAAGGATAGTGTCCGACTCTGCAAAATAAGTTCCACATACTGCCATAGAGAGAATAATATTTACACAAGTCTAATCTGCCGACGTATTCCGTAGCGTGTCATCACGCCATAGCCAAGCCTTTATTTGAACCGTTTTTACTGTCCCACCTCAGCGCCTTTTGCGAGGCGGTTTCCTTGGCACGTCTTGTCAAAGCAGAGATCGTGTCCCCTTTATTTACGGGATTCTCATCAATACGGACGTGGGTAACCCAATCGTGCCCATTGGTGTGTCTCCTCGATCAAAGGCGAGTCCCAAACGGTCACGGGGAGGGCTCTTGGTATTCAACCTCTTATAAAGAGACCAAGGCCTTATTCCTTTCTTTTGATCTCAATCGAATTCGCCCTTCGCCTCGAGTTCCAACACCCAAGGCCCCAGATTTCAGGCGCTTCGAACCTTTCGATGATGTCCGGCTCCGACCTTCGAGGCCGATGGACGCCTTCCTCCATCACGGAGGAAGACGTGCTAAAGCTGAGAGAGGCCAGGTTTTTAACCGGCGAAATCTCGCATAGGCTGCCTGCTCACGGGCAGGTTATTCCTACTCCCAAGCCTGGTGAGAGCGTGGTGTTCGTGTCTCACTTCCTTCGAGTGCTAGGCTTCGCGACGGATCCCTTCGTGAGGGGGCTCATGTTTTATTATGGGCTGGAATTTCATGACTTAGCCCCGGAGTCCATCCTCCACATCTCATCGTTCATTGTATGTGCGAAGCCTTCCTCCGTATTACTCCTCACTTCGGACTGTGGCTTAAGACTTTAAAGTAGAGCCGAAGATGATTGAGGGACAGCACGCGGAGTGCGGAGGCGCTGTTATAAGCAAGAATTCTGACGCTCCATGGCCCGAGGGCTCTTTTCAAGAGGAGTTCAGCTTATGGCAACAAGAGTGGTTTTATATCACAGCTCCCAGGAGCACCAAGTGGGTGGCGCTGCCTGCTTTCCGCTCGGGTCCCCCGCCACAACTGGCGTCATGGGTCAATAAGGGGCTGGACTGGGGGTCGGCAAAGGACGTGCCCCTGTTGCAGGGCCGCATCCGAGATCTCCTAGAAAGAGACATCAGTCTGGTCATGGTGACGTAGGTTATGTTAATTCGCCGAGTTCTACCCTGCAAATGTCGCCCCCTCCGCCTGTGGGAGTTCAACCCGGAGGGACCACGAGTTCTCCAACATTTTCTTGGCATGACGCCCGTGGAAATGTACAAATTGTTCTTCGGACCACAAGTAGTGTGTCCGGATTCTACGGAGGATGCAGGTCTGAGCTGCAATCGTCTGGATACTCAAGTAAGTAGCCCTGTGCCCGGACACACCATCCGTTCATTTATCACAACATCACCCTTAAAAGAGTTGTCTTTGAAATAGGAGTGGGTAGCGAAGGCGAAGTTAGTCAGGTGTCCGACCCCCCTTCCCGAGACCTCGCCGGATCCCGTGTTAACCAGGATGCTGGAGATCGTGCCTTCGGAGGAAAGCGAAGGGGGGGACAAAGAAGTTGCTGCCTCCCCGAAGGAGGCTGTCTGGAAAGGAGGAATCGAAAATTCCTCTACTCAGGGGAGGAAGAGGACTGCCTCTGAAGACCCGGAGTCCATGGTCTCAAAGCGGGGGAAGAAATCTTCGCCAGAGGGTCCTGTGCCGGGGGATGCCTCGGCCGTACTATGCCCTCAAGGGGATCAGCCCTCCACCAAGCCGTAAGTAGAGAGGGGAGGTTTAAAATGAGAGAAATTCTTGTTTTTATTTCAGAGGAAAATAACCAAAATTTTACATTGTAGTTCGGATCTCAGCCCTTCTCAGCAGAGCTCATCTTCGGGGGATCTTCTTTCGGAGATGACGGAGAGAGGAACGCCTCCCCCTACCGTACCGCCTTACGATGCGGGCAATCCTGAGGTATCGTCGCGGAGGGTTTCTCCGAATCTGGCAGGGCCGGAAGGCAGTCATATGGCCCCCCAAGGCCATCCATGTCCGGTCTTCGAAAAAGGCCATCGAACGAGTCCGGCACCGCCTGGTGCTCGGTCGGATGAACTGAAGGATCTGTTAGGGAGAGCGTCTATCTTAGAGGAACACCGTACGTTGATGGGTACGGTAATTGAAAGGATTTCGTCCGCTGAAAGCGGGTTGCACGAGGCCGTCAGGAGTTTACTGACAGGTTTTGAGGTACGCGAGGTGATGTACCTCTTGACAGTTCCGCATATAAGATGCGCCCTGTGTAGATAGTAGCCCCTGAGACTCTGTGTGTTGTCGAAGACGACAACACGTAGAGGATCATAGTCCTAGGTGTAATTTTGCCGCCTTCCTATGTATGTGGCGAAGTGTCTAGTGGCCGGCCAAACTGATGAATTTGCCGAGCTAACGCGGCAACTTGACGTGGCAGATGCCGACATCGCGCTTGTCAACAAGCGGCTTGACAAGGCACAAGGTATGTAATTTTTCTGGGGACACCTAGTAAGAGGAGCTTGATGCCAGTATCTTACAGGGTGTGCGCTTGATGCAGATGGGGCCGCTGCCATGGAGAACCTTCGGGGGTAACTTGCCCGAGCCAAGGAACAAGCCAGGAGAAGTGATGCGGCTGCCGTAAAGGCAATTGAAGAGCTAAAAGCCGAACAGGCTTCTCACTGCCGAAGCAAGAAGGAAATGGCCGAAATGGCTGTGAAGTTAAAGAACGCTGCAGACCGCTGAGCTTCTTGGAAAAGAAGATTGGGTGGAGCGGACAGACCTGGAGAAGGCCACTACAGTGACCAAGGATGCTCGTTCGGCGATGAGAGCGATGAAGGAGGAGCTGCGTCAGGCCGGAGATATCGCGGCTGGAAAGCCCTTTATGCTGCGGATGAAGTTCAAAGATCCTAAATACGCTCCGCTGGACCGGATGTGGAGTTCGGCGGACGCATATCTGGATTTAGCTGCGAGTGCCGCTGATGCGGCCGAACATTTCCGAGATCAGAAAGATAGCGAATTGGAGAAGCTCTTCTAGTCACAATTCAACAATCCGGAGCGTCTACTTCCGTTGACCGATCGTTTGGCCGAATGGGCCGAACTAAATAGGTTGTACGGACTCGCCATGAAGGATGTCGTTAATCATCTGTGGCCGGAAAGGCCAAAGCTGAACAGTTATTTTAACTTGGTGCAGCAGTTCCTTGGTGCTGTGTCGCATATCAATGCGATGAAGAGGTCAGCATGCATAGAGGGTGCACGGATGGCCCTTGCCCGTGTCAAGACATACTGGGCAGAGATGGAGGCTGCCGCTGTTGCATCCCAAGATTCGGATGGAGGCCGAATACCTGCTGAGCACTATTTTCAGGAAGTTCTGGAAGGCGCTCGTTTAATAGAGACGCAGTGCTCGAAGGATATTATGTTCGAATAATGTGTATTATTGTAAAACAATATTTTGATGAATTGTAGAAGCTTTTTATACTTGTGCCTGCAAGTATTATAATGCCTCCTGTGCGGCCGTTGAGGTATATGTGTATATAATCTGAAAGATGGCAGTCGTCGGCTTCAGCCCCCACGCATATAATGCAGGGGTGTTCGTAGAAGGCGCATTCTCACACTTGATCCAACGTCTTGGTCCATGAAGGAGGTGATAGCGCAGTGAACTAGGCAATCGGACTATAATGCTTTATCACTTTCACTTAGCCATAGGAGTTTGATAGGGGGCTACTATATAGCCCCTGGTGGCGCCGCGGTCGCCCGAACTCAGGGCGGGTGTGTGCCTGGCCGGGAAACGGCCCTTTGTTAATGCAGAGGAATCCTAAAGACTCCGATAGGTCATCAAGTGGTTGACCAGTCTCATGCTATATCATGACAGTTAGTTTTCGGCTTTCTCTACTGAGGTGCTCACCTGGCTGAACCGGGGCACAATCGCAGTAGTTCTCCTGATGCCGCCTTAGCCGATAGAGCGGAACGTAAGGCAGCAAAACACAGGAGCCGGGCAAACCCAACATTTGACCAAAGACATGATTTGGAGCTGATGCATATAAGGCCAAACTCGTGACGCCGAACACTCCCTAAGGTATTCAGTCTTTATAAAAACGGGCTGAGCAGTGCCCATGATAATAAGCCCCTAGTGTCCAGGTACGTGCGAAATTCTGACGTGGCCACATGCCAAGACGCCAGCCTCCTCCTCGGTTATAATGTGAATCCGGGGGATGTGCATCAACAAGAGACAGTGAAAAAGGTTTACGCAGGGTCTTAATCTAAAGAGAATCCTTGGGACGGGTCCCTGCTGCATGTCTGCGCCTGTGTCTCCGTTGCGCCTTGTCCTGGACGGGTGTAGCACGGTGTTCATATATGCGGAGCCCCTTACATAGGGGTGTACAGCTACAAAAACCTTTATCAATTATAAGTTTGCTCCGGACTCGCCTAGCCGTGTCCGTGATCTTAATGACCTGTTAGATGCTTTTGTTGGTGAAGCGGTTTTAATGTGTGGCTGTCAAGGCAGCCGCATAGTCTTCTGTGCGCGGCGAACATTCAGTGTTTCCCTTTAGTGAGATGATGCCTCGTGGACCAGGCATCTTAAGCGTGAGAGATGCATAATGCGGTATTGCGTTAAAGCGGGCGAAAGCTTCGCGTCCCAGTAGTGCATGATAGCCACTTGAAAATGGGGCGATGTGGAAGGTTAGCTTTTCTTGGCGGAAGTTATCAGGGGAACCGAACATTACTTCTAGCAGGAGAGAACCCGTGCAATGGGCATCCATGCCAGGTGTTACTCCTTTAAAGGAAGTGTTGCTATGGCGAATTTTTGTTGGGTCCATCCCCATTTTGCGGACTGTGTCCTGATATAGCAGGTTTAGACCAGTGCCGCCGTCCATCAGGACTTGTGCAAAGTGGAATCCATCGATTATCGAATCTAATACCAAGGCAGTCCAACCTGCGTTCCAGATACTTCCAGAGTAATCCTGATGGTCGAAGGTGATCAGTTTTAACAACCAGTGGCGAGACTCCTTTGTGATAGGCCGCATGGCGCGTATCTCTATAGGCACCACTCTATTTTTCCCTATTGTCACGTGGAGTAAGTTTACTATTTTGACTTCTTGTGGGAAATTCTTTTGTTTCCCGGTGCTCTGCTTGTGGGGTTTGTCATCGTCCTCACTTGGTGTATCGAGCCCCTTGTGTTCGGCGTTGAGTTTGCCGGATTGCTTGAGGACCCAACATTCTCTGTGGGTATGGTTTGCAGGCTTCCCAGGGGTACTGTGGATTTGACATATTTTGTCCAAGATTTTGTTTAGGCTAGATAGCTCGTCCCTGTTATCCTTGAGGGGCAACTTTTTCTGACCCTGCCGAGGGCTTTTGAATCCGGCGTTGACTGCCATGCTCTTCGGGCTGTTTCCCTTATTCCGGCGCTGGTCCTTGCTGCAACACGGTTTCCCGTTTACGTCCCTGACTTCGGATGTACTTGGGTCGCTGGTGCTGCATCTTGCCAACCAGCTGTCCTCTCCCACGCAACAGTGGGTCATGAGGCTTGTTAATGCGGCCATTGTTCTTGGCTTTTCTTGGCCGAGGTGTCTGGTGAGCCATTCGTCTCGAACGCTGTGTTTGAAAGGTACTAAGGTTTCGGCGTCCGGACAGTCGACTATCTGGTTCTTTTTAGTAAGAAATCTGTTCCAGAGTGTCCGGGCTGACTCTCCGGGCTGTTGAGTTATATGACTTAAATCGTCTGCATCCGGAGGCCGGACATAGGTCCCTTGAAAATTTGCCTGAAAAGCATCCTCGAGCTCTTCCCAACTTCCAATGGTGTTTCCGGGAAGGCCTTTAAGCCAATGCCGGGCTGGCCCTTTGAGCTTAAGGGGTAAGTATTTTATGGCGTGGAGGTCGTCTCCTCTAGCCATATGGATATGGAGGATATAGTCCTCAATCCAGACTCTAGGGTCTGTTGTTCCGTCGTACGCCTCTATGTTTACGGGCTTGAATCCCGCTGGAAATTCATGCTCCAGCACCTCATCGGTGAAACATAGGGGGTGTGCGGCACCCCTGTATTTGGGTGTGCCGTAGTGTTCGGATGTTTGTTGTGTTGCATTGCTTACTAAAGCTTGCTTTCTTGGCCCGTAGATAGATCTGGCTGGGCCATCTTTTTGATGCGAATCCTTGAGTGGGTCGCGTGCTGGCATGTGTGCGGCGCCTCTTGCTGCTCTATATTGGCCATGGGGTCATTTATCCGACCGGGTGCCTTCCTTATTTGTTGATTGCGGAGGTTCTAAGGCCTCCTCATCAAATTCAGGCAGGAGCTTTCGCTTCGGGTAGCTTTTTGTGTGGCGACTGTCGCCGTATTTGTCTGCGGTGTTGAGTACTTTGCTCCACCTGATTCTGAGTGCATCTTCCGCAGTTTTGAGCTTCCGCTTCTGCTTTTTTAGGCTACGCGCTGTGGCGACGAGCCATTTGTGGAGGTTCTTCTGCTCCAGGAACTTGTCCGGCATGAGGTCGTCCGGACTGTTATCTTTGCCGGGGACGGGTTGTGCGGTTTGTTTATCCAAGTTGCCTTGTTCGGACGGTTGCTCGATGCCATGTTCATCGTTCGCCGGCTTACCCTGCTCTGTGGCTGGGTCTGTATGACCGCTGTCTCTGTCGAGGCAGGGCTCAGAGCGGCGCTTACGCCGCCGCTTTGACTGCTTTTCGGAGGAATGATCCTTCGTTGCGTCCTCCCGTTCGTCCTCATTGTTTCCTCTGGGTGTGTCCACCATGTATACATCGTAGGATGGGGTGGGTGTCTAGTGCCCTGTGGGCGCTGGTTCCTGTTTGCCTCCTACGTCGTCGTCCATGCCGTCGACGTCTTCGGAGTCAAAGTCAAGCATGTCGGTTAAATCGTCGACAGTGGCTACGAAGTGGGTGGTGGGTGGGCGTCGAATTTCTTCGTTGTCCGCATCCCAATCCTATTGGCCATTATCCGGCCAGGGCTCTCCTGACAAAGAGAGAGACCTTAGTGAATTCAGAATGTCGCCGAAGGGCGAGTGCTGAAAGATATCTGCGGCGGTGAATTCCATAATCGGCACCCAATCGGATTCGATTGGCAGGGGCGCGGAGGGTTCGGAGTCCGGAGCAGGGTCCGGCACCTTGGAGTCACGGGCTTCGTAGAGGATAAAGCTGGTGTTCGGCTCGATCGCCGTTGAGACTGCAGCCCCCGAGGCGGTGTCTAGCCACCCGCCCTCGATCGGCGCAGTTGGCTCCGAGCTAAGGGTCGGAGCTGTTGCGGGCGCGGCCTCCAGGGCATTGTTCGACGGTAGAGCTAAGTCATGCCCATCATGACAGTATGGCGTGCTTGGTTGTGTCTCGGGTCCGTCGAAGATCAAGTCTCCGCGGATGTCAGCCATGTAGTTCAAACTTCCAAATCTGACCTGACGGCCAGGGGCGTAGCTTTCAATCTGCTCCAGATGGCCAAGCGAATTAGCCCGCAGTGCAAAGCCGCCGAACACGAAGATCTGTCCGGGGAGAAAGGTCTCACCCTAGACCGCATCGTTGTTGATGATCGGAGGAGCCATCGGTCCTAAAGGTGATGACACAGAGGAACACTCAATGAAAGCACCAATGTCGGTGTCAATTCCGGCGGATCTCGGGTAGGGCATCCCGAACTGTGCGTCTAGGAGGATGGTAACAGGAGATAAGGGACACAATGTTTTTACCTAGGTTCGGGCCCTCTCGATGGAGGTAAAACCCTACTCCTGCTTGATTAATATTGATGATATGGGTAGTACAAGAGTAGATCTACCACGAGATCAAAGAGGCTAAACCCTAGAAGCTAGCCTATGGTATGATTGTTGTTCGTCCTATGGACTAAAACCCTCCGGTTTATATAGACACCGGAGAGGGCTAGGGTTACACAGAGTCGGTTACAATGGGAGGAGATCTACATATCCGTATTCCAAGCTTGACTTCCACGCCAAGGAAAGTCCCATCCAGACACGGGACGAAGTCTTCAATCTTGTATCTTCATAGTCCAAGAGTCCGGCTATCCGGACACCCCCTAATCCAGGACTCCCTCCCAGGGGCTCGAATCCGTCGAAGATCAAGTCTCCGCGGATATCGGCTGTGTAGTTTAAGATTCCAAACCTGACCTAGTGGCCTGGGGCATAACTTTCGATCTGCTCAAGATGGCCAAGTGAGTTGGCCCACAGTGCGAAGCCGCCGAACACAAAGATCTGTCTGGGGAGAAAAGTCTCACCCTGGAGTGCATCCCTATCGATGATCGTAGGAGCCATCAAGCCTAACAGCAACGTCACAGAGGAACTATCAATGAAAGGACCAATGTCATTGTCAAAACCGGCGGATCTCGGGTAGGGGGTCCCGAACTGTGCGTCTAAGGCGGATGGTAACAGGAGGCAGGGGACACGATGTTTTACCCCGGTTTGGGTCCTCTTGATGGAGGTAAAACACTATGTCCTGCTTGATTTATTCTTGACAATATGAGTATTACAAGAGTTGATCTACCACGAGATCGGAGAGGCTAAACCCTAGAAGCTAGCCTATGGTATGATTGTCTGTTGTCCTACGGACTAAAAACCTCCGGTTTATATAGACACCGGAGGGGGCTAGGGTTACACAAGGTCGGTTACAAAGGAGAAGGTAACCATATCTGTACTGCCTAGCTTGCCTTCCACGCCAAGTAGAGTCCTATCCGGACACGTGACGAAGTCTTCAATCTTGTATCTTCATAGTCCAACAGTCCGGCCAAAGGATATAGTCTGGCTGTCCGGAGACCCCCTAATCCAGGACTCCCTCAATGAGGAGCCAAAGTATGGGGGATCTATCATAGTCCTTTCGATAAGTAAGAGTGTCGAACCCAACGAGGAGCAGAAGGAAATGATAAGCGGTTTCCAGCAAGGTATTCTCTGCAAGTACTGAAATAAGTGGTAACATATAGTTTTGTAATAGGATAATTTGTAACGAGCAACAGGTAACAAAAGTAAATAAAGTACAGCAAGGTGGCCCAATCCTTTTTGTAGCAAAGGACAAGCCTGGACAAACTCTTATATAGTGAAAAGCGCTCCCGAGGACACATGGGAATATCGTCAAGCTAGTTTTCATCATGTTCATATGATTCACATTCGGTACTTTGATAATTTGGTATGTGGGTGGACCGGTGCTTGGGTACTGTCCTTACTTGGACAAGCATCCCACTTATGATTAACCTCTATTGCAAGCATCCACAACTACAACAAAAGTATTAAGGTAAACCTAACCATAGCATGAAACATATGGATCCAAATCAGCCTCTTACGAAGCAACGCATAAACTAGGGTTTAAGCTTCTGTCACTCTAGCAACCCATCATCTACTTATTACTTCCCAATGCCTTCCTCTAGGCCCAAATAATGGTGAAGTGGTATGTAGTCGACATTCACATAACACCTCGAGAGGAAAGACAACATACATCTCATCAAAATATCGAACGAATACCAAATTCACATGACTACTAATAGCAAGACTTCTCCCATGTCCTCAGGAACAAACGTAACTACACAGAAAGCATAATCATGTTCATAATTAGAGGGGTATTAATATGCATATAGGATCTGAACATATGATCTTCCACCAAATAAACCAACTGGCATCAACTACAAGGAGTAATTAACACTACTAGCAACCTACTAGTACAAATCACGGACCTGGAGACAATAATTGGATACAAGAGATGAACTAGGGTTTTGAGAGGAGATGGTGCTGGTGAAGATGTTGATGGAGATTGCCCTCTCCCACTGAGAGGAGCGTTGGCGATGATGATGGCGATGATTTCCACCTCCCGGAGGGAAGTTTCCCCAGCAGAACAGCTCTGCTGGAGCCCTATATTGGATCCGCCAAGGTTCCGCCTCGTGGCGACGGAGTTTCGTCCGAGGAGATGGCTTATGATTTTTTCCTCATGGAAAGACTCCATAGAGCAGACAATGGCCATCGGAGGGCCACGATGGGGCCCACGAGGTAGGGGGACGCACCCAGGGGGGTAGGGCGCGCCCCCCACCCTCGTGGGCAGGGTGTGGCCCCCTGGTGAACTTCTTGCGCTCAGTATTTTTTATATATTCTTAAAATGTCTTCCGTGAAGTTTCAGGACTTTTGGAGCTGTGCAGAATAGGTCTCTAATATTTGCTCCTTTTCTAGCCCAGAATCCCAGCTACCGACATTCTCCCTCTTTATGTAAACCTTGTAAAATAAGAGAGAATAGGCATAAGTATTATGACATAATGTGTATTAACATCCCATAATGCAATAAATATCGATATAAAAGCATGATGCAAAATGGATGTATCAGACTAGCAGATATTTTTTCTTATGGCTGCCTCCTTTAAGGGGTCCAACCATGTCAAGCCCCCAGACCACAAAAGGCCAAGTGATGGGGATTGTTTGTAGAGCAGTGGGTGGCATATGGCTTTGGTTGGCGAAAAGCTGGCATCCAACGTAACGTTGGACACGGTCTTGTGCATCTGCTCGGGTCGTTGGCTAGTAGAAACCTATACGTAATTCCTTTCTTACAAGGGCCCGAGCTGCGGCGTGGTGACCACTAAGACCGGCGTGAATTTCAGCCAAGAGCTGCCGCCCCTCTTCCTCGGAGATACATCTTTGAAGTACTCCGGTAGCGCTTTTTTGTAGAGTTCTCCTTCATGGACCTTATAGGCTTTCGAACGCCGAACAATGCAGTGAGCCTCATTCTGATCCTCACGGAGCTCTCTCCTAGTGAGGTAGGCCAAGAATGGTTCGGTCCATGGGGCAATGACTGCCATGATAAGATGGGCTGACGATGTTATTTCGGTGGCTGAGCCTTCGTTGATATCTGTATGTTCGGAGTCTGGGGTTATGGTCGGATCCGGACTGACATTGCCTCTCTCCCCTTGCCACACCATGGATGGCTTGAAAAGCCTTTCCAAAAAGATTTTAGTTGGGACGGGGTTGCGGTTGGCACCGATGCGAGCAAGGACATCCGCTGCTTGATTACTTTCTCAAGCCACATGGTGAAACTCGAGCCCCTCGAACCGAGCCAACATTTTGAGAACGACGTTATGGTAGGCTGCCACCTTCAGATCCTTGGCATCAAAATCTCCATTTATTTGAGATATCATGAGGTTCGAGTCCCCGCGCACTTCCAGGCATTGTATGCCCATGGAGACAGCCATCCGAAGACCATGCAATAAGGCCTCGTATTCGGCTACATTATTGGAGTCTGTGTACAATATTTGGAGGACGTACTGAACTGTATGTCCAGTGGGGGATGTTAAGACAACGCCCGCACCTAAGCCCGCCAGCATTTTGGTACCATCGAAGTGCATGACCCAGTGGCATATGTGCCGTACTCTTTAGGGAGTCCGGCTTCTGTCCATTCGGCGATGAAGTCTGTGAGTACTTGGGATTTGATGGCCCGGTGTGGCTTATATGTTATATGGAATGGGAGGAGCTCAATGGCCCACTTGGCAATCCGGCCCGTGGCGTTGCGATTGTTTATTATATCATTCAGTGGAACTTTGGAAGCCACCGTGATCGAGCACTCTTGGAAATAGTGTCGTAGCTTCCGGGATGCCATGAAGACCGCGTATGCTATATTTTGATAATGAGGGTACTGAGATTTTCATGGAGTTAGGACAATGGATATATAGTATACCGGCTTCTGGAGCGGGAATTTGTGTCCCTCCTCTCGTTCAACGATGAGTACTGCGCTCACCACCTGGTGTGTTGCAGATATGCATAATAACATTGGTTTGCTGACGCTTGGCGCGTCTAGGATTGAGTTACTTGCTAAAAGAGCCTTTATTTCTAACAATCCGGCCGTTGCTGCATTTGTCCACTCAAAGTGATCGGTGCGTAGGAGAAGTCATTAAAGTGGCAATGCATTTTCTTCTAGTCTGGAGATAAAGCGGCTTAAAGCTACCACGCACCTAGCTAGTTTTTGGACCTGTTTAAGGTCTGTTGGTGTAGCCAATTGTGATAAAGCTCGGATTTTGGCTGGATTTGCCATGATTCCTCTACTGGAAACAATGAAGCCCAGTAGTTTTCCAGAGGGGACGCCGATAACACATTTTTCCGGATTGAGCTTAATGTCATATGTCCGGAGATTGTTGAATGTGAGACATAAGTCATCTATTAATGACTCGACGTGCCTAGTATTGATGACGATGTCATCCACATATTCTTCAACTGTCTTGCCGATTTGTTTCTCCAGACATGTTTGAATCATGCGTTGGTAGGTGGCACCAGCGTTTTTGAGCCCAAAGGGCATAGTGTTGAAGCAGAAAGGCCCGTATGGGGTAATAAATGCCGTTGCGACTTGATCAGATTCCTTCATTTTAATTTGATGGTATCCGGAATACGCGTCGAAACATAGTGAGTCATGTCTAGCAATGGCATCAATAATTTGATCTATGCGGGGGAGGGGGAATGGATCCTTAGGGCAAGCTTTGTTGAGGTCTTTGAAATCGACACACAAGCGCCAGGATTTATCCTTCTTTGGCACCATCACCAGGTTTGCTAGCCAGTCTAGATGTTTAATTTCTCTGATGAATCTGGCCTCAATTAGCTTGGCTAGCTCCTCCCCCATAGCTTGTCGTTTGGGTTCGGAAAAGCGCCGCAATGTTTGCTTAACTGGCTTGTATCCCTTCAATATATTGAGGCTGTGCTCAGCCAACCTGCGTGGGATTCCTGGCATATCGGAAGGGTGCTAGGCAAATATGTCCCAGTTCTCGCGTAGGAACGCTCGTAGTGCGGCATCCACCATCGGGTCCAGCTGTGCACCGATGGAGGCTGTCTTCTTTGGGTCCGTCGGGTGGACTTGAAATTTGACTATTTCATCTACTGGTTTGAAGGAGGTGGATTTGGAGCGCTTGTCGAGGATTACGTCATCCATATCCCCCGTTGAGCGCAGCGCGGTTAACTCTTCGGCCGCAAGGGCCTCAGAGAGTGCCTCAAGGGCTAGGGAGGCTGTTTTGTTTTCGGCGCGGAGGGCTATATCCTGATCACTAGCGAGAGTGATAATACCGTTGGGCCCGGGAATTTTGAGCTTCATATACCCGTAATGAGGTATGGCTTGAAAGCGTGTGAATGCATCTCGCCCCAACAAGGCG
Source organism: Triticum dicoccoides (assembly GCF_002162155.2). Taxonomy (NCBI): domain Eukaryota; kingdom Viridiplantae; phylum Streptophyta; class Magnoliopsida; order Poales; family Poaceae; genus Triticum; species Triticum dicoccoides. The sequence goes on from NC_041390.1 coordinate 234,434,730, forward strand.
TGGTATCCACTGTTGAAAGGGGCAACTTGGAAGGTTATCTCTTCGGACCGATAGTTCTCCGACGTGCCGAATACCACGTCAAGTGTGATTATTCCTGCGCATCATGCCTCCCGGCTGGGAATAATTCCTCGGAAGGTCGTGCTACTTTTCTCGATACGGCTCCTGTCTATTTCCATTTTACCAAGTGTATCCTCGTAGATGAGGTTTAATCCGCTGCCGCCGTCCATGATCACCTTGGTGAGTCGAAAGCCGTCCACAACTGGATTGAGGACCAAGGCAGTTGGTGCTCGGACTGACCGGGTTTTTGGTTCGTCACTGGCATTGAAACTTATGGCCATGTCGTTCCAAGAATTTATTGTTGCGACTTGACAGACTTCGGTGAGGTCATGGCTTGCCCTTTTGCGTCGATTGTTTGAAGCGAAAGTCTCGAAGACCGTCAATACTCTGCGGTCGTTGTGTTCCGGGGGGAGTTGTTCCGAGGTATTTTTGGTGAGGATGTCCTCGCCACTCTTGGCTACTTGCCGAAGTATCCAACATGCTCTAAGGGTGTGGGTAGGTATGGTATCCGGTGTTGTGTGTATTTTGCACGGCCTATCGAGCCATCCCTACAGAATGGTTCCGCGCCCTGTAATGGGTTTGGATTTCTTTACTGCTGTGTCGGGCGCCCCGTGAGGGTGCATCCTTTTTGTCCAGACGAAAGGTTGAGTGGGAGCTGGCAGTTCCCAACGAGCTGCCTGAGTTTTCCAGGCGCTTTCCATTGCGCAGTACTTTTGTACTATGGTTGCCAAGTCGGCGAAGTGTAATACGTGACGGCGGTTGATAGCGTTGAGGATTCCTTCGTCCGTACAATTACTACGGAATATTTAGATCGCTTCTTCGTCGTGGCAATCTTTGATCTTGTTCTGACAAGGAGGAATCTGGCCCAAAAGTGATGGATTGTTTCCTGAGACTGCTGCCATAGGTATGTGAGATCGCGTATATCTAGGTGGGTGGGTGGATTTAAATCCGAACCCGGACCCAATTTGGGATCCAGAGTTTGAGAAATTTCCGAGCTTAATAGTTCAGGCTCCGGGAGATTGACCGATTTTTCAGGTCTACCATCTGATTCCAAGTTAGGAGGACAAGGCATGTCGTTCCATGGACAGGTATCCGGCTCTTCGAGCTCGGAGATCCGAACATAGTTCATCCTCAGGATAGAGGGTGAGTCGTTGTTTTGCTCCTCCACTACCGCTACCAGATGGGTGATCGATGGAGATTTGATTTCTCTCTAATCGGGTTTAAGCCCAATCCGACTATAGTCTGTAGCGACCCCCAAGGCGGCAATGCGAGCTAGGAGTTCATTCAAGGACAATAATTCCGTTGGATCCATCTGCTTGGAGTATTCGAAGTCAATGCAGAGGCGATTTTCGATGACCCGAGAAGTCATCGTCGGCTCACCGGCCAAACGGGCGGTCATGATAAAGCCACCCAACCGGAGGGTTTGGCCTGAGGCCAGGGATCCATCGGCGGTGATATTGTCCTTGATCACAAGGCTAGCCATCAACCCTGACTTCGACGCCACAGTGGAACTCCCAATGAAAGCACCAATGTCGGTGTCAAAACCGGCGGATCTCCAGTAGGGGGTCCTGAACTGTGCGTCTGAGGTTGACGGTAACAGGAGACAGGGAACACAATGTTTACCCAAGTTCGGGCCCTCTCGATGGAGGTAAAACCCTATGTCCTTCTAGATTAATATTGATGAGTGTGGGGGTTACAAGAGTTGATCTACCACAAGATCGTAATGGCTAAAACCCTAGAAGTCTAGCCTATCTGATTATGATTTTCCCTACGGCCTAAACCCTCCGATTTATATAGACACCGGAGGGAACTAGGGTTGTACAAAGTCGGTTACATAGAAAGGAAATAGTACATCCGACCACCTAGCTTCCCATCTACACAAAGGAGAGTCCTATCCAGACAAGGGAGAAAGTCTTCTATCTTGTATCTTCATGGCCCAATAGTACGACACATGTCCAACAGGCTGGACGCCCGAGGACCCCTTAGTCCAAGACTCCCTTAGCCGTAGTAGCACAGAGGTCCTGCCGCGCCGCCGAAGCAGCACAGAGGTCCCGACGCACCGCCGTTGCGGCAGACTGGTCTGGCCGCACCGTGGAAGCAGAAGAGATGTCCCGCCGCGCCGCGAATGCAGCAGAGATGTCCTCACGCGCCGCGGCGGCCTAGGAAAATATCTCGCGGGCAGGCGAGGACTCTTACAGGCGCATGCATGCGATCATCCATAGCCAGATGGATTAGATCTCTGGCTGTGCGAGGTTGCAGGATGACATGAAAGCCTCTTTTGAACAGGCTACCAGCGTCATCTGGCAACTAAATGAGAGCAATGCGAAGCTCCGGGCCGAGCACGACCTATTGAGGGCGAAGATCGTTGGAAGTGCGGAGCAGGAGGAGGAGACCACTGCCTTGTTGAAGAGGACCAACGTCATCATGGAGAAACTCATGGACGAGAATGACATGTTGCGCATCGAGCGCAGAAGGCTGGTGGAGGAATCTGTGGATGCTCTCAAGCAGCATCTTGAGGATAAGAAAGAGCTCATCGCCTCTCACCGCGGAGACTATTTCCCGCGGCCTGCAGCAATGCATCAAGAAAGTAGAGATCAGCGAGCCAGATCGTTGTCTTCCTTCTCCTTTTTCCCTTGTGTATTTCGGGCGTTGCCGCATGTGTCTTTTTTTAATTTTGTCCGAGGCGCGCCGACAGGGCCTGCTGGGGCTCACGGAGGCAAAAACACCTCACCAACCACTCCAGCGTGACCCACGTCATCCATCAGTGCAGTGTCAAGCCGTAAGATGATTAAGTGGCAGCCATTCAGCACATGGCAGCCATTTCCTACAGAAGAAACCCACAGGTGACACCCGTTCTGCGACGTGTCAAGAGAACATGCGCGGAGCTGGCAAAATAGACCGGCAAGCCTTACATGGCAACCAGTGATGTGACACTAAGCAGTGCATTTAATGCACCCTCTCAGCCCGGAGAGTTAGCTATGATAGCACTGTTTGCTATCATATAAGTGCATAATGACTACTTAGCCATTGTGGTGACCCCTTAATCTATAAAAGGAGGCCCATGGAAACGGTAGAAAGGGTTGGAAAGTGATGAACCCACAGCCCCATACGCACGTAGTCGCTACTTCCCTAAGGCAACCCTTGCCGGGCAAGTGTACTATGCTTCACCACCTCCATTCCACCATCAATCCACCAAACCAGGAGTAGGGTTTTACGCCTCCCGGCGGCCCGAACTTGGGTAAATTGCTTGTGTGCGCTCAGTTGTGCTATCGTACGCTGGTCTGCTCTTTGTGCAACGCGATGTCCCCCTGCTGAACAAGCAAGGGGCCTCCTAGTCCCATAGGTAGCCGCGGATATCCCGCGATAGAGTGGGCTGAGCACAACCTACCAGGGCGCGCCTGGGGGCCCAGGCGTGCCCTGGTGTCTTGTGATCACCAGGTGGCCCCCTACGGTAGTTATTTGCTCCAGTATTTCTTAGTTATTCCATAAAAATTCCTCGTGAAGTTTCAGCTCATCTGGAGTTGTGCATAATAGGTAGCCTGACGTAGCTTTTTCAGGTCCAGGTTTCCAACTACCAGAATTCTCCCTCTTTGTGTGAACCTTGCATATTATGAGAGAAAAGGCATTAGAATTACTCCAAAAAGAATTATTGTGCATAAGAACATTGTAAATAATAGTAGGTAAACATGATGCAAAATGTACATATCACTGCTATGATTAGAAACTCAAAACAGGTGTTACACAATAAACGGAGACTAGTTAAGGGCAAGATGACAATGAGTGTTGGAACTGTTTCCAATATTGATATGATCACCGTCGCACACTCCCTATACCATCGGGATTAGTGTTGAACCTAAATAAATGTTATTTCGTGTGTGCGCTGAGCATGAACATGATTATATCGTGTTTATTGCAAATACGATTATTCATTTAAGTCAGAGAATAATTGTTGTTCTGCTTACATGAATAAGACCTTCGATGGTCATACACCCAATGTAAATGGTTTATTGAATCTCGATCATAGTGATACACATATTCATAATATTGATGCCAAAAGATGCAAAGTTGACAATGATAGTGCAACATACTTGTAGCACTGCCATTTAGGTCATATTGGTGTAAAGCGCATGAAGAAACTCCATGCAGATGGACTTTTGGAATCACTTGATTATGAATCATTTGATACTTGTGTACCATGCCTCATGGGTAAGATGTCAAAAACTCCATTCTCCGGAACAATGGAGCGAGCTAATGACTTATTGGAAATAATACATACCGATGTATGTCGTCCGATGAGTGTTGAAGCATGCGGCAGGTATCATTAGTTTCCGACCTTCACAGATGATTTAAGTAGGTATGGATATATCTACTTGATAAAACACAAGTCCAAAACATTTGAAAAGTTCAAAGAATTTCAGAGTGAAGTGGAGAATCATCGTAACAAGAAAATAAAGTTTCTATGATCTGATCGCGGAGGCGAATATTTGAGTTACATGTTTGGCCTTCATTTAAAACAAGGTGGAATTGTTTCACAACTCACGCCACCTGGAACACCATAGCATAATGGTGTGTCCGGATGTCATAACTATACTTTATTAGATATGTTGCATTCTATGATGTCTCTTACCGATTTTCCTTTATCATTTTGGGGTTATGCATTAGAGACATCCACATTCACATTAAATAGGGCACCATCTAAATCCGTTGAGACGACACTGTATGAACTATGGTTTGGCAAGAAACCTAAGTTGTCCTTTCTTAACATTTGGGAATGCGGAACTTATGTCAAAAGGCTTTAGCCTGATAAGCTCGAACCCAAATCGGAAAAGTGTGTCTTCATAGGATACCCTAAGAAAACTATTGGGTACACCTTCTACCATAGATCCGAAGGCAAGATCTTTGTAGCGAAGAATGGGTCCTTTCTAGAGAAGGAGTTTCTCTCAAAAGAAGTGAGTGGTAGGAAAGTAGAACTTGATGAGGTAATTGTACCTTCTCTCGAATTGGAAAGTAGCACATAAGAGAAAATCATTCCCTTGATGCCTACACCAACTAGAGAGGAAACTAATGATGGTGATCATGAAACTTCAGATCAAGTTATACTGAACCTTGTAGGTGAACCAGAACACGTTCCGCACCAGAGTGGTACGATAATCCTGTCCTGGAAGTCATGTTATTAGACCACAACAAACCTACAAATTATGAAGAAGCTATGATCAGCCCAGATTCTCATAAATGGCTTGAGGCCATGAAATCTGAGATAGGATGCATGTATGAGAACAAAGTATGGACTTTGGTGGACTTGCCTGATGATCGGCAAGCCATTGAGAATAAATGGATCTTCAAGAAGAAGACGGACGTTGATGGTAATGTCACTGTCTACAAAGCTCGACTTGTCGCAAAAGGTTTTTGACAAGTTCAAGGGGTTGACTACAATGAGACTTTCTCACCCGTAGCGATGCTTAAGTCTGTCTGAATTATGTTAGCAATTGCCACATTTTCTGATTATGAAATCTGGCAAATGGACGTCAAAATTGCATTCATTAATGGACTTCTTAAAGAAGAATTGTATATGATGCAACCAGAAGGTTTTGTCGATCCTCAAGGTGCTAATAAAGTGTGAAACTTCCAGCGATCCATCTATGGACCGGTGCAAGCATCTCGGAGTTGGAATTTACGCTTTGATGATGTGATCAAAGCATATGGTTTTATACAGACATATGGTGAAGCCTGTATTGACAAGAAAGTGAGTGGGATGACATATTGCTGATTGGAAATGATATAGAATTTCTAGATAGCATAAAAGGATACTTGAATAAGAAATTTTCAATGAAAGACCTCGGTAAAGCTGCTTATATATTGGTCATCAAGATTTATATTGATAGATCAAGACGCTTAATAGGACTTTCACAAAGCACATACCTTGACAAAGTTCTGAAGAAGTTCAAAATGGACCAGTCTAAGAAAGAGTTCTTACCTATGTTGCAAGGTGTAAAATTGAGTCAGACTCAAAGTTCGACCACGACAGAAGATAGAGAGAGAATGAAAGTCATCCCCTAGGCCTCAGCCATAGGTTCTATAAAGTATGCCATGCTGTGTACCAAACCTGTTGTGTGCCTTGCCATGAGTTTGACAAGGGGGTACAATAGTGATCCAGGAGTGCATCACTAGACAACGGTCAAAATTATCCTTAGTTACCTAAGAGTACTAAGGAAACGTTTCTCAGTTATGGAGGTGGTAAAGAGTTCGTCATAAAGGGTTACGTCGATGCAAGCTTTGAAACCGATTCAAATGACTCTGAGTCTCAATCTGGATACGTATTGAAAGTGGGAGCAATTAGATAGAGTAGCTCCATGAAGAGCATTGTGGAGATAGAAATTTACAAAATACATACAGATCTGAATATGGCAGACCCGTTGACTAAACCTCTCTCACAAGCAAAACATGATCACACCTTAGTACTCTTTGGGTATTAAATCACATGGCGATGTGAACTACATTATTGACTCTAGTAAACTCTTTGGGTGTTAGTCACATGGCGATGTGAACTATGGGTGTTAATCACATGGCGATGTGAACTAGATTATTGACTCTAGTGTAAGTGGGAGACTGATGGAAATATGCCCTAGAGGCAATAATAAAGTTGTTATTATTATATTTCCTTGTTCATGATAAAGGTTTATAATTCATGCTAGAATTGTATTGATCTGAAACTTAAATACATGTGTGGATACATAAACAAATACCGTGTCCCTAGTAAGCCTCTACTAGACTAGCTTGTTGATCAAAGATGGTTAAGGTTTCCTAACCATGGACATGAGTTGTCACTTGATAACGGGATCACATCATTAGGAGAATGATGTGATGGACAAGAGCCATCCATTAGCATAACATATGATCGTTCAGTTTATTGCCACCGCTTTCTTAATGTCAAATACATATTCCTTTGACCATGAGATCATGCAACTCCCGGATATCGGAGGAATGCCTTGTGAGATATCAAACATCACAACGTAACTAGGTGATCATAAAGATGCTCTACAGGTATCTTCGAAGGTGTCTATTGAGTTGGCATGGATCAAGATTGGGATTTGTCACTCCGTATATCGGAGAGGTAACTCTGGGCCCTCTCAGTAATACAACATCACAAAAAGCTTGCAAACAAACTGACTAAGGAGTTAGTTACGAGATGATGTATTACGAACGAGTAAAGAGACTTGCCAGTAATGATATTGAACTAGGGATGCAGATACCGATGATCGAATCTCGAGCAAGTAACATACCGATAGACAAAGGGAATCACGTATGTTGTCATAAAGGTTCGACCGATAAAGATCTTAGTAGAATATGTAGTAACCAATATGGGCATCCAGGTCCCTCTATAGGTTATTGACCGGAGAGGCGTCTCGGTCATATCTACATCATTCTCAAAGCCGTAGGGTCCGCACGCTTAACGTTTGTTGTTGATATATTATAATATGAGTTATATAATTTGGCGATCAAATGTTGTTTGCTGTCTCGGATGAGATCACGGACATGACGAGGGGCTCCGAAATGGTTCAGAGGTAAAGATTCATATACAGGACGATGCTATTTGGTCACCGGAAATGTTTCGGGATGTACCTGTTATTCATCGGGTCACTTGAAGGGGTTCCGGGAGACCTACGGGGATTATATGGGCCTAATGGGCCAAGGGGAGTCACATACTGATAACCCACAAGTATAGGGGATCGTTTGTAGCCTTTTTCGATAAATAAGAGTGTTGAACCCAACGAGGAGCTAAAGGTAGAACAAATATCCCCTCAAGTTCTATCGACCACCGATACAACTCTACGCATGCTTGACGTTTGCTTTACAAGAAACAAGTATGAAACTATTTTTTAGGAATAAATCTACGACTACTTTGCAGGAATAAAACTACGAATAAATTGCAAGGTAATAAAAGTGGATAACTTGTGTCAACAAGAAAGTCATTTGTCCCTAGGCAATCGCTAACAAGTACCGGTAATCGTTCTTGTAATTTTATATGAGGGAGAGACATGAGCTAACATACTTTATCTACTTGGATCATATGCACTTATGATTGGAACTTTAGCAAGCATCCGCAACTACGAAAGATCATTAAGGTCGTGGAACCCAACCATAGCATTGAGTATCAAGTCCTCTTTATTCCCATACGTCATACCCCACCTACTCGTGTTTAAGTTTCTGTCGCTGTCGCGACCCACCGTAAGCGAATCATGAACATATTGTAACACCCTACAGCATGGGCCCCTCACATTTGCGCAAGATGGAGGGCACTGTAGTACAGCACCATAAATAAAATATACAATCATAGCAACCAAGATCACGATTAACCCATAGGATAAAAAGGATCTACTCAAACATCATAGGATAACCATAGATCATTGGGAAATAATATATGGAGTTGAGCACCATTTTTAAGTAGAGATTACAGCAGGGAGAAGAGGTGTTACACTGCTGCATAGAGGGGGAGAAAGTTGGTGTTGACGGTAGCAAGATTGTTAATGTAGATCGGCGTCCCGATTGTCGCCCCGGTGGCACTCCGGCGCCACCGGAAGTGAGGGGGAGAGAGCCACCCTCCTTCTTCTTCCTTGGACTCCCCCCTAGATGGGAGGAGGGGTCCCCCTCTGGTCCTTGTACTCCATGGTCGCGGAGGGGCGGGAGCCCCTCCGAGATTGGATCTCCCTCTTTGTTCTCTTCTGTTTCGCGTTCCCCAGATCTGGCTGAAAACCGTTTCTTATATTCCCGGAGATCCGTAACTCCGATTGCTCTGAGATTTTAACACGATTTTGTGACTTTTTTTTTCCGGATATAAGATTCCTTTCTCCCAAAGTACAAGTCCAACCGACATACGAGGTGGGCACAACCCACTACCACGCGCCAGGGGCCTCTGGCGCGCCCTGGTGTCTTGTGCCCTGTGTGGGCCTCCGTTAGCGGTGATTCCAACTCCCAAAAATCAAATATATTCCAAAATAATTCTTCGTAAAATTTTATTGCATTTGGACTTCGTTTGATATGGATACTCTGCGATACAAAAACATGCAGAAAAAAAGATCTAGCACTTGGCACTGGATCAATAGGTTAGTCCAAATAATCATATAAAAATGTGCCAAAATATGTGAAAGTTTTATAATATTGGCATGAAACAGTCGAAAATTATAGATACGTTGGAGACGTATCAGTATCCCAAGCTTAATTCCTGCTCATCCTCAAGCAGGTAAATGATAAAAAATGTAATTTTTGATGTGGAATGCTACCTAATAAACTTGATCATATGTCTAGTCATGGCATGAATATTGACACATAAGTGATTCAAAGCAATAGTTTATAATTTGACATAAAGACATCAATACTCAGGCATCCCAACAAACAATTATGTCTTTCAAAATATCAACACTAAAGAAAGTTATCCCTACAAAATCATATAGTCTTGTCATGCTCTGTCTTCTTAACACCAAGTATTTATCATGCACAACCCCGATGATAAGCCGAGCAATTGGTTCGTGCTTTTTAACGTGCTTCAGCTTTTTCAACTCTCATGCAATACATGAGCGCAAGCCATGGATATAGCACTACAGGTGGAATATAGTATAATGATAGAGGTAAATATAGAGAAGGCAAAAAAATAGAAAGTCTCACATCGATGCGGCTAACCAACATGCTATGGAGATGACCATCAATTGATATCAACATGAGGAGTAGGGATTGCCATGCAACGAATGCACTAAGAGCTACTCCCTCCGCAAACTAATATAAGAGCGTTTAGAATACTAAAATAGTGATCTAAATGTTGTTATATTAGTTTACATAGGGAGTATAAGTGTATGAAAGCTCCATAGCACTAGTGGGCGTGCATCTAATCCTATAATGATAAATTCTCACTAGTATATGAAAGTGACAACATAAGAAACTCTCCAAATGAAAAACATGGTGCTACTTTGAAGCACAAGTGTGGTAAAGGATAGTAACAATGCCCCTTCTCTCTTTGTTTATTTTTTCTTTTTTCTTCTTTTTTTCTTTCATTTTTTCTTTTGCTTTTTCTTTCTTTCTTTCTTTCTTTCTTTCTTTCTTTCTTTCTTTCTTTCTTTTCTCTCATTGTCCGGAGTCTCATCCCGACTTGTTGGGGAATCATAGTCTCGACCATCCTTTCCTCACTGTGGCACTGCTCTAAAATAAATAATGACGATCATCACACTTCTATTTACTTATAACTCAAAAGAAACAAAAATTACAACTCGATACCTATGACAAAGTATGACTCTATATGAATGCCTTTGGCAATGATCTAGCATAACATGTATGAAAAATGATGAACGGTGGCTGAGCCACAAACACTATGTCAGCTATATGATCATGCAAAGCAAATATTACAATGAATGCTCAAGTCATCAAACAAAAACGATGGAAGTTGCATGGCAATATATCTCGGAATGGCCATGGAAAATCCATAATAGGTAGGTATGGTGGCTGTTTTGAGGAAGATATAATAAGATTATGTGTGATAGAGCATATCATATCACAGGGTTTGGATGCACCTGCGAAGTTTGCACCACGTCTTGAGGTGAGAATGGGCAAGGCACGATACCGTAGAGGCTAGCAAATTGTGAAAAGGTAAGAGTGTGTATAATCCATGGACTCACATTAGTCATAAAGAACTCATATACTTATTACAAAAGTTTATTATCCCTCCAAGCAAAGTACTACTACGCATGCCCCTAGGGGGATAGATTGGTAGGAAAAGACCATCACTCGTCCCCGACCGCCACTCATAAGGAAGACAATCAATAATAAATCATGCTCCAACATCATAGCATAACGAGAGACTATACATGCATGCTTCGGGAATCACAGACCTTAACACCAATATTCTTACTAAACATAACCATTTACTAGTACCTCCCACATATTCCATCTCTATATCGCACAACTATTGGAAGGAATCAAACATATCATATTCAGTGATCCATAAGTTTTATGTAGGATTTTATGACTAACCATGCAATTGACCAATTCCCGCTGACTCTCTAAATAGATCTAAGTGAGCATGAGAGCTTAATTCTTTCTACAAAAGACCATGCTCTAATAAATATAAGTGAAGCAAAAGAGCATTCTTCAAACAACATTTTTCTATGTGAAGAGAAACATGCAACCCAAACTTCAAATGATATAAGTGAAGCACATGAAGCATTCTACAAGGCCATACTCAAAAGATATAAGTGTAGTTGTAGCGACCTGACCTCAGATGGTCAAGTCTCTGTGCTTAAGTGTCATCCCTGGATCGGTATGCTGACACACAAAGTACTCGAGGATTTATAACAGAGGTAAATCACAAGTATAAAAGTAACATAAATACTATTACCTCAATCCAAAAAGCGAAAGTAACAACAAGGTTGTGGAATCCCATCAACACCAACGGCATAGTTGAATGTAGACATTGTAACCCTAACGTATCAATTACTCGTTGTAAGAATCCTACAACATGAGACATTGCAGCCATATAGGTCAGTACATTGAATGTACTGGCAATTTCACACCATGGAATAATAATGAAAATGTCTATCTCTATATGCATATTTGGCTGGTGGAGGCTCTAAGTTTAGTTTTTTGCAAAAAGCTAATTTTTCCCTATAATAAAGGAATATATTTTATTTAACTTCATAGTTTGTTGAAATTATGGAGAAGGTAACCCCAGCTCAATCCCCCAAATTAAAAAAATTAATAACCCGACAAATTAATTAAGTAGAGTGATGAGATCAACATAATAATTCAATCACCAAATACTCAAGATGTCCATAACCGGGGGCACGACAAATCATGATTCGTTTGTACACTCTATAGAGGTTTGCGCACTTTTCCCCACAAGACTCAATCTCCTCCGTTGAATTTCTCGCACTATATGTTGTTTGGGAAACAGATGACCGAGACACAGTCTTTCAGAAGCATTAACTCTTTACTATGGGTAGACCGTACCACCTACACCCCCTACATCTGCTAGTCTACCACTGAAAGAGGTCACACAACGTACTCAACTATGCCAGAGCCCATAATGGCTTATGGCTGCACATGGAAGTTTCTAGCATGAATTATCTTATGATCCCTTTGAGCCTGGGTGGCATTCCAATAGGATGATCACACGGGTACCTCGGGATCTCCTAGGACAACACTGGTATATCTCCAGGTGTCCGGGCAAACTGCCGGTATATCCCCAGGGTGCCCCAACCAATCCACCCAGATGTGTATTAAAGTAGCCACCTTAAGTTTCCCATAGATAACATTACTCTTGCAACTTTCATGAATTTCTCTCAAGCCAAACCATGTTTACAAGCATAGCAAAGCAATATAAGCATAACGTAGTAACGCCCCAGGTTTGAATAAAACACAATAGGTTCCTACCTCATCAACTACTTCCCAAAGCCCACATGTTATCAAGTCCTACTCATGCAATGTTTGAGGGTTGAATCTAATACATAAAACCTAGGTAATAAAGGGAGTATGATCAAAGTGTGAACATGCCTTGTACTATTGACGAAGATGATTCACACTCATAACTCCTGATAGTTCTACTCGTCACACTCCGGTCAATCTATCATAAGCAAGCAATAGTAACCACAGATAAGCAATCATGAAAAAGAATCAAAGAAAAGATCTCAGAAAACTTCGAAAACAAGCAATTTACTCTTGCAACAGAAAACAATTTCTAACATTACCAAAATTGGGTTGATTTGGTCTTATCAGAAAGTTTAGGTCAAGAGCTTCAATTAGCAAAAAGAATCAGTTAAATCGGAGTTATAAAACTCGAGTTATGAACAAAAGAAGTTTGAATTCAAATATGATCTAATTCAAATTTTAAAAATTCAAAAATATGTTTAAGTTGTTTTACTAGATAGTGGGGGCCATAACAAAGATGTAACACCCTGTATGTAACATGCCATATTTGTATTCCAACTCTTGCCATTTTCGGCACTAAGTTATGTTATTTCCTTATTGTCGGGTTTTTGTCTTCGTGTTGTTTTGTCTTTGTCATGCATATCATATCATGTCATCACGTGCATCACATTTGCATACGTGTTCGTCTCATGCATCCGAGCATTTTCCCCGTTGTCTGTTTTGCATTCCGGCGCTCCTATGTCCTCTGGTGTCCCTTTCTACCTCTTTTCGTGTTCGGGGGTTAAACTTTTTTGGATTGGACCGAGACATGCCAAGCGGCCGACATTTGGACTTCGTTTGATACTCCAACGGTTAACCGAGGAACCGAAAAGGCCTCGTGTGTGTTGCAGCCCAACACCCCTCCAAAGTGGCCCGAAACCCACGTAAGACCCCTCCATTGTCTAGATCGTTCGATCACGATCGTGTGGCCGAAAACCATGCTCAATTTGGAGCCTCCTAGCTCCTCCTACCTATATAAAGACATCTCCCCTCGAAAATCACCGGCGAAACCCTAACCATTTTCCCTATCCGCCGCCGGACAATTCCTCCGGCCGGCCGGACACATCCGCCCGGCTCTGCCAGACGAATAGAGCGCTGCCACATGTCCCGGGTCGGTGCCCACATTGCCGCCTAAGGGAGTCCTGGATTAGGGGGTCTCCGGACAGCCGGACTATCTCCATTGGCCGGACTGTTAGACTATGAAGATACAAGATTGAAGACTTCGTCTCGTGTCCGGATGGGACTCTACTTGGCGTGGAAGGCAAGCTAGGCAACACGAATATGGATATCTCCTCCTTTGTAACCGACCTTGTGTGACCCTAACCCTCTCTGGTGTCTATATAAACCGAAGGGTTCTAGGGTTTAGCCTCTCTGATCTCGTGGTAGATCTACTCTTGTAACACCCATATCATCAATATTAATCAAGCAGGACATAGGGTTTTACCTCCATCAAGAGGTCCCGAACCTGGGTAAAACAACGTGTCCCCTGCCTCTTGTTACCATCCGGCCTAGACGCACAGTTCGGGACCCCCTACCCGAGATCCGCCGGTTTTGACACCGACATTGGTGCTTTCATTGATAATTCCTCTGTGTCGTCGCCGTTAGGCTTGATGGCTCCTACTATCATCGATAGCGATGCGGTCCAGGGTGAGACTTTTCTCCCCGGATAGATCTTCGTATTCGGCGGCTTTGCACTGCGGGCTAATTCGCCTGGCCATCTGGAGCAGATTGAAAGCTACGCCCCTGGCCGTCAGGTCAGATTTGGAAGTTTGAACTACACGACCGACATCCGCGGAGACTTGATCTTTGACGGATTCGAGCCACAGCCGGGCGCGCCGCACTGTCGCGATGGGTATGACCTAGCTCTGCCGCCGAATAGTACCCCAGAGGCCGCGCCTGCACCACCTCCAACCCCTAGCTCGGAGCCAGCTGTGCCAATCGAGGACAAGTGGTTAGACACCGCCTCAGGGGCTGCAGTCTCAACGGCGATCGAGCCAAAGACCAGCATAATCCTCTGCGCAGCCCATGACTCCAAGGTGCCGGACTCTTTTTCTGACTCCGAACTGCCCGTGCCACTGCCAATCGAATCCGATTGGGCACCGATCATGGAATTCACCGCGTCAGATATCTTTCAGCACTCGCCCTTTGGCGACATTCTGAATTCACTAAGGTCTCTCTCTTTGTCAGGAGAGCCCTGTCCGGATTATGGCCAACATGATTGGGATGCGGACGAAGAAGAAATTCAACACCCACCCACCACCCACTTCTTAGCCACTGTCGATGATTTAACCGACATGCTCGACTTCGACTCCGAAGACATCGACGGTATGGACGACGATGTAGGAGACAAACATGAACCAGCACCTGTAGGGCACTGGAAAGCCACCTCGTCATATGACATATACATGGTGTATACACCCAATGAAGGCAATGGCGACAAGATAGCGGAGGATGACCCCTCCAAGAAGCAACCCAAGCGCCGACGTCAGTGGCACCGCTCTAAGTCCCGCCAAAGCAAAAGTGGTGATACCGGCACAGGAGATAATAATACTCTGGACAGTGCCGAGGACAACAACAATCCCCTCCAGCAAGATTTAGAGCAGGAGGATGAAGGAGCCAGCTCTCCTGAGAGAGCGGCAGATGGAGAGGAGGAGGATGGCAATTACATCCCCCCCTCCGAAGACGAGGCAAGCCTCGGCGACGATGAACTCGCCGTCCCAGAGGATCCCGTCGAACAAGAGCGCTTCAAGCGCAGGCTTATGGCCACGGCAAATAGCCTGAAGAAAAAGCAGCAGCAGCTTCAAGCTGATCAAGATCTGCTAGCTAACAAATGGACTGAAGTCCTCATGGCCGAGGAATATAAACTCGAGCACCCCCCCAAGAGTTACCCAAGGCGCAGGTTACTACCCCGACTAGAGGAAGAAGCGTATGATACGGCTGATCGACCACCTCGTGGCCGCGATAGAGAGGCATTCCAGCCAAAAGCTCAGCCTCCACCCCAACTCCATTCAAATAAAAAGGCATGGGGAGATACGCCAGACCTGTGAGACATATTGGAGGACAAAGATCTATGGATCATGAGGGTGCACCACTCTGCGAGACGATAAACGTCACGCCGGATACAGTAAAAGCAAATCCGGCCGGGCCGAACACAGCAGGCAAGACCCATTCGAGTTGTGTCGTGATATAGCCCAATACAGAGGCGCCGCACACCCCTTATGCTTCACAGACAAAGTAATGGAACATCAATTCCTAGAAGGTTTCAAACCTGTAAATATTGAATCATACGACAGCACAATAGATCCCGTGGTATGGATTGAGGACTTCCTCCTCCACATCCACATGGCCCGCGGCGATGACTTACACGCCATCAAATACCTCCCACTAAAGCTCAAAGGACCAGCGCGGCATTGGCTTAACAGCTTGCCGGCAGACTCCATTAGCTGTTGGGAAGATCTGGAAGCCGCATTTCTCGACAACTTTCAGGGCACTTATGTGCGACCACTAGATGCCGATGACTTGAGCCACATAATTCAGCAGCCAGAAGAATCGGCCAGGCAATTTTGGACTCGATTCCTTACAAAGAAAAATCAAATCATCAACTATCCGGATGCGGAGGCCTTAGCAGCTTTCAAGCACAACATCCGAGATGAGTGGCTAGCCCGGCACCTCGGTCAGGAAAAGAAGAACTCTATGGCAGCCCTCACGACGTTCATGACCCGCTTTTGTGCGAGAGAAGACAGCTGGCTGGCTTGCAGTAATAACATATCAAAGAACCATGGTACCTCAGATACCAAGGACAGCAATAGAAGGTCACGTCGCAACAAGCATAAGAGCCGCATTAACAGCAAAAATACTGAGGATACGGCAGTTAATGCCGGATTCAAAGGCTCTAAACCCGGTCAGCGGAAAAAGCCATTCAAACAAAGTACGCCGGGTCCGTCCAGCCTGGACCGTATACTCGATCACTCGTGTCAAATACACGGCACCCCAGACAAGCCAGCCAATCATACCAACAGGGATTGTTGGGTGTCCAAGTAGGCCGGCAAGTTAATTGACGAAAACAAGGACAAGGGGCCGCATAGCGATGACGAGGAGGAACCCCGGCAGCCGCACACTGGAGGACAGAAGAGGTTTCCCCCGCAAGTGCAGACGGTGAATATGATATACGCAACCCACATCCCCAAGAGGGAGCGGAAGCGTGCGCTCAGGGACGTATATGCGTTGGAGCCAGTCGCCCCAAAGTTCAACCCTTGGTCCTCCTGTCCGATCACCTTCAATCACAGGGACCACCCCACTAGTATCCATCATGGCGGATTCGCCGCACTGGTCCTAGACCCAATCATCGACGGATTTCACCTCACTCGAGTCCTTATGGACAGCGGCAGCAGCCTGAACCTGCTTTATCAGGACACAATGCGCAAAATGGGTATAAACCTCTCAAGGATCAAACTCACAAAAACGACCTTTAAGGGCGTCATTCCAGGCGTAGAGGCCCATTGCACAGGCTCAATTACACTAGAAGTGGTCTTCGGATCCCCGGATAACTTCCGAAGCGAAGAGTTAATCTTCGATATAGTCCCGTTCCGCAGTGGTTATCACGCGCTGCTCGGGCGAACCGCATTTGCCAGATTCAATGCGGTACTGCATTATGCATACCTCAAGCTCAAGATGACAGGACCTCGCGGAGTTATTAGAGTCAATGGAAACACAGAGCGCTCTCTCCGAACAGAGGAGCACACCGCGGCCCTTGCAGCAGAACCGCAAAGCAGTCTCTCAAGGAAATCTACTAGTTTGGCGTTTCATAGCCCGGACACCTTCAAGCGCGCTCGGGGCAATCGGCAAATAGACCGCCTGGCATGATCCGAGCTCGCGTAGCAATACGGCGGCCACGCCAATCCCAGTCCAACGGCAATATTCGTGCCGCGCATACATAATTACGCATTAAAAATACAATGGGCACAGTTGGGGAGGGGGGCACAACTGCGGCACACCCCAAAACGCGGCCTAAACCGCACTAGGGGCTTCCTGTTTCGTTATTTTTCTTTTTCTTTCAGGACCTTAATCTCTAGAAACACTGTCCGGCAGCTCTATTGCCGAACACATGATGCAGCAACCAACGAGGCAGACATCTACGTTATACCACGTAATTCCCAGGTTGATTACAGTAACGAGCGAAATATTTGATTTCATATCGTTCCTCTGCTTGCCCTTGGAAGGGACATAGTCCTACTCTTTGCTTATCGCACTATCTGTATCACTCCGCTTTAACGCAATTTTTCAATAAACAATGCATGACATTACGACTATTTTTGCATTCTTGTTATATATATATCTATGTGTTCATTAATGACGCCTTGCAACCGTACACTCTGGTACAACCAATACACCAGGGGCTTACGTACCCCAGAATGCGGTGTGAAAAGTCTGAACACTTTCACAACTGCGGCACCCCGAAATTATAGCATTATATGCATCAGCTCCGAATCATGTCTTTGGTCAAATGTTGGGTTTGCCCAGCTCCTATGTTTTGGTACCTTACGTTCCGCTCTATCGGCTAAGGTAGCGCTAGGAGAACTACTGCGATTGTGCCCCGGTTCTGCTGGGCTGAGCACCTCAGTAGAGAAAGCTAAAACTGACTGTCATGATAAGGCGATAGACTGGTCGCTGTTCGGCGAGGTTTTTCGAGTCCCTAAAGACTTATGCCGCTTAGGGCGAGGGGCCGGCTCTGTCTGGCTTACAGGCGTGTATCACGCCCCTAATTCCGCCTTCCGAATACCAGGGGCTTCGCCGAAATTTAAAATTATAGAATTCTGTGGCTAAGTGAGAGTGATAAAGCATTATTAGTCCGGTTGCCTTGTTCGTTGTGCTGAGATCCTCTCTCGAAGGACCCAAACATGGGAACAAGAGCTCTCAGGTTTATCCCGAACACCCCAGCACTCGTGGCATGGGGGCAGAAGCCGAGGACTAGCCATCTCTCAGATTGGATAAACAGCCAAATAGAAGGTAATATTTTAAATTCAAACAAGCATTGCATAACGCATATGAAACAAGTTTTCATACATACGGGATAAAACGAGCAAGTCTCATTCAAATATTACATCTTTCGAGCACTCATCTGCAATAAGACGGGCACCCGGCAGAACACCCTCGTAGTACATCTCGGGGTGGCGGTGCTCCTTGCCCTCCGGCGGCCCCTCCTTGATCAGCTTCACGGCGTCTAGCTTGACCCACTGCATTTTCACACGCGGCGAAAGCCCGGTGTGCACCTTCAATGCAGACGTATCGCTTGACAACCTCCAGCCGTGGGCAGGCATCCACAAGCTGCCTCACCAGGCCGAAGAAGCTGTTCGGAAGGGCGTCGCCAGGCCACCGCCGGACTATAAAGCCCCTCATGGCCTGATCGGACGCCTTATGTAGCTCGACCATCTGCTTCAGCTGGTCACTCATCAGCACTGGATGTTCGGCCTCAGCATACTGAGACCAGAACAACTTCTCTGTCGAGCTTCCATCCTCGGCCTGGTAAAATTGTGCGGCATCGGACACACTGCGGGGCAAATCCTCGGCCGGGTAAGTAATCGGTAATTTACTTTTACATGCTTGCTTTGCATATAGAAAGCCTTACCCGCCGCTATCTTCTTCATCGCGTCGATCTCTTGGAGGGCCTTTTGGGCCTCGGCCTCGGCACTTTTCACACTCTCGAGGGCCGCGACAAGCTCAGACTCTCGCGTCTTGGAGTCAAGCTCCAACGCCTCGTGCTTCGCCACAAGAGCCTCGAGCTCTTGCTGCACCTCGCCCACCCGAGCCTCCTGCTTCTCTCGCTCGATGCGCTCCTTGGCTGCTGTATCTTCGGCCCTGGTCAGCGCTTGCTTCAGGGTCGCCACCTCGGTCGTGGCCCCTGGCAAACATACAATGATCCTGTCATTTTTGCAATCACGTCCTTTTTTATGTATACATATCTATAGACGAGGTATTACATACCCTCATTCTCCTCGAGCTTCCTCTTGGCAAGGCCGAGCTCTTTCTTGGACCCGTCGAAGTCCTGCTTCAGTACGATGACCTCCACAGTTAGTGCGGCGGACGCCAGCAGAGAAGCCTGCATATGCATATTGACATACTTATATTAGACTCCTGCGATATTATTTGATCCTCTGTTCGGCTTTTCTTTGTGAACACCGAACAAAGCATCAGCGGCTACTGTCTATGCGGTAATACTTCTACTACATTTTAAAACACTTACCTCGAACCCTGTTAGAAGGCTGGCACAGGCTTCAGTCAATCCGCTCTTGGCGGACTGAACCTTCTGGATCACCGCACTCATGATGGTGCAGTGCTCCTCGTCGATGGAAGCGCTGCGAATCGCTTCCAGCAGGTCGTCCGGCGCCTCTGGATGGGCAGAGGTCACCGGCACAGGCATTTTGCCCCTCTTAGAAGGGGACCGCCTGCCCGAGCCCGGAACCGCTGGAGGGTCCGGCGCGGTGTTCGGCTGAGGGCCGAACTCGGAGCTCTCGGGGGCCCCGTCCCCTCGGCTTCTGGAGTCCGGAAGGTCGTCTTGAGGCGCCTGCGGGACTGTCTCCCCTTGATCCGGTGCCTCTTGAGACAACACCTCGGCGTCATCGACATGACGAGGGGAGGTGGCGATCGGGACTGGATCGCTATCCATGTCCGACGAGCCCAGGGAGCCATCCGAGGATACCTCGATATTGGCTCGTGGCGGCCTGCGTAATTATGTTCGGCCATTAGGGAAAGTACTGCGACAAAGGAATCCTATGGGTTACTTTGGTATCCGAATACTTACGATCTCACCGGGGGCTTGGCCCTGGGCAACCACTCGTCTTCAACTTCGTTGGCGGTAGTGGAGCTGTCCAGAAGGAGAGTCCTTCCCTTCTTGGACCCTTTGCCCCCCTAGTTGGGGCGGCCTTCCTTTTTCTGTCTCCCCCAGTCGGTGGGGGAGCATCTTCTTCTTCTTCCTTGTCTTCGGGGGAAGAGTGCGCTGCAGAGTCACCGGACGGTGAGTCCGACGACGCCTGGCGTCGGGAACTCTTTCTAGCTCCCTTGGCCTTCTTGGTCTTCTCCGGCACCTTATAAGGGGCCGGAGTCAACATCTTCGCCAGAAGAGCGTCTGCAGGGCCTTCGGGCAAAGGAGCCGGACAGTCGATCTATCCGGCCATCTTCTGCCAGAACTGTCAAAGGTACGGGAGTTTAGATCCCGCATAGAGTCAATCTATATAAAAATGAATATCCTGTGAAAGGCAAAGCAGCTTACCGCACTGGCTTGGCGCTTTGCGCTGAATCCCCGATCCTCAGTAATAGGGGGAGGGACCTCGGCACTTTTGAACAGCACCCTCCAGCCGTCTTCATGAGTCGTGTCGAAGAGCTTGTTCAGTGTTCGATGATGCGCCGGATTGAACTCCCACAAGGTGAACTCCCGTTGTTGGCACGGGAGTATCCGGCGGATGAGCATAACCTGGACTATGTTGACAAGCTTGAGCTTCTTGTCCACCATGTTTTGAATACATGTTTGGAGTCCGGTCAGCACTTTCAAATTACCCCAAGACAGGCCCTTCTCTTTCCAGGAGGTGAGCCGCATGGGGAAGCCAGATCGGAACTTGGGGGTCGCTACCCATGCGGGATTGCGCGGCTCGGTGATATAGAACCACCCCGATTGCCACCCCTTTATGGTTTCCACAAAGGAGCCCTCGAGCCATGTTATGTTGGGAATCTTGCCCACCATGGCGCCTCCCCACTCCGCCTGGCGGCCGCCCACCACCTTCGGCTTGACATTGAAGGTCTTTAGCCATAAGCCGAAGTGGGGCTTGATGCGGAGGACGGCCTCGCACACGATGATGAATGCCGAGATGTTGAGTACGAAGTTCGGGGCCAGATCGTGGAAATCCAGGCCGTAATAGAACATGAGCCCCCGGACGAATGGAAGGAGAGGGAAACCCAGTCCACGGAGGTAATGGGTGAGGAATACTACCCTCTCATGGGGCCTGGGGTGGGGATGAGCTGCCCCTCATCTGGGAGCCAGTGCGCGATGTCGTCGGGCAGGTATCTGGCTCTCCTCAGTTTCTTGATGTCTCCCTCCGTGACGGAGGAGACCATCCACTTGCCTCCCGCTCCGGACATGGTTGGAGAAGGTTGGGGTGGAAGTGCGGACTTGGGCGCTGGAGCTTGAGTGTGCGAAAACGGATGAGCAGAGGAGGAAGAAGGCATGGATTGAAAGGTGAATCCTTATCCCTTTATATGGGCGGACGAAACTAAGCGTCCCCACTCACCTGGTAAAACTAGCTTATCCCCCAAGCGCCGCAATTGATGGCGCGATTGGGTTACCCACGCCCGTACTAATGAGAATCCCGTAATAAGGGGACACGATCTCTGCTTTGACAAGACGTGTCGAAAAACTGCCTCGCGTTATGTGCGGGGCTGGTTAAAAGAAACAGTTCGAATAATCACCGGGCCATGACATAACGTCGTGTTGCCAAAACAAGTCAACAAATTAGATCTGCGAAAAATATTGTTCTCTCTACGGTGGAATGTGGAACTTATTTTGCACGATCGGACACTATCCTCGTATTCAAATTCTTCTGTGATGTATTCGGAGAAGGAACCCGCCTTGCAATGCCGAAGACAATACTGCGCGCCAGACTCATCGTCGTTGAAGCCTGGTTCAGGGGCTACTGAGGGAGTCCTGGATTAGGGGGTCTCTGGACAGCCGGACTATCTCCATTGGCCGGACTGTTAGACTATGAGGATACAAGATTGAAGACTTCGTCTCGTGTCCGAATGGGACTCTACTTGGCGTGGAAGGCAAGCTAGGCAACACGAATATGGATATCTCCTCCTTTGTAACCGACCTTGTGTAACCCTAACCCTCTCCGGTGTCTATATAAACCTAAGGGTTTTAGTCCGTAGGACAACAATCACAACATACAATCATACCATAGGCTAGCTTCTAGGGTTTAGCCTCTCTCATCTCGTGGTAGATCTACTCTTGTAACACCCATATCATCAATATTAATCAAGCAGGACATAGGGTTTTACCTCTATCAAGAGGGCCCGAACCTGGGTAAAACATCGTGTCCCCTGCCTCCTGTTACCATCTGGCCTAGACACACAGTTCGGGCCCCCTACCTGAGATCCGCCGGTTTTGACACCGACACAGCCGACCGCGCGGGCCCGCCGAGCCCACGAGCAGCCCCCGCGGCCCGTTCCCGTCGCCGCCTCGCCCGGGGGACAGCGCCCGCGCCCGCCGCCTTCCTCCTCCTCCACGGCGCGCGGCTCCGCTGCCGAAGCCGCCGGCCGCCTCCACCACCTCATCACGCGCCGGCATCGCCTCCAATCGCCGGATTCGTCGTTGGCCAACCCGGCTTCCTCGCCGCCCGAGCCGCCGCCCTCCTCTCCGGCCGACATGCCCAAGTCCAGCGACCTCTCCTTCCTCTCCCCCGAGCTCCGTTGATCCTCGAAATCCGCGCTGCTACAGTAACCGATCTGGATCTGGATCTGAGGGTTGACTTTTTGCCCCTAACCCTAATATTTTTGCATATCTTCATCATGGCATAACTCTGCATCCGTGGCTCCGTTGCGGGCGTGTAGCATATCAAATTGTTTGTCTCGACGAGTACTTCATTTCATCTCATTGCATCATGTTCATTTGAGCTCATCATGATGCCCTAAATGCTGTTGGAAGAGTGCTAGGTTCTGTTAGTTTCAGATTCATATCAGTAATTGGACATTTGTCATTTTTGCTATGATTAATGTGTGCCTCTTATGAATTTGAGCTCTACATGTGTTTTGAAGTATGCCATGCTATCTTTACAAGGCTGTATGCCATGTATTTTTGTGATCTCTATGGTGACTAGCAGAAGCATGCAAAGTAGCCCTAGTAATGTTGCTGATTTCAGGGACTTAGAAATATTCTAAGTCTATGTCCTGTCATTAATTTTATGCCATGTATTCATGTTGCTACAGAGTGATCCATGCCTCTTTTGAGCATGATCAGTAAGGATGTTTTGTAGATATTGTGGTGCTCTATCCATCCATGTCTTTGTTTGCAATTATGGAGCACCCTAGCTTGACTCAATCGAGCTCTACTTTTGCTATAAAATGTTCCTGGCAGAATGTTTACATGTTAAGCATTTTTACCGAGCTTGTTGTAGTTGATCCATGAATGCTATATTGTTGTTCTTGCCATGTTTAGCTTCTATGCCATGTCTACTTGCTGGGTGTATGGTTAACTTGTCGTGCAATGTCTTGTGGTGAGTGCATCGAGCTCGTAAACATGCCTACTTGATATCTGTTTTGCCATGTTCCAGTTTTCTGCTAAGTCTGAATCTGTTAACGATAATTGCTATGTTCACATGGTTGCCATTGTATCTTCTTATCACTTTTGGCTTATGGTCAGTAAGGGACTTTTGTTATATGCTTTGAGTAGCTTCATGCCATGCCTTGCTTTGGCATGATATGTTCCTGTAGCATGTAGTTACCTTGCTCTAAACATTCCTTCCTGATGTTAAATTCCTGACTTGTTATTTTCACTAAGTCTATAACCTGATATCTTTTACACTTTTTCCATGCTTGTTTGAACCTGATATTGAGTGAATTAGCCGTACCTTAGTGTTCATATTTTGTCAAGCATCTTGAGTGTATCCCTTCCATTTATTTTGTTGTCATGTTAGAGTGTTGTAGCATGTTGTTCTTGATGCATTTAGATGGCCTCGTGCTATTAATCGCAGATCGCTGCCATATTTGTTTTGCTTGTCATTTCCAAAATGTGCATCTGATTCCGGTGATCTTTATATCTTTCAACCGAAATCAACTCATCTTTCCAGTGGCACTCTTGGTTTTCCAAGTTGAGGCCAGATTCAATCATTCCTTTCTGAATCATGCATATGCATCGCATATTGCATCCCGCATATCATGACATATTTTGCATCATGTTGTTTGTGCATTGCACGTTGATGATTGTGTCTCCCTTTGCTTGTTGTTCTTGCTTGGGTAAAGCCGAGAGACGAGTATGTGATCGAGGAGCCCGTTGAGTACGTTTACGAGGATCAAGCTAACGTCAACGCGGAGAACTTTGCAGGCAAGCTGACCTTACCCTCGAAATCACTTCTATCTTTGCTTGCTAGATGCTCGCTCTATCACTATGCCTATGCTATGATACCTTCCACTTTCTTATCATGCCTCCCATATTGCCATGTCAAACTCTAACCCACCTTGTCCTAGCAAACCGTTGTTTGGCTATGTTACCACTTTGCTCAGCCCCTCTTATAGCGTTGCTAGTTGCAGGTGAAGATTGGAGTTTGTTCCTTGTTGGAGCATGTTTATTGTTGGGATATCATTATTATATCTTGTCTACTTTAATGCATCTATACACTTGGTAAAGGGTGGAAGGCTCGGCCTTATGCCTGGTGTTTTGTTCCACTCTTGCCGCCCTAGTTTCCGTCATACCGGTGTTATTTTCCTTGATTTTGCGTTCCTTGCACGGTTGGGTAATAATGGGAACCCCTTGATAGTTCGCCTTGATTAAAACTCCTCCAGCAATGCCCAACCTTGGTTTTACCATTTGCCACCTAGCCTCTTTTCCCTTGGGTTTCCGGAGCCCGAGGGTCATCTTTATTTAAACCCCCTGGGCTAGTGCTCCTCTGAGTGTTGGTCCGAAATGGGCAGCCTGCGGGGCCACCTCGGGGCAACTCGAGGGTTTGTTTTACTCGTAGCTTGACCTATCTGAGTGTGCCCTGAGAACGAGATATGTACAGCTCCTATCGGGATTTGTCGGTACATTCGGGCGGCTTTGCTGGTTTATTTTTACCTTTGTCGAGATGTCTTGTAACTGGGATTCCGAGTCTGATTGGATCGTCTTGGGAGAAGGAATATCCTTCATTGACCATGAGAGCTTGTGATGGGCTAAGTTGGGACACCCCTACAGGGATTTGATCTTTCGAAAGTCGTGCCCGCGGTTATGGCCAGATGGGAATTTGTTAATGTCCGGTTGTAGAAAACCTAAAGCTTAACTTAATTAAAATGAATCAACAGAGTGTGTGGTCGTCATGATCTCTTTTCGATGGAGTCCGGGAAGAGAACACAGTCTCGTGTTATGCTTGACCGTAGGTTGTTCTAAGATCACTTCTTGATCATAGTTCATCGAGCGTTCCTTTGCCTTCTCTTCTCGCTCTCTTTTGCATATGTTAGCCACCATATATGCTAGTCGCTTGTTGCAGCTCCACCTCACACGTTTACCCTTCCTATAAGCTTAAATAGTCTTGATCGCGAGGGTGTGAGATTACTGAGTCCCCGTGACTCACAGTTTACTTCCAAAACTAGGTGTAGGGACCGATGATACCGCTCCAGGTGATTCGACTGAGCTCAAGTGGGAGTTCGATGAGGACTCAGGATGATACTACGTTTCCTTTCCAGACGATCAGTAGTTGTGCCCAGTTGGGGCGATCGGGGACTTTGTCGCATTTGGGGTTGTTCTTTATTTTGGTTCTGTAGTCGGACCTTGAGTGTATCTGGATGAATGTAATGATATTTATGCTATTGTATGACGTGGCGAGTGTAAGCCAACTATGTACTCCTTTTCCTTATTCATTACATGGGTTGTTGTGAAGATTACCTCACTTGCGACATTGCTTACAATGCGGTTACGCCTCTAAGTCATGCTTCGACACGTGGGAGATATAGCCGCATCGTGGGTGTTACAGAAGAAGTGGGCGTTGGTTTCGTTGGATTTGTATAAACGAGTAAAAAGTAGAGAAGGTTTGAAAATCATGGGCTAAACTGTAAATAAACCAATTGCATCTAGGTCCCTGACTAAAATAACAGAAAAAGAAAAAGACTAAATAACGAACGGTCGTTTTCTGAAACAGAACAGCGGACGTTCACTGAATAACCCAACCTAAAAAAATAGATCTAGGTTTTCTAAGAAAAACCGAACTAACCGGCGAACTAAAAATAAACCAGACCGGCGAAGGTTTTTTTACCGGTTCGGGGTGCTCCTTCGTCGAAAACAGGCGGCGAATCTTCGGCGGCTTCCCACGGTGGCGGGCATCGGCGAGGCGAGGCGGCTCGGCGAGAGGCGGCGACACGATGGCTGCAGCGGCGGGGTGCGGCGACCAGCGGCGGTTGCGGCTGCTGCGGCGGCGGCGCAAGTGCGGGTCGAGGGCGGCGACATGAGGAGAGAGGGGGTCCGACTCCTTATAAAGGCTCGGGGGCGAGGCGGCGGCTTGCGGGAGGGGCCGGACTCCGGTGGAGTCGCGGTCGGCCACAATGGGGAAGGCCGCGCAGGAGCGAGCCGGCAACTGGGCTTCGGCCCAGATAGCCCAAAGTTTTTTTAAAAAACAGACATACAACATTTCCTTTCCAGACGATCAGTAGTGGTGCCCAGTTGGGGCGATCGGGGACTTTGTCGCATTTGGGGTTCTTCTTTATTTTGGTTCCATAGTCGGACATTGAGTGTATCTGGATGAATGTAATGATATTTATGCTATTGTGTGACGTGGCGAGTGTAAGCCAACTATGTACTCCTTTTCCTTATTCATTACATGGGTTGTTGTGAAGATTAACTCACTTGCGACATTGCTTACAATGCGATTATGCCTCTAAGTCGTGCTTCGACACGTGGGAGATGTAGCCGCATCGTCGGCGTTACAAGTTGGTAATCAGAGCGTTCCCCGACCTTAGGAGCCCCCTGCTTGATCGAATCGCTGGCGTTGTTGTGTCTAGAAAAATGTTTTGAGTCATTTAGGATTATATATATCGGAGAGTAGGATTGTTTTTACTCCTCAGTCCCTTTGTCGCTCTGGTGAGGCATCCTGACGTAGAGTTTTGACTCTTCTCTTATCAAATTTCACTAAAAAAAATTTAGGATCACGAGGGTATCTTGGAATCGTTCCGATGGTTTTGTGACGAGAACATTGTTCTTGGTGCCTCCTGACATCTAGGGGTTGTGGCAGTGTCCCGGGGAGTTGAGCTCCAAGGTGTTGTCGTCACAATTTTATTGTTGCAATTCTGGAATACCTGAGTTTCGCCGACATCAAAAATCTCTTTTATGCAGTTGTTGGTGAGATAACCTCGATGCCACCCAGTACTGGGGAGGGAGTTCGGGAGTATTGCCATAACTC
Organism: Triticum dicoccoides; assembly: GCF_002162155.2. Lineage (NCBI taxonomy): Eukaryota > Viridiplantae > Streptophyta > Magnoliopsida > Poales > Poaceae > Triticum > Triticum dicoccoides. The sequence goes on from NC_041390.1 coordinate 234,462,359, forward strand.
GTATAATGGATGCTTTTTGAAGGTTGAGGTAAATGATTTCCGAAGGTTTCTTGGTTATGTGTTGAAGGATGGATACAGCTGGATGTAGGATTTGCTAGCTTTGGGTAAGATATTATGCTTCCCCTGTATCCCCAACACCTGATTGCATAACCGGAAAGGTTCGGGAGTTTTATAGGTGGGAATTCTTGTAGCTCTAGTATTTCTTCTGCGGATATTTGGTTTGTCATTCGGTAATCCTCACCAAGTATTTGTTCTTGTCCGTACCTTGTTGTTTTATTCTTCTACCTATATCTAAGTGGCTTCTCAATTTATGGAAGTGTGACCACTTCAATTAGAATGCATTCGTTCATTTTCTTCGGATGTTAAGACTATATGTTGCAATTTCGATCCATTTGATTCAGCTTGAATATATGTCTGTCAGGATGCTAACGGATGTCACCCTCTTCAGGATGGCTCCTCCAACGCATTCGAATCCTGATCCGCCACCACCACCTCCACCTCCGGAGGCATGGCAAGCTGTGATGGCCGCTACCAAGGCAAACACGCAGCTGATCATGCAAATTTTGCAAGAGCGCAACCAAGGGAATCAAGGCCATGGCAACAATCAGAATCAGATTGCTACACTCAACCAGTTCCTCGCAAACCAGCCAAAGACCTTCAGTAACTGTGTCGAGGCAACAGACGCTGATGATTGGCTCGTGGATATCTGCAAGCATTTCGAGTGCAGCAACGTCAGGCCTGAGGACTTTGTCAAGTTTGCCTCGTTCCAACTCAAAGACCAAGCTGCAGAATGGTTTCAGCAATACAAAGATTCCAGAGGAGGTCGTGTGATTACCTGGGATGAATTCCGTCAAGACTTCAGAGCTCACCACATTCCTCAGAGTGTTGTTGAGAGCAAGCATGAGGAGTTCCGCAATCTGAAGCAAGGCAGCTTGTCTGTTTACCAGTATAACATCATGTTCCAGAAGCTCGCTCGTTTTGCCAAGCAGGACGTCCCCGACGAGAAGAGCATGATTTATTAGTTTAGAGGTGGCCTCGGAGAAGATCTTCAACTAGCTCTCGTGCTTTTTGAGCCGCAGAAGTACGATGAGTTTTACAACATGGCACTGAAACAAGAGACTGCTCAACTCAAGTGCGATGCTTCCAAGAAACGAGTCAGAGATGCAACTCCTTCTTCCTCAACTCAAGTGGCAACTAAGCCGCAAAAGTATTGGCTGCCTCCTCCTCCGTTTCGTCAGCCTTATCAATAGAAGAGCAAAGGTGGCAATGGATCTTCCCACCCACCCAACCCATGCTTTTCAGAATAAGACTTCATCTCATGCTCCAAGATCAAGTGCTCCATATCACCGTCCACTCTCGGAGGTCACGTGCAACAGGTGTCAGCAGAAGGGTCACTATGCCAACAAATGCTTCAATCAGAGGCGTCTTCCTCCTCCTCCTCCTGTGAGATCTGCTAGCACTGCAGTGGTCAAGCATAATCCCAAGCACGCCAAGGTCATCTTGTTGAATGCCACTCAGGCAGAGGACTCGTCAGATGTGATTATGGGTAACCTTCCTGTTAACGATATTCCTGCAAAAGCTCCTTTTGACACTGGTGCATCACATTGTTTCATGTCAAAGCCATTTTTTGCCAAGAATGAATTCGGTTCTTCTCATTTGGGAAATCAATGGATATCGTTTCTCCGGGTAAACGCTTGAGTGCCAGTTTGGTGGTTCCAGATGTTACTATCACGTTGGGCGACTATAACTTTCTTTCTTCTCCAATGGTCCTTGGTAACTCGGATATTGATCTTATTCTTGGAATGGATTGGCTTTCTAAGCACAAGGCTCACCTCGATTGTGCTGCCAGGCAAATTCAATTAACACATTCGTCTGAGGATGTAATTATCTTTGCCGCTCATGATGATACCATCCGTCTGTTTTCTCTCAACGAGAAGGGCGAGTTGGATGCCATTTCTCAGATTCCAGTCGTTTGCGAATATCAAGACGTCTTTCCAGAAGAGCTTCCAGGAATGCCTCCACACCGGCTAGTTTAATTCGTCATCGATCTTGAGCCTGGCACGGAACCTGTTTGCAAACGTCCTTACAAGCTTAGACCTGAAGAGTTGAAGGAGCTGAAGAAGCAACTCGATATTCAAGAGCGTATGGGTCTCATCCGACCAAGTTCTTCTCCTTGGGGTTGTGGTGTTCTTTTCGTCAAGAAGAAGGATGGAACGGACCGACTTTGTGTCGACTACCATCCATTGAACAAGAAGACCATAAAGAACAAGTACCCACTTCCCAACATCAACGAGCTGTTGAAACAACTAAAAGGTGCTCAAGTATTCTCCAAGCTTGATCTTCGTATGGGCTATCATCATATTCGCATTCGTGAAAAAGATATCCCCAAGACAGCGTTCAGAACAAGCTATGGTTCATATGAATACACTGTCATGTCCTTCGGCCTTGTCAACGCCCCTCCAACATTCTCTCGCATGATGAACTTCATCTTCAACGCCTACACAAATGACTTCATCTTGGTCTGCCTCGATGACATTTTGGTCTTTTCCAAGAACAAGGAGGATCATGCCAAGCACTTGAGATTGGTGCTGGATAAACTCAGAGAACATCAGTTCTATGCGAAGTTTTCAAAGTGCGAGTTTTGGCTTGATGAGGTTCTCTACCTTGGGCATATCATCTCTGCCAAGGGCATAGCTGTTAATCCTGAGAAGGTGTCTGCAATTGTGAATTGGGAACCACCTTAGAATGTGAAGCAACTCCACAGCTTCCTTGGGCTCGCAAGCTATTGTCGAAGGTTCGTTGAGAACTTCTCTAAGATCGTGAAGCCTCTTTCCAACCTTCTCCAGAAGCATGTGAAGTACGTCTGGTCGCCTGAATGTGACATCGCTTTCAACACCCTGAAAGAGAAGCTAGTCACTGCTCCAGTTCTGACTCCTCCTGATGAATCCAAACCGTTTGAGGTCTTCTGTGATGCTTCCCTTCAAGGTCTTGGTGCAGTGTTGATGCAAGAGAAGAAAGTTTTGGCCTATACATCTCGCCAGTTGAAGCCCAACGAAAAGAACTACCCCACTCATGACCTCGAGTTGGCAGCAGTTGTCCATGCTCTTTTAACTTGGAGACATCTCTTATTGGGAAGAAAAGTGGACATCTTCACTGATCACAAGAGTCTCAAGTACATCTTCACTCAGCCAAACCTCAACCTCAGGCAGACTCGTTGGGTCGAAATGATTCAAGAGTATAATCCGAGTTTCGAATATACTCCAGGCAAGGCCAATGTAATTGCTGACGCATTGAGCAGGAAGGCTTACTGCCACAATATGATTCTCAAGCCTTACCAACCAGAGCTTTGTGAAGCTTTCCACAGACTCAATCTTCAAGTTGTTCCTCAAGGATTTCTTGCCAACCTCCAAGTCTCTCCTTGTGATGCCCTGAGACCGATGTGCCAGGTGTCTTCCAGTTATTCGCCGACTTTGCCATGTCATTTGCTGGCGTGTTGCATCTTGTCATGTCATCATGTGCATTGCATCATCATGTTTTCAAAACTTGCATCCGTCCGGGTTCCCCAGTTCCGTCCGTTGTCCGTTCTGAGCCCAACCACACTTGCATGCGCACGCGGCATGTCCAAAATAGTATTTTATAAGTGGCCGGAAAATGTTCTCGAAATGGGATGAAAGTTGGCGTGTGGTCTTATTATAGTGTAGATACACCGCCTGTCAAGTTTCATCGCATTCGGAGTTCGTTTGACGCCCCAACGATTAACTATAGCGACAATATAGTCGATGATTTGTCGGACGTTTTCGGTCTTCGGAAACCGCTGCCGGGTCTCTCTCTCTCTCTCATCTCTTCTCTCAGCTCGAGACCGGCTTTTCAGTCTACCTACCACCAGGCCCTACCTAACCTCTCTCGTCAGCCCGCGGACATTCTCCCGCGCGCGTTTGAAATCTGTCCCGGACCCGACCAGGACAGTCGGTACCACTGTGTCCGGATCAACCCCAAACATCTACAAAACGTCTCCGTTTTCTTATTTGGGCTCCCTAGCCTATTTTTTCTCGACCGTCCGTTTACGACCGGAGGGTTCCGTTAGCCCCTAACCTAACCCACCAGCGTATATAATGGGCAACCCTAGGAATTAGGGATCCTGTCCCATCCTTCCATCCATCCAATCCATCCCTGCCACCACTCTTCTTGTTTTCAGCGCCCAACCAACCACCAAGCCGATCCAATCCATCCCCTCCTTCTGATTCAACTAGCTCCTCCCGATCCACCAACCAACCCAGCCTCCACTGTACCTTGCCTCGATCCATATGCACCAAAGCCACAACGTCCCACACCCACAGCCTCGTGTCCCCGAGGCCTCGCCTCTTCCCGATCTCGCCTGAGTTCAGGGAGACGAGCTCCTCCCAAGGCAAGCCCCTCGACCCTACCGTCCGTCGCGCCGCTGGCAACCAGCTCCCCGGAGCAGATCTCTGCCTCACGACTGTTTTGCACCCATTCCAGCAGAGGAACGGATGGATCTGTCTTCCCCGAATCCGTCCTCTGCCTCTCCGCCTCACCGGAGTCCAGCACATCGCCGGCAGTGCCACCGCAGGACATCCTCGACCCTCCTTCTCCTGCCCGAGCTCGTGGAGGCCCGTCTCCTTGCAGCGCCCTTCGCTGCCTAGTTTGTCCGCGCCTCGCCCGCCAGACTCCCTCGTCGTCCTCCCGCCGGAGAGCACCACCAGCAGCGCCGCGAGGCCTCTGCTCCCTTCCATTTCCCTTTCCTTGCTGAACCTCTCCCTCTCCTGTCGCTCAGCTCTCTCTCTCCTTTTTTGTTTTTTTCATGGACAAGGGATCAAGCCACCACCACTATGGTCTTCCTCCACCACGGGACACCGGCGCCCGACCTCCTCGTCACCCACGCGCCTATAGGTCCCCTGCCTCGCTGCCCCAGCATGGATCCAGCCGTCCCCACGCTGCAGCCCCATCGCGCCGCGCCTGTCCAGCCTCTGCTTCTAGCAGAGGAGGACAAGGAACTCTTTCAGTGCCAGTTGACTTGGTCGCCCCGCGCGTGGGCACGAGGCCGCCAAGACCCAGCTCCAGCTCTCCTTTGCTTCGGCCCGTTGGCCCAACATGAGAAGCAACCATTTTCCCCCGCCTAGTGCACTACATACTATCCTGCGCCCAGCAGATCCGGCCCAGTATCTTTTTTTAGGCTCTGCTAATTTAGCTAATTTCCAGGGGATTGCAGTTTTATAGAAAACCCCCCTAGTTTCATGCATTTAATAACTTCACAACCGTGCCTCGGACCTAAATAAATTATATATGAAAGTTGCTTAGAATTTTGTCTAGTTGAAAATTTTGCAACTTTCATCTATGTTTAAAATGTTTAAAATGCTGTTTGTTTAAATTTTTCTTAAATAACTTGTTAAAATGATTTAAATCATAACTAAATAACGGTAGCTCGGTTTCTAATAAACTTTATATGTAAATGGGGTAGAATTTTCCCTCGTTTAACATGGTGGCATCACTTTGCATGTTTAACAACTCTAAAATTGTGTTTAGGGAAGAACAGTACCAAACCTTAAAATATGCATATGGGGTTTTATCAGAATTGTTGTCCTTTGTTTCCAGCCTCATTTAAACTTGCCTAGATAGGTAGTTTTGTTGTGCTTCACCTCTTGCCATGTTAATCAACATTTAATATTGTTGCGTACATAAACGAGATTGAACTAAATAACTTGTTGTGGTGTTTCGTCAATGTGCAACTCCTTGCATATTGATCTCCACTTAATTTGTAGAATTGCATGTGCACTTTGCCATGCCATGCCGCATTGAACTGGACATGCATCATAATTGTTTGCGCATCATGCCATGTCATGTGATGGTTGTTTACTATGTATGTTGTTTGCTTCTTTCCGGTGTTGCTTCTTTGGGTTGGTTCCGATAACGCCGCGTTTGTGAGGTTTCGTTCGTCTACGTCCGTTTATCTTCTTCATGGACTCGTTCTTCTTCCTTGCGGGATCTCAGGCAAGATGACCATACCCTCGAAATCACTTCTATATTTGCTTGCTAGTTGCTCGCTCTTTTGCTATGCCTATGCTGCAATAGCTACCACTTGCTTATCATGCCTCCCATATTGTTAAACCAAGCCTCTAACCCACCTTGTCCTAGCAAACCATTGTTTGGCTATCTTACCGCTTTGCTCAGCCCCTCTTATAGCATTGTTAGTTGCAGGTGAAGATTGGAGTTTGTTCCATGTTGGAACATGGATATTTTGTTGGGATATCACAATATCTCTTATTTAATTAATGCATCTATATACTTGGTAAAGGGTGGAAGGCTCGGCCTTATGCCTGGTGTTTTGTTCCACTCTCGCCGCCCTAGTTTCCATCATATCGGTGTTATGTTCCCATATTTTGCGTTCCTTACGCGGTTGGGTTATAATGGGAACCCCTTGACAGTTTGCTTTGAATAAAACTCCTCCAGCAAGGCCCAACATTGGTTTTACCATTCGCAACCTAGCCTTTTTCCCTTGGGAGTCACGCAACCCGAGGGTCATCTTTATTTTAACCCCCGGGCTAGTGCTTGTCTAAGTGTTGGTCCAAACTAAAGCCCCTTGCAACGCCACCTCGGGGAAACTCGAGGGCTGGTTTTAGTTGTACGGATTGCTTATCCGGTGTTGCCCTAAGAACGAGATATGTGCAGCTCCTATCGGGATGTCGGCGCATCGGGCGGTCTTGCTGGACTTGTTTTACCATTGTCGAGGATGTCTTGTAACCGGGATGCCGAGCCTGATCGGATTGTCTTGGGAGAAGGAATATCCTTCGTTGGCCGTGAGAGCTTGTGATGGGCTAAGTTGGGACACCCCTACAGGGATTTGAACTTTCGAAAGCCGTGCCCACGGTTATGGGCAGATGGGAATTTGTTAATGTCAGGTTATAGAAAACCTGAAGTTCCTCTTAATTAAAATACATCAACCGCGTGTGTAGCCGTGATGGTCTCTTGTCGGCGGAGTCCGGGAAGTGAACACGGTGTTGGAGTTATGCTTGACTTAGGTTGTTCTAGGATCACTTCTTGATCATAGTTTCTCGACCGTGCTTTGCCTCCTCTTCTCGCTCTCATTTGCGTATGTTAGCCACCATATATGCTAGTCGCTTTCTGCAGCTCCACCTCATACCTTCTTACCCTACCTATAAGCTTAAATAGTCTTGATCACGAGGGTGTGAGATTGCTAAGTCCCCATGACTCACAGATACTTCCAAAACCAGTTTGCAGGTGCCGATGTTACCGAGCAGGTGACGCAACCAAGCTCAAGGAGGTGTTCAATGAAGATCTTGTCCTTTGTGTTGTTCCGTTTCTAGTTGATTAGTAGTGGAGCCCAGTTGGGGTCGATCGGGGATCCGTGTAGCATTTGGGGTAGTCTTCTTTTATTTTGGTTCCGTAGTCGGACCTTCTTTGTATTTGGTTGATGTAATGCTTTATTCATGTCATTTTGTGAAGTGGCGATTGTAAGCCAACTATGTAACTCTTTCCCTTATGTATTACATGGGTTGTGTGAAGATTACCTCACTTGCGACATTGCTTTCAATGCGGTTATGCCTCAGTCGTGCTTCGACACGTGGGAGATATACCCGCATCGAGGGCGTTACAAGTTGGTAATCAGAGCCTTCCCCAACCTTAGGAGCCCCCTGCTTGATCGAATCACTGGCGTTATTGAGTCTAGAAATGTTTTGAGTCATTTAGGAATTATATGTATCGGAGAGTTAGGACTTCTTTTTACTCCTTAGTCCCTTCGTCGCTCTGGTAAGGCATCCTGACGTAGAGTTTTGACTCTTCTCTTCTCAAATTTCACTAAAAAAATTTAGGATCACGCGGGTATCTTGGAATCGTTCCGATGGTTTTGTGACGAGAACATTGTTCTTGGTGCCTCCTATCATTTAGGGGTTGTGGCAGTGTCCCAGGGAGTTGAGCTCCAATGTGTTGTCATCACAATTTTCTCGTTGCAGTTTTGGAATACCTGAGTTTAGTTTCGCCGACATTGAAAATCCCTTTATAGTTGTTGGTGAGATAACCTCGACGCCACCCAGTACTGGGGCGGGAGTTCGGGAGTATTGCCATAACTCGTATAATGGATGCTTTTCGAAGGTTGAGGTAAGCGATTTCCAAAGGTTTCTTGGTTATGTGTTGAAGGATGGATACAGCTGGATGTAGGATTTGTTAGTTTTGGGTGAGATATTATGCTTCCCCTGTATCCCCAACACCTGATTGCATAACCGGAAAATTTCGGGAGTTTATAAGTGGGAATTCAAGTAGCGCTTAGGATATCTTTTCGACAGATGTATGATATGAAATTGGGGTTCGACGTCTAGTGGTCCGCCTATCCATGGTTGGTTTTACAGTGGTCTCGTTGTGTCTTAAAGAGTCCTTGGCTATGCCGACTCGGGGACGCTTCATATGTCATGTGCACTGCCTTGTACATGATGGTGTTGTACGATCGAGCCCGTGTAGGCCCCACCACGAAAACTTCGGACGAAATCTCTATCATATGTTTGTTCCGGCTTATTCTGCAAGCCAATCCTTTGTTTTGTTTTGAGTTGTGGTACTCGAGTTGCTTCAATGTCAAGTGTTGATTACATACCTTTCCTAAACGGTGTTCTCATACTCCGATGTGAATACAAATCCTTCATGATAATCGAGATTGTCATGTCAATCCTTTTCAACTGGCGTGTTTCTCTTCAAGTGGATTCGATCATTTCAACATCCGCAAGATCAACTCAAGTCTTATCAACGGTGTTTGTTTCATTCGTCTCCAAGTTGCCTTTGTTTTCCCGCCCACCCTCCCTTTCTCTTCAAGGACCCATATTTCTTAATCAAGTATCCTTTTATTCTTGTGAAGTCTCTCCATCCTTTTCCGTCAATATTCTTATCCGGTGATTCTCATGAAGATCCTAACGGAACCTCATGTTCGTCATTCCTCATTCTTTTGCTTCTCCGGTGGAACCAATTCAAGCTTGGTTGATCATATCCTTTCCTCGTTTCAAATGCCTTCTCATACCAGTGCACCTCATAATAATTCACTTCTCGCTATTCATTTGTTCCGGCGTGCTCAAGCTATCTCAAAAGGCTCATCTTGTCATTCAAGATCCGTTCAACCTATTTAGAGGTTGTTATCTCATTCAAGCCATTTAATTCAACCGGTGCAACCTCTCTTTTAAATCGTTCTACGGTGTTTCTTTTGAGTGGGCCCTAACCCACATGTCTTTTTCCAGGATCTTACCTGACTCTTCTAGTTCTTTTCCGGAGTTACTCCCAAATTCTTTTCCAAGTTTGACGTAAGAATGACTCATCATCAGTCATATGTATTTCTCCAAGATCTGTCAAATTCTTTTCATTGTCGGCTCAACCTTTCTAATTTTCATTCCGGAGTGTCTCCACAATTCTTGGTGGTGTTTCTCGTCGTAATTCTCAGATTTTGAAGACCGAAGAAGAGTTTTTCCTCCATATCTTATCCGTTCTCTCAGAGATGCGTGATTCTAGCTTGTTGCCATCCTCTCATAATTGTTTCAATTGTGACAATTCTTTTCACCCATCCGAAGCAATTCAGGAGTCTTTTCAGTTTGATTCTCCAGAGCCAATCATTCTTAGCGTTCAACTCTCATTCTCCAAATATTATCGGTGCTTCATTCAAATATCCTCTTATCAGCTCCTGATCTCTTCGTTCTCTTGTATCTTAACTTTCTAATGTATGTTCGTTCATTTGCTAGTTCTTATTGGTGATTCAGCCTTTTACTTCATTTGTTGTTCAATTCTTACGGTGGTTTGCTCAAGATTCGCTTCCATGGTGATCATATCAATTCATTCGTTGCTCCAATCATACCGGTGATTCGTCGAAGACCTTCTCAAGTTTGCGCCATATCTAGCTTAATGCTTTCTACGAGAATAAGTAGTATGCCAAATCCATTACCTGTCTTCAATCTAAATTGATGAAGGATAAGCAGAATGTAATTCTTATTCTTATTTCATCGAGTGAACTCAATTCCCTATTCCAGAGGCTCATCAAATTCTCGGTTTCATTTGTTTCATCTTTCTTTTCCGGAGTTCCAAGCTTTTCCGCATTATATCGTCGTGAAGATTCATCTAAATCATCGTAAGGCTTCACCTTGTGTTTTCAACTTCTCTTTCCTTCCGTTTGATCATCCTTTTGTTACCAGAGTTCTTCATGGAGGTTCTACATAACGGTTCATCAAGGATTTAATTACTTCTCGAAGTGTTCATTGAGATTCTTTTCAGAGGATCTCAAGCATTTTTCATCTTGCAATCCGGAGCGCAATTTTTCTCCCTTATCTTTGAGGTGGTGATATATCATTCTTCTTTCACAAGAATGAAATATTTTAAATCCATCAATCTCGTTAGTGGAGTTATCTTGGGTTGTATCTCACCTAAAGCCTTCCCTAAGGATTGTCGCTAATTGTGATGCTCATATATGGTCCGAGTTCTTCATCTACCCTCCCGGTGAAATAAGTTTCTCGTCTCCTTGTTCATATCAATCCAATTTTTTTCTCGTAAGTGGCTGGTTGTCACCTCATAATTTGAGGTGTATTCCATAAGCCCACATCAAGATTTTCCTTTTCGTTGTTGGGTTTCCAACAACTATGTTCCACCCTTCTCCTAAATATGCTTTTCAAGCTCATTTGAGGTAGAAGATGTTGTTTTCTCCTCCATTCTTTTGATGCCATTCCTACAATTGTTCCGAAGGTATTGTGATGTTTCGCTCTACTCTGTCCATCTCAAGTTGTGAAGATCATGTTCTTTTCTTTCCTTATCCATTTAACCAGAGTGTTGTGCCCTCTGCTCAAGTTCTTTCATCTTATCAAGTTTCTATCTTTTTCAACCGGAGTGCTGCCCGAATTTGTTCTTCCTTGTTCCTCTTTTCTAACGGAGGTTTTCGACTTTGTTCTTCTTCATTGCATTCTTTCTTCCAATTTGTTCAACCTGTCAAGGTCCTTTTGGTTTCACTCATTTGTCAAAGAAGCAACTTAGTTTTACCTCTTCTCTTTCTCTTCCGTTTTTTTCCTCCGGTGCCATTCTAGATCTCGAGACGAGATCCTCTCGTAGTGGTGGAGTGTTGTGACGCCCCGAGACCGATGTGCCAGGTGTCTTCTAGTTATTCACCGACGTTGCCATGTCATTTGCTGGCGTGTTGAATCTTGTCATGTCATCATGTGCATTGCATCATCATGTTTTCAAAACTTGCATCCGTCCGAGTTCCCCAGTTCCGTCTGTTGTCCGTTCTGAGCCCAACCACACTTGCACGCGGCCGCGGCATGTCCGAAATAGTATTTTATAAGTGGCCGGAAAATGTTCTCGGAATGGGATGGAAGTTGTCATGTGGTCTTATTATAGTGTAGATACACCGCCTGTCAAGTTTCATCGCATTCGGAGTTCGTTTGACGCCCCAACGATTAACTATAGCGACAATATAGTCGGTCAAATGTCGGACGTTTTCGGTCTCCGGAAACCACTGCCGGGTCTCTCTCTCTCTTCTCTTCTCTCAGCTCGAGACCGTCTTTTCAGTCTACCTCCCGCCAGGCCCTACCCAACCTCTCTCGTCAGCCCGCGGACCTTCTCTCGCGCGCGTCCGAAATCTGTCTCGGACCCGACCGGGACAGTCGGTACCGCTGTGTCCGGATCAACCCCAAACATCTACAAAACGTCTCCGCTTTCTTATTTGGGCTCCCTAGCCTATTTTTTCTTGACCGCCCGTTTACGATCGGAGGGTTCCGTTAGCCCCTAACCTAACCCACCAGCGTATATAATGGGCAACCCTAGGAATTAGGTATCATGTCCCATCCTTCCATCCATCCAATCCCTCCCCGCCACCACTCTTCTTGTTTTCAGTGCCCAACCAACCACCAAGCCGATCCCATCCATCCCCTCCTTCCGATTCAACTAGCTCCTCCCAATCCACCAACCAACCCAACCTCCACCGTACCTTGCCTCGATCCAGATGCAACAAAGCCACAGCGTCCCGCACCCACAGCCTCGTGCGCCCGAGGCCTCGCCTCTTCCCGATCTCGCCTGAGGTCAGGGAGTCGAGCTCCTCCCAAGGCAAGCCCCTCGACCCTGCCGTCCATCGCGCCGCCGGCAACCAGCTCCCCGGAGTAGAGCTCCGCCTCACCACTGTTTTGCACCCATTCCAGCAGAGGAACGGGCGGATCTGTCTTCCCCGCATCCGTCCTCTGCCTCTCTGCCTCACCGGAGTCCAGCACATCGCCGGCAGGGCCACCGCAGGACCTCCTCGACCCTCCTTCTCCTACCCGAGATCGTGCAGGCCCATCTCCTTGCAGCGCCCTTCGTCGCCTAGTTCGTCCGCGCCTCGCCCGCCAGACTCCCTCGCCGTCCTCCCGCTGGAGAGCACCACCAGCAGCGCCGCGAGGCCTCTGCTCCCTTCCCTTTCCCTTTCCTTGCTGAACCTCTCCCTCTCCTGTCGCTCAGCTCTCTCTCTTCTTTTTTGTTTTTTTCATGGACAGGGGATCAAGCCACCACCACTATGGTCTTCCTCCGCCACGGGACACCGGCGCCTGACCTCCTCGTCACCCGCGCGCCTACAGGTCCCCTCCCACGTCGCCCCAGCATGGATCCAACCGTCCCCGCGCTGCAGCCCCATCGCGCCGCGCCTGTCCAGCCTCTGCTTCGAGCAGAGGAGGACGATGAACTTGCCAGTTGACTTCGTCGCCCCGCGAGTGGGCACGAGGCCGCCAAGGCCCAGCTCCAGCTCTACTTTGCTTCGGCCCGTTGGCCCAACGTGAGAAGCCACCATTTTTCCCCACCCAGTGCGCTGCATACTATCTTGCGCCCAGCAGATCCGGCCCAGTATCTTTTTTAGGCTCTCTGAATTTAGCTAATTTCTAGGGGATTGCAGTTTTACAAAACCCCCCTAGTTTCATGCATTTAATAACTTCACAACCGTGCCTCGGACCTAAATAAATTATATATGAAAGTTGCTTAGAATTTTGTCTAGTTGAATAATTTGCAACTTTCATCTATGTTTAAAATGTTTAAAATGATGTTTGTTTAAATTTGCTTAAATAAATTGTTAAAATGATTTAAATCATAACTAAATAACCGTAGCTCGGTTTCTAATAAACTTTATATGTAAATGGGATAGAATTTTGCCTAGTTTAACATGGTGGCATCACTTTGCATGTTTAACAACTCTAAAATTGTGTTTAGGGCAGAACAGTACCAAACCTTAAAATATGCGTATGGGGTTTTACCGGAATCGTTGTCCTTTGTTTCCGGCCTCATTTAAACTTGCCTAGATAGGTAGTTTTGTTGTGCTTCTCCTCTTGCCATGTTAATCAATATTTAATATTGTCGGGTACATAAACGAGATCGAACTAAATAACTTGTTGTGGTGTTTCGTCAATATGCAACTCCTTGCATATTGATCTCCACTTAATTTGTAGAATTGCTTGTGCACTTTGCCATGACATGCCGCATTAAACCGGACATGCATCATAATTGTTTGCGCATCATGACATGTCATGTGATGGTTCTTTACTATGTATGTTGTTTGCTTCTTTCCGGTGCTGCTTCTTCGGGTTGGTTCCGATAACGCCACGTTTGTGAGGTTTTGTTCGTCTACGTCCGTTTGTCTTCTTCATGGACTCGTTCTTCTTCCTTGCGGGATCTCAGGCAAGATGACCATACCCTCGAAATCACTTCTATCTTTGCTTGCTAGTTGCTCGCTCTTTTGCTATGCCTATGCTGTGATACCTACCACTTGCTTATCATGCCTCCCATATTGTTAAACCAAGCCTCTAACCCACCTTGTCCTAGCAAACCATTGTTTGGCTATGTTACCGCTTTGCTCAGCCCCTCTTATAGCGTTGTTAGTTGCAGGTGAAGATTGGAGTTTGTTCCATGTTGGAACATGGATATTTTGTTGGGATATCACAATATCTCTTATTTAATTAATGCATCTATATACTTGGTAAAGGGTGGAAGGCTCGGCCTTATGCCTGGTGTTTTGTTCCACTCTTGCCGCCCTAGTTTCCATCATATCGGTGTTATGTTCCCGGATTTTGCGTTCCTTACGCGGTTGGATTATAATGGGAACCCCTTGACAGTTCGCTTTGAATAAAACTCCTCCAGCAAGGCCCAACCTTGGTTTTACCATTCGCCACCTAGCCTTTTTCCCTTGGGAGTCGCGAATCACGAGGGTCATATTTATTTTAACCCCCCCGGGCCAGTGCTTGTCTAATTGTTGGTCCAAACTAGAGCCCCTTGCAGTGCCACCTCGGGGAAACTCAAGGGCTGGTTTTAGTTGTACGGATTGTGTCGTGGATTTGTCACGGCAGATGTCCTTGCAAAAGGACTTAGTCGTGGAGCCATCGCTACGAGTTTACTTGAAGGGGTTTAAAGCGGACACAAAGACACGAGGGTTTTATACTAGTTCGGCCCCTTCGATGAAGGTAAAAGCCTACGTCTAGTTGTGATGGAATTGATATGATCTCGATGGCTAGGGAGCAAACAAGCTTCGCCTAGGCTCGAGTTGTGTTTGTCTCTCCTGAACCGTCACCGGGTCGTCCCCTTATATACACGGGTGACGCCCGTCGGTCCATAGAGTCCTAACCGGTTCATACTCGTGTTCCGGTTACTATCTCCCTGTTCCTTACTTACAATACAAGTCATACATCAGGCCGGTTTACGGCTACATGCTCTAACCGACTACAGGCCCTGGGCCTTCATCTGCTTACGCCACTAATGAAGTTAACCCGGCCCAAGTAGGCCGGTTTATGCCTAGTGGTAATATCCCCAAGCCCCAGATTGATTTGAACTGGTTCATGTCAATCCTTCACACCATCTTGCGTCTTGGATATCTTCTGTTTAATTGGCAAATCTCCATGTCGTCATTATTTTTAGTTGTTGTAAACCGGCATGACGTCATCAGTTTTGGTTACTGTAAACCGGCATGACGTCATTATGAAGTTCATAACGCCCTCTTAATGACAGCTCCTGGATTCGCGCGTTTGACCTAGCTCGGTTGCCTTATAAATAAGACTGAAGGGTCATTTCCTTTCTCTTCCCCTTCGTCCCTTCTTCTTCTTCTTCTTCCTCACGTCGCCGGCTTTGCAGCTCCGCCACCACCGTCGACCTTTGCCTCGTCTCGGGCCGCTGCATCAACCTGAACATACCAGAGTGCTGCGGCGTCTTTCCGCATCTTCTCCGTTCACGGTAAGTCCTCTCTCCTTCTTAACCTAGATCTGTTCTTAGGGTTCCATGTTCTTGCTATGTTCATCGCGCGTTCATAGCTGTTCTCTGACCTGGAATGCACCTGTGGACTCTTGCCGTGCTTAGTAGCGATCCCTTTAGCATTCGCCTGCTATTTCTCCTCCAAGCGCATAGATCTCCCGCACATATCCGCTCAATGGTCCACTTCTGTTTCCGCCTTAGTCTTCGAAATATTTCCTGTTTTTATGAGCTTGCTGTAGATCCGCGGCTGTAACATGATTTTGTGAAACTTGTTTCTGCATAACTAGTTATCCATAGTTTCAATTGCTTCCGATGCTTAGGCCAGGCGGTTTAACTTCACCATAGAGAAAAAATTGCTAAACCGGTATATATGTCATTAGTCCCCTGGTTGAACCGCCAGAATCCATCTGATGCTGCGTTGTAGAAGACCGGATTATTGGTACTGCCTCCGGTTTACCGTAATCAGATCAACACCTTTTTATCCGGCATGTCCTTGAACCGGATCACTTATTTCTTGTAGATCTCGTCATGGCCAAACAAGTGTACGAGTGCAACTGGGTTCCTTCCCGTGTCACAGAATCACAGCTGAATGATCTAGTCCTGATCGGCGCTTTGGATAACAAAGATACGATTCACTGGAGGGTTCCTGGAGATGAATGTCCTCCTACACCCCAGGAAGGAGAGGTCGTGGTCTTCGCAGATCACATGGCCCGGGGCTTCAAACCGCCTGACTCCAAATTTTATCGGGATGTGTTAGCCAACTTTCAACTCCGTCCACAGGATATTGGCCCCAACTCCGTCACCAATCTATGTCACTTTCAAGTACTTTCTGAGGCATACCTTCAAGAGGAGCCTTTAATCGAGTTATTTAGAGATCTCTTTCATCTGAACCGCCGTACTAAATTCACTGACGGCCCTAATACCGAACTTGGCGGTATGGCCATTCAGAAAAGGAAAGAAATCACTTATCCCCACGTCAAACTCCATACTCACCCCAAGGAATGGAACACAACTTGGTTTTATTGCAAGGATACCTCTCCTGACAATGAAAATCCCTTGCCTGGCTTCCGTCCGGAACGACTCAGCAACACTCACCCCTTTCCACAAAGGCTAAGCGCCAAGGAGAGAATTAAATATGCTCCTCAATTATCCAAGCTCTGGGCCTTCATGGCCAATGGTTTAACAGGAATAGACCTTGCACGCTGCTGGATATCATGGAGCATTTTGCCTCTAAGCCGGCGCCCAAATTTGATGTGCGAGTATACTGATAGTGTCGATGACCCACTCCGACACACTAAAATCCAGCTCCCTAATGACGAAGTCACAGAATCTGTGAAAAAGATGCTGAATGAACCGGAGCACCTCTGTGCTCAAACCGGTCTGCCTCCTTACTGCACCACCAACAAACCGCCAGCGGTAATATTTTAATTGCTCTATTGTTGAACCGGTTACTATTTTATATGCTCAACATTTAATTACTGCTGATCCAGGGTGATAATCCATTTTGGAGCAAGAAACTTCCTCAAGACAAAACGGAAAAGGCAGGACGGCCAACCCGGCCCAAGACCAAGGTTATCAAGAAGCCAGCTCATAAGAGAAAAACCACCGCTTCATCTGACCCAGCCATTGACGATGATGTGGGTAATCCGGATCTTGAGGTAGAACTTGATTCACTTGGCTTGCTTTTTACACGCCTTATTGATGATAATGCTTGTCAGGATGACGCTGAAGCCAGCAATGCGGGTTTTGTTGAGGTAACCATTCTCTCTTCCGATTCAGAAATCCTGCCTTTGCCAAAATTTCGCCGGGCAAACCGGAAAGTTAAATTTTCTCATCCTTTTTCTTATCTGGATTCCCAATTTCTTATGAAGACCCAGCAACACGAAGCTCGCCGCACAACCCGGCACAGCGGCCAGGTAGTTACCTCTGCCGGTTTACCAAACAGTCCGGTTCGAAAACGCCGCTCCGAGGTCTCCGACCTTTTTATTGATTTAAATCCTAAAGCGGGTTTCTTCCGTCAACCTCTTAATCCATCCGACTCCAATTACCAGGTCACTTCTCATTCATCGTCTGGTGAATCATCGGCCACCCAGCTACCACCTTTGAAAACAGTTGCTGGGTAAGTTAAACCGAACATATGCTTCCAGTACACTGCGCAATGGCTTATACTTTTCCTTGACTTTTTATTTTTCTTTCAGGGCTAAACCGAAACCAAGCAAGAAGGCCCGCCTGGATAGAGCGGCTGAAGAAAATGTGGCCCCAGAATATGACCAAGCACCTGATCATGAAGTGTTTACTTGTGAAGATATCCCCAATGATCCTCCTCTGCAAGACAACGTTATCCCTGAAGAAGGTCCTATTCATATTCCAG
Organism: Triticum dicoccoides; assembly: GCF_002162155.2. Lineage (NCBI taxonomy): Eukaryota > Viridiplantae > Streptophyta > Magnoliopsida > Poales > Poaceae > Triticum > Triticum dicoccoides. Next base: position 234,479,967 of record NC_041390.1, read on the forward strand.
CCTCTGCTGATCCTCCTGCCAGCTCTGTCCAGATTGAGAAATCCCACACTCCTGCTGACAAACCGGCCGCACCAACCCAAACCGGCGAGTCAAAAGATGATGATGTTGTGATTACCGGCGTAGGCCGCTCTGAACCTGGGAATCCTGCCACCCTTACCAGGCATACCATCAAAGAGGATTCTTCCCCTTTGAACAAAGGAAAATGGGATGTTGAATTAGAGACATACGCCAATCTGAATGCTCAAGATCTTCACTCTGGCTATTTAAACCGGCTTTATACTAGCCGTGACTGTGAAGCTGGCTTGGTCAAAATGATGAGGGATAAATTTGAGGTAAATTCCTTCTTTCCTTTCCGCCATTGCATTCATATTTGTAGCCCCCAAGGGCCGGTTTGTGACCTTGGTCAAACCGGGACTTCATCCTGAACATTTTTGAAATCCGTCGGCATAACCCTCGAGGGCCGGTCTAACTTAGCATAAGTAAACCGGGGCTCAAAAATAAAAAGCTGTCCTTAGAACATAACTTGATCAAATAGCCATTAGCCCCCAAGTGCCAAGTTGAATACTTGTATTGAGCTTGGGACTTTGTAATCTAGCAATATACAAAAAATTGAAGGTGCATTAGCCCCCAAGTATCAGGCATATAACTTTTGTTATGTGGTTGATACTTCCATTTCTTGGATCGTCTGTGCAAAGCTTAAAATGCCATCTGTATGCAGGCTGAAGTGAAAATCAAGGAGGACCAGATTGCCGATTTGCAGGAGGCCCTAAAGACCCAACAGGCTGAAACAGATAAGGCAAAGCAAGAATTGACCAGCGCTTTGAACACTGCTGAACGGCTGAAAGAAGGCTTCAAGAAAGAGCGGGCTAACTGGGCCACTGAAAAGGCCGGTTTAACCAAAAGGGCAGAAAACGCTGAAGCGGCCCTTAAACCGGTGGTGGATGAACTGACGACCGTACAGCGGCAAATACACTCTATGACTGCTGCAATCTTTGGTAAGCTCCTTATAACCTCTGTGATAAATTTGAATCTGCTGTATTATAAATCCGGTTTGAGACCATTCCAATTTTGTTTGTAGGCACACGTATTGGGCACTTAGGAAATGATGTGCGGAAGAAATTGAAAGCTGCCTACACCTTGGTGGAACAATTGTATACCGGAGCCCAACGGATCATCACCACAGCTTCTTACAACAACCCGGCGCTCTCTTTAATCCAGGACACTCTTAGCAAGCTTTCAATGCTTCCAGCCCGGATTGAGGAGTTGAAAAAATCCGCTGCCCGAACCGGAGCCATCAATGCTTTAATCCGGGCAAAGGCATGGGTGCCCGACTTTGATCCTGTGGAAGCAGCTCAAGGCTATCCCAGTCTGAAAGAAGATGGCTCTGAATTCAACGAAGAGGATTTAAGGGCCATAAACCGTGCAGTGCGCCCGCTGGCTTGCCAGCTAGCTGAAGAGGCAGATTTGACGCATTATCAAGCGGAATATAATAATCAAAACAAGCGAGTGCCGGCCCCAACTGTTGAAGCGGAGAATCTGATTCCTCCAACCCGTAAGCACACTTACGCCCCTGATATTGAACCGTCTTCCCTGATCCATGAAGAGGCTGTTTTCCAAGCTTTAATGGGAATCGACTGGACCACTGTTGACTTCCAGCCAATGGGTAGAGACGAGGAAGCTGAAGCGGCAGAGGATGAGGAGCAGGCTTGAACCGGAAGCCGATTTGAAGAGCTATTTGCAACATCCTTCCACAAAACAATGATTTTGTTTGAGCAGCATGCCGCCTTGTAATAGGATAGTTAAAACTTCTGTCTGGAATATGCCTTCGTGCATAAGTACTGGAGCTTTTACTTGAAAAACTTTAATTCATACTTCCTGCAATCAGAAAAATTTGAACTTCGATAGCGGTTATACCGTCAGCCGGATTATGATCTTGATATGTGTATCAGTAATACAACAAATAGATGATACATAAATACCTGCCATGTTTGATCATAAAGCTGGCTTTAGCCAAGCCTGAAGCGGTGGTTTTCTAAACCATTACCGTCAAAAAGGGAGAAAGTAGCGCCCGTACAGACCGTACTGACTTAATACGAGCCCCCTGGTTACTCCATGACGTTAACAGGGAAAAGGTAAACCAGGCAGACTCCTACGGATTAAAAGGGGGATCAAAAATCATTGGCTGAACCGGAAAAAATATGCTTGTTGACACAAAGAAATCCAACAAAAGCAAAGAATGAACAAACCATGAAAACAACATGGAAGCAAAAGTAATGATAAAAAACCATTTGCAAAAATATGCTATACTGAGTTGTTCAGATGGTATTACCATGGTCGGATAGGATCAAGGCCCCCAATAGGAGTGACAATGATTCAAGTCAGCCAGGTCCCCAAATGACTCGTGGCATATATACCAGATCAAGAGGCGTGGCAATGGTTTGGGCCCGACCATGCCCCCAAGTGATTTTGTGGCCTTAGGCCGACCAAGAGGCGTGACTGGTTCAGACTTGACCAAGTCCCCAAATGATCTGGTGGCTGTCGCCTATCAAAGGGTGTTCGTTGGTTCGGACACGACCAAGGCCCCCAGTGATATATAAAAGACAAATGTCAAGGGGTAAACCGGAGGCTGCTTTAAACAGAATCACTCCGTGTAACCTCGCATGATGAGAAAGACAGAGACCCCGCTTTAGCTGAGGCTCCAGTTTGATATATCAAAGATAATATATACATTGTCATGATATGTACATAGATAGAGCCGAGGGCTCAAGTATAGTAAGGCCGAAGATGAGCTATATTCCACGGTCTGTTGGTCTCCTCTTCTGATGTACGTGAGTCTTGATGTCCTCGAATATCAATCAGATAGTACGACCCGTTGTGCAAATTCTTGCTGACCACGAAAGGTCCCTCCCAAGGTGGGGATACCTTGTGCATGTCCGTTTGATCTTGGATGAGTCGAAGCACCAAATCTCCTTCTTGAAAAGTTCTGGTTCTAACCCGGGGACTGTGACAGCGACGAAGATCTTGCTGGTAAATCGCCGAACGGGCAGCCGCTATATCACGCTCCTTGTCCAATAGGTCCAAAGCATCTTGTCGTGCTGTCTCATTGTCCGCTTCAACATAAGCTGCCACACGAGGCGAATCGTGCCGGATGTCACTAGGGAGAACTGCCTCTGCTCCATAGACCATGAAAAATGGCGTGTATCCTGTGGACCGGTTTGGTGTAGTATTGATACTCCATAATACAGATGGTAGCTCTTCAACCCAACATCCTGGTGTTCTTTGCAATGGGACCAAAAGCCGGGTTTGATGCCTCGTAAGATTTCCTGATTAGCTCGTTCTGCCTGTCCATTGGACTGGGGGTGTGCTACTGATGACACGTCAAGTCGGATGTGCTCACGTTCACAGAACTCCTTCATAGCACCCTTGGATAAATTGGTACCATTGTCAGTAATGATACTGTGTGGGAAACCAAACTGGAAAATCACCTTCTTGATGAACTGCACCGCTGTTGCTGCATAACACTTGCTGACAGGCTCCGCTTCAACCCACTTGGTAAATTTGTCAACTGCCACCAAAAGGTGGGTTTTCTTATCCTTGGATCTTTTAAAAGGCCCAACCATATCCAGCCCCCAAGTTGCAAACGGCCATGTTATTGGGATCATCCTTAATTCTTGAGCCGGCGCATGAGCACGCCTTGAAAATTTCTGACATCCATCACACCGTTTAACCAAGTCCTCCGCATCAGCATGCGCTGTCAACCAGTAGAACCCGTGACGAAACGCCTTTGCCACCAGAGACTTTGAACCAGCGTGGTGTCCACAATCCCCTTCATGGATTTCTCTTAAGATTTCACAGCCTTCCTCAGGAGAAACACAACGTTGAAACGCCCCGGATGCACTGCAATGATGTAATTCACCATTGACAATCGTCATAGACTTGGATCGCCGAACTATCTGCCTGGCCAGAATCTCATCCTCTGGTAACTCCCACCGGTTCATGTACGCAAGATAAGGAACTGTCCAATCCGGAATAACATGTAGGGCTGCCACCAATTGAGCCTCCGGATCAGGGATAGCCAAATCCACCTCACCTGGGAGCTTGACTGACGGGTTGTGCAACACGTCCAAAAAGACGTTAGGCGGGACCGGTTTACGCTGAGAGCCCAACCGGCTTAACGCATTCGCCGCTTCATTCTTCCGACGGTCCACATGATCCACTTGATAACCCTTGAAACAACCTGCAATATTATCCACTTCCCGACGATATGCAGCCATGAGCGGGTCCTTAGAATCCCAAGTGCTAGACACCTGTTGAGCCACTAGGTCCGAGTCACCAAAGCACTTAACCCAGCTTAAATTCATCTCTTTAGCCATCCGGAGGCCATGGAGCAAGGCTTCGTACTCAGCTGCATTATTAGTACAAGGGAACATTAACGGAGAACATAACAAAACTTATCACCTCGCGGGGAAGTTAATACGACTCCAGCCCCCGAGCCTTCCAATTGCCTGGATCCGTCAAAATGAATAGTCCAATATGTGTGATCCGGGTTCTCCTCTGGCGCTTGTAATTCCGTCCAATCATTGATGAAATCAACAAGTGCTTGAGACTTCACTGCCGTCCGACGCACGTACTTCAGTCCGTGTGGCCCCAGCTCTATAGCCCACTTGGCAATCCGGCCAGTCGCCTCCGGATTCTGTATAATATCACCCAAGGGAGCTGAACTGACCACTGTGATGGGGTGCCCTTGAAAATACTGTTTCAACTTCCGACTGGCCATAAAAACACCATAGACCAACTTCTGCCAATGCGGATACCTTTGCTTGGATTCAATAAGCACCTCGCTGATATAATAAACTGGCCGCTAAACCGGATATTCCTTGCCTGCCTCTTTGCGTTCCACCACAATAGCCACGCTAACTGCCCGAGCATTGGCCGCTACGTATAATAGTAGTGGCTCCTTGTCGACCGGAGCTGCAAGAACAGGCGGATTGGCTAACTGCCGCTTCAGGTCCTCAAATGCCTCATCAGCAGCTGGACTCCAGACGAAATTGTCCGTCTTCCTCAGCATTTGGTACAAAGGGATAGCCTTCTCCCCGAGGCGGCTGATAAACCGACTCAGCGCAGTGATTCGGCCCGCCAAACGCTGAACATCGTTGATACACTTCGGTTTAGCTAGGGATGCAATAGCCGTAATCTTCTCCGGATTAGCCTCAATTCCTCTGTTAGACACTAGGAAACCCAGTAACCTGCCCGCCGGAACACCAAAAACACACTTGGCCGGATTGAGCATCATCCTGTAAGTTCGCAAGTTGTCAAAGGTCTCCTTCAAATCATCCACCAGCGTCTCCTTCTGTCTTGATTTTACCACAATATCATCCACATAGGCGTGCACATTGCGGCCGATCTGCTCATGCAGGCAATTCTGTACACACCGTTGATAGGTGGCTTGGGCACTCTTAAGCCCGAAGGGCATAGATACATAGCAGAAGGCTCCAAAGGGAGTAATAAATGCTGTTTTCTCCTGGTCCTTAACCGCCATCTTGATCTGATGATATCCAGAGTATGCATCCAAAAAACTCAAACGCTCACAACCCGCCGTGGCATCAATGATCTGGTCAATACGGGGGAGGGCAAAAGGATCTGTCGGACAGGCTTTGTTAAGATCTGTGTAATCCACACACATACGCCAAGTGCCGTTTTTCTTAAGAACCAGCACCGGATTAGCAAGCCACTCTGGATGGAACACCTCAATGATAAAACCAGCTGCTAAAAGCCTGGCCACTTCCTCTCCAATGGCTTTGCGTCTTTCTTCGTTAAACCGGCGGAGGAACTGTTTCACCGGTTTATACTTAGGATCCACATTAAGAGTGTGCTCAGCGAGTTCCCTCGGTACACCTGGCATGTCAGACGGCTTCCATGCAAAAATGTCCCGATTCTCACGGATGAACTCGATGAGCGCGCTTTCCTATTTGGGATCCAGGTTGGCACTGATAGTGAACTGCTTGGACGAATCGCCGGGCGCGAAGTCAACAAGCTTGGTCTCAGCTACCGATTTGAACTTCAGATCTGAATCATGCTCTGTAGTTGGCTTCTTTAAAGGGGTCATATCTGCCGGATCAACATTGTCCTTATAATACTTCAACTCCTCCGTGGCACAGACTGACTCTGCATAAGCCACATCACCCTCTTCACATTCCAAAGCGATCCTACGGTTCCCGTGAACTGTTATCGTCCCCTTGTAACCCGGCATCTTGAGCTGTAAATAGATATAACAAGGCCGCGCCATGAACTTGGCATAAGCTGGCCGCCCAAACAGGGCATGATACGGGCTCCGGATCTTCACCACTTTGAAGTTTAATTTTTCCGACCGAGAATCGTGCTCGTCCCCAAAAGCCACATCTAGGGTTATCTTGCCAACAGGATATGCAGATTTGCCTGGCACAACACCATGGAATACCATATTCGACGGTCTGAGATCCTTGTCTGTTAGTCCCATGCGCCGGAATGTCTCATAGTATAGTATGTTAATACTGCTTCCTCCATCCATGAGCACCTTGGTGAACTTATAACCCCCCACCTGAGGGTCCACTACTAATGCTAACTGGCCCGGATTATCAACCCGGGGCGGGTGATCTTCTCTGCTCCACACGATGGGCTGCTCTGACCAGCGTAAGTAACGCGGTAAGGCCGGTTCAACAGAATTCACTGCTCGCTTGTGGAGTTTTCGGTCGCACTTATCCAAGCCAGTTGTGAAGACATGGTATTGCCCATTGCTCAACTGTTTTGGCTGGCTCTGATAACCTGACTGCTGCTGCTGCTGGCCGTTCTGACTATTCTGGCTATTGTGACCGCCCTGATTGAAACCTGAACCGGAAGCTCCATCGTGACCCAGGCCGTGTAAACCGGATCCTGAACCGCCACCTGACCCATGGTCATATCGGAAGGCATTAGAGTTTTTAAACTCCCGCATAATATAACAATCCTTCCAAAGGTGGTTAGCTGGTGTCTCCTTCGTCCCGTGCTTATGGCAAGGCTGATTCAACAAATAATTCAAATGGCTTGCGTTAGGATTGGGGGTCCCATTACGATCTGCTACTTTACCTCTACACCGCTGCCCCCTGTCCTGTGCATTAGCGTTGGCCACAAAATCCATGCTACCCTCCGCCTTGCGTTTGCCTCCGTTCCCATGACCCGCCAGTTTGTACTGCTGCTGTTTAGAGTTGCTATTCTTCCTTCCCTTCCCTGTTTCATCATCATCAGGTTCGGGGTCCTTGGTACTGTCCGAATCGGCATACTTTACTAAAGCAGCCATGAGGGTTCCCATGTCATTATAGAACCGCTTCATGCGTCCCAATTTCAATTTCAGAGGCTCAAACCGGCAGTTGCCTTCCAGAGTTAAGATCGCAGAGTCAGCATTAATCCTGTCAGATGAGTGCAAAATTTCCGAAATGCGGCGCACCCAACGGGTCGTTGATTCTCCTTCCTCCTGGACACAAGCCGCCAGGTCTACTATGGACTTGGGCTGCTTACATGTATCCTTAAAATTCTGTATAAACCGGGCCCGCAACTGGGCCCATGAGCTGATAGAATTGGGTGGCAGGCTCTTTAACCAAGTACGAGCCGTGCCCTCAAGCATCATGGTGAAGTATTTCGCACACGCGGCCTCATCCACGTCCAGCATCTCCATGGCCGTCTCATAACTCTCTACCCATGCTTCAGGGGGTAAATCAGCGGTGTAATTCGGCACCTTGCGTGGACCCTTGAAATCTTTGGGCAGGCGCACATTACGTAAAGCTGGGATTAAGCAAGGCACTCCCAAAGCGGATGTGATCCCTGGTCCGGCAAAGGTTGTAGAACGAACCGGCGTAAATTGGCCCGCATTATCCTGCGCTGCTAACTCGGCCTCCCTTTGTGCCCGGGCCCGGTCCACCACATCCTGAGTATCTCGAACACCACCTGTCGGGTCATTACCGCGGGCCACTTCACGGCCTCGCGCATTGCTTGATATGGCCGGTTCCTCCATGCGCCTGCTATAGCTCCGGCCCGGACGGGGCGTAGAATGAATCCGATCACGGCTGTATGAGTACGCCTCCTGCTGAATCAGCGCAGTCCGGAGAAGCTCCTTAACCCGGCGTGTCTCTATCGCTTGCGGAGAATCCCCTTCGACTGGGATGGCCTCTAACCATGCAGCGGCCGCAACAAGGTTGTCCATAGGATTAGGCGAGGTTGGACCGGCTCCCCTGGTCCTGGTGCCCGATACGGTTTGTCTCCGGGTACTGCGGCGGATTACTGGGCCCAGCCCCTGGAGTGTGAAAGAGATTTCGGGGGTCAAACCCTGACGGCAGGCGTGATCTGTGCTTCCGCTTCAAAACCTCCTGTGATGCGTTCTGGTCAAGCATGAGTTTATAGGCCTGGGCGTCCAAAGCGGCCCGTTCTGCAGTCATCCTGTCTTTTTCTGCTGCCAGATCCGCTTTGGCTTGCACGATCTGCTCTTTCACCTTCGCGATTTCTGCATTATGGGCTTCCTCATCCGCCGGATTGTCCTCTGCCATAAGCGCAGCTAGTGCATCAAACAAATCAGTCAGAACTTGAACCGGCGGGCGCACAAGGCCTCCTGCCCCTGCTGCGGCTGCCGCTGCTGATCCGGAGAGCATTGCTGCGGCGGTCGAAGAGTGATTCGCCGCCTGTGTGCCGGCCATGAATATTCCAACCCGGTTGACCTGGCCTGGGGGGTCCGGAATACTGTCGCCATCGGAACAGCCCCTAATCTGGTCGTCTTGCAACTGGTATAGCGATTCGGTATCTCCGGTCGAGGACTCGCTATCAGAATAGACGACGGTCTCATTACCGTGTTCTGACTCGTCCTCACGCTTACCTTCGTGGACGACTCCAACGAAGACACGCTTCACGGCCGGTTCAACCCGGGTAGATCTCGCACGCTGAGCCGTCTCGATGAGGTTGGTGCAGATGTCCGGCTCAGGCCCAGGCTCACCGAGTTTGCCAATGAAAACGTGTATGCCACCAAAGGGGACCCGGTACCCGTACTCGATTGACTCGGCCTCGGGACCCCATCCTGCGTCGTCGATGTAGATCCTGCCCCGACGACTCTTGGTCATCCGGCCCACAACATAACCTTCGAGTCCCTTGAGCTTTCCCTCCAAGATCATCAAACCATCGTGCGATAGCCCCACGGTGGGCGCCAACTGTCGTGGATTTGTCACGGCAGATGTCCTAGCGAAAGGACTTAGTCGTGGAGCCATCGCTACGAGTTTACTTGAAGGGGTTTAAAGCGGACACAAAGACACGAGGGTTTTATACTAGTTCGGCCCCTTCGATGAAGGTAAAAGCCTACGTGTAGTTGTGATGGAATTGATATGATCTCGATGGCTAGGGAGCAAACAAGCTTCGCCTAGGCTCGAGTTGTGTTTGTCTCTCCTGAACCGTCACCGGGTCGTCCCCTTATATACACGGGTGACGCCCGTCGGTCCATAGAGTCCTAACCGGTTCATACTCGTGTTCCGGTTACTATCTCCCTGTTCCTTACTTACAATACAAGTCATACATCAGGCCGGTTTACGGCTACATGCTCTAACCGACTACAGGCCTTGGGCCTTCATCTGCTTATGCCACTAATGAAGTTAACCCGGCCCAAGTAGGCCGGTTTATGCCTAGTGGTAATATCCCCAACAGATTGCTTATCCGGTGTTGCGCTGAGAACGAGATATGTGCAGCTCCTATCGGGATGTCGGCGCATCGGGCGGTCTTGCTGGACTTGTTTTACCATTGTCGAGGATGTCTTGTAACCGGGATGCCGAGCCTGATCGGATTGTCTTGGGAGAAGGAATATCCTTCGTTGACCGTGAGAGCTTGTGATGGGCTAAGTTGGGACACCCCTGCAGGGATTTGAACTTTCAAAAGCCGTGCTCGCGGTTATGGGCAGATGGGAATTTGTTAATGTCCGATTGTAGAAAACCTGAAGTTCATCTTAATTAAAATACATCAACCGCGTGTGTAGCTATGATGGTCTCTTCTCGGCGGAGTCCGGGAAGTGAACACGGTGTTGTAGTTGTGCTTGACGTAGGTTGTTCTAGGATTACTTCTTGATCATAGTTTCTCGACCGTGCTTTGCCTCCTATTCTCGCTCTCATTTGCGTATGTTAGCCACCATATATGCTAGTCGCTTGCTGCAGCTCCACCTCATACCTTTTTACCCTACCTATAAGCTTAAATAGTCTTGATCGCGAGGGTGTGAGATTGTTGAGTCCCCGTGACTCACAGATACTTCCAAAACCAGTTTGCAGGTGCCTAAGTTACCGAGCAGGTGACGCAACCAAGCTCAAGGAGGTGTTCGATGAAGATCTTGTTCTTTGTGTTGTTCCGTTTCTAGTTGATCAGTAGTGGAGCCCAGTTGGGGTCGACCGGGGATCTGTGTAGCATTTGGGGTAGTCTTCTTTTATTTTGGTTCCGTAGTCGGACCTTGTATGTATTTGGTTGATGTATTGCTTTATTCATGTAATTGTGTGAAGTGGTGATTGTAAGCCAACTATGTAACTCTTTCCCTTATGTATTACATGGGTTGTGTGAAGATTACCTCACTTGCGACATTGCTTTCAATGCGGTTATGCCTCTAAGTCGTGCTTCGACACGCGGAAGATATAGCCGCATAGAGGGCATTACACTGCTACTTTGGAAGATCAGATTCGCGAGGCTCAACTTCTTGATGCTATGGTGAAGAAGGTGAAGATTGGGATTGCCAAGAGTCAACCCAAGTACAAGTGCTATCATCTTGATGACAATGATACTCTATCCTTCGAGGATCGCATTGTTGTGCCTAAGGGTGACCTTCATAAAGTCATTATGAACGAGGCTCACAATTCACTCCTCTCTATTCACCCTGGAAGTACAAAGATGTACCAAGACCTCAAGCAGTCATATTGGTGGACTCGAATGAAGCACGAGATTACTAGTTCATGAATGAATGTGATGTCTGCAGAAGAGTGAAAGCAGAACACCAACGACCAGCCGGTCTCCTCCAACCTCTTGCCATTCCAGAATGGAAGTTTGACCATATTGAGATGGACTTCGTGACTGGATTTCCAAAGTCCAAGCGTGGCAATGATGCTATCTTCGTTGTCATCGACAAACTCACTAAAGTGGCTCATTTCCTTCCTATCAAAGAATCTATCATAGCAGCTCAGTTGGCAGAGCTATATACCTCCAGGATTGTCTCCTTGCACGGCATTCCGCAGTTGATGTCTTCAGATCATGGCAGCATCTTTACCTCGAAGTTCTGGGATTCTTTTCAGAAGGCCATGGGCACCAACATCCGCTTCAGCACAGCCTATCATCCTCAAACTAATGGCCAAGTCGAGTGAGTGAATCAAATTCTTGAAGATATGCTCAGGGCTTGCATCATCTCCTTCGGTATAAAGTGGGAAGATTGTCTTCCATATGTCGAGTTCTCCTACAACAACAGCTTCCAAGCGAGTTCGGGCAAGGCCCCATTCGATATTCTCTATGGCAGGAAGTGCCGTACTCCTCTTAACTGGTGAGAGACTGGTGAACGTCAATTTCTTGGCAATGACTTGATCACAGAGGCTGAAGAAATGTGCAAAGTCATTCGCGAAAATCTCAAAGCCGCGCAATCGCGGCAGAAGAGTTACTATGATAGCAAGCATTGTGACTTGGCTTTTGAGATCGGAGACCATGTCCACCTCCGCATCTCTCCAATGAAAGGTACTCGCCGCTTCGGTATCAAAGGGAAGCTTGCCCCTAGATACGTGGGCCCTTTCAAGATCATTGGCAAAAGAGGCGATCTCGCCTATCAACTTGAGCTTCCATCCAACTTTGCAAACGTGCACGACGTGCTTCATGTGTCTCAACTCCGCAAGTGTTCCAAGACTTCTGACCGCACCATCAACTTTGAAGAGATTGACCTCCAAGAAGGCCTGTCTTATCATGAGCACCCAGTTGCTATTCTTGAAGAAACTGAGCGCAAGACTCGCAACAAGTCTATCAAACTCCTGAAAGTCAAGTGGTCACATCATTCCGACCGTGAAGCCACCTGGGAATGCGAGGGCCACCTCCGTTCTGAGTACCCGGAGTTTTTCCAGTCCTAGATCTCGGGACGAGATCCTTTCATAGCGGTGGAGTGTTGTATCACCCTGTATGTAACATGCCATATTTGTATTCCAACTCCTGCCATTTTCGGCACTAAGTTATGTTATTTCCTCGTTGTTGGGTTTTTGTCTTAGTGTTGTTTTATCTTTGTCATGCATCTCATATCATGTCATCATGTGCATCACATTTGCATTCGTGTTCGTCTCATGCATCCGAGCATTTTCCCCATTGTCCGTTTTGCATTCCGGCGCTCCTAGGTCCTCCGGTGTCCCTTTCTATCTCTTTTCGTGTGCAGGGGTTAAACGTTTTCAGATTGGACCGAGACTTGCCAAGCGGCCTTGGTTTACTACCGGTAGAACGCCTGTCAAGTTTCGTGCCATTTGGACTTCGTTTGATACTCCAACGGTTAACCGAGGAACCGAAAAGGCCTCGTGTGTGTTGCAGCCCAACACCCCTCCAAAGTGGCCCAAAACCCACCTAAGACCCCTCCATCGTCTAGATCGTTCGATCACGATCGCATGGCCGAAAACCGTGCTCAATTTGGAGCCTCCTAGCTCCTCCTACCTATATAAAGACATCTCTCCCCGAAAATCACGGGCGAAACCCTAACCATTTTCCCTCTCCGCCGCCGGACAATTCCTCCGGCCGGCCGGACACGTCCGCCCGGCTCCGCTGGACGAATAGAGCGCTGCCACGTGTCCCGGGTCGGTGCCCACATCGCCGCCGACCGCGCGGGCCCGCCGAGCCCACGAGTGGCCCCCGCGGCCCGTTCCCGTCGCTGCCTCGCCCGGGGGACAGCGCCCGTGCCCGCCGCCTTCCTCCTCCTCCACGGCACCCGGCTCCACCGCTGAAGCCGCCGGCCGCCTCCGCCGCCTCGTCGTGCGCCGGCGTCGCCTCCAGTCGCCTGATTCGCCGCTTGCCACCCCGGCTTCCTCGCCGCCCGAGCCGCCGCCCTCCTCTCCGACCGACGCAACCAAGTCCGGCGACCTCTCCTTCCACTCCCCCGAGCTCCGGCCGACGATTCCAACTCCGGTGAACAGGAACTCCGTCGATCCTTGAAATCCGCGCTGCTACAGTATCCGATCTGGATCTGGATCTGAGGGTTGACTTTTTGCCCCTAACCCTAATATTTTTGCATATCTTCATCATGGCATAACTCTGCATCTGTGGCTCCGTTTCAGGCATGTAGCATATCAAATTGTTCATCACGACAAGTGCTTCATTTCATCTCATTGCATCATGTTCATTTGAGCTCATCTTGATGCCGTAAATGCTGTTGGAAGAGTGCTAGTTTCTGTTAGTTTCATATTCATATCAGTAATTGGACATTTGTCATTTTTGCCATGATTGATGTGTGCCTCTTATGAATTTGAGCTCTACATGTGTTTTGAAGTATGACATGATATCTTTACTAGGGTGTATGCCATGTATTTTTGTTATCTCTGTGGTGACTAGCACAAGCATGCGAAGTAGCCCTAGTAAGTAGCCCTAGAAATATTCTAAGTCTTTGTCCTGTCATTATTTTTATGCCATGTATTCATGTTGCTGCAGAGTGATCCATGCCTCTTTTGATCATGATCAGTAAGGATGTTTTGTAGATATTGTGGTGCTCTATCCATCCATGTCTTTGTTTGCAATTATGGAGCACCCTAGCTTGACTCAATCGAGCTCTACTTTTGCTATAAAATGTTCCTGGCAGAATGTTTACATGTTAAGCATTTTTGCCGAGCTTGTTGTAGTTGATCCATGCATGCTATATTGTTGTTCTTGCCATGTTTAGCTTCTATGCCATGTCTACTTGCTGGGTGTATGCTTAACTTGTCATGCAATGCCTTGTGGTGAGTGCATCGAGCTCGTAAACATGCCTACTTGATATCTATTTTGCCATGTTCCAGTTTTCTCCTAAGTCTGAATCTGTTAATGATAATTGCTATGTTTACATGGTTGCCATTGTATTTTCTTATCACTTTTGGCTTATGGTCAATAAGAGACTTTTGTTGTATGCTTTGAGTAGCTTCATTCCATGCCTTGCTTTGCCATGATATGTTCCTATAGCATGTAGTTACCTTGCTCTAAACATTGCTTCCTGATGTTAAATTCCTGACTTGTTATTTTCACCAAGTCTGTAACCTGATATCTTTCGCACTTTTGCCATGCTTGTTTGAACCTGATATTGAATGAATTAGTCGTAGCTCAGTGTTCATCTTTGGTCAAGCATCTTGAGTGGATCCCTTCCATGTATTTTGTTGTCATGTTAGAGTGTTGTAGCATGTTCTTCTTGATGCATTTAGATGGCCTCGTGCTGTTAATTGCAGATCGGTGCCATATTTGTTTTGCTTGTCATTTCCAAACCGTGCATCCGATTCCGGTGATGTTTATATCCATTTCGACCAAAATCAACTCATATTTCCAGTGACACTCTTGGTTTTCGAAGTTGAGGCCAGGTTCAATCATTCTTTTCCGAATCATGCATATGCATCGCATATCGCATCCCGCATATCATGACATGTTTCGGATCATGTTGTTTGTGCATTGCACGTGGATGATTGTGTCTCCCTTTGCTTGTTGTTCTTGTTTGGGTAGAGCCGGGAGACGAGTACGTGATCGAGGAGCCCGTTGAGTACGTTTACGAGGATCAAGCTAACGTCATCCCGGAGAACTATGCAGGCAAGATGACCTTACCCTCGAAATCACTTCTATCTTTGCTTGCTAGATGCCCGCTCTATTGCCATGCCTATGCTACGATACCTTCCACTTGCTTAGCATGCCTCCCATATTGCCATGTCAAACTCTAACCCACCTTGTCCTAGCAAACCGTTGTTTGGTTATGTTACCGCTTTGCTCAGCCCCTCTTATAGCGTTGCTAGTTGCAGGTGAAGATTGGAGTTTGTTCCTTGTTGGAACATGTTTATTGTTGGGATATAATTATTATATCTTGTCTAATTTAATGCATCTATAGACTTGGTAAAGGGTGGAAGGCTCGGCCTTAGGCCTGGTGTTTTATTCCACTCTTGCCGCCCTAGTTTCCATCATACCGGTGTTATGTTCCTTGATTTTGCATTCCTTACACGGTTGGGTAATAATGGGAACCCCTTGACAGTTCGCCTTGATTAAAACACCTCCAGCAATGCCCAACATTGGTTTTACCATTTGCCACCTAGCCTCTTTTCCCTTGGGTTTCCGGAGCCCGAGGGTCATCTTTATTTAAACTCCCTTGGGCCAGTGCTCCTCTGAGTGTTGGTCCGAAATGGGCAGCCTGCGGGGCCACCTCAGGGCAACTCGAGGGTTGGTTTTACTCGTAGCTTGACCTGTCCGAGTGTGCCCTGAGAACAAGATATGTGCAGCTCCTATCGGAATTTGTCGGCAGATTCGGGTGGCTTTGCTGGTTTAGTTTTACCTTTGTCGATATGTCTTATAATCGGGATTCCGAGTCTGATCGGATCGTCTTGGGAGAAGGAATATCCTTCGTTGACCGTGAGAGCTTGTGATGGGCTAAGTTGGACTCCCCTATAGGGATTTGATCTTTCAAAAGTCGTGCCCGTGGTTATGGGCAGATGGGAATTTGTTAATTTCCGGTTGTAGAAAACCTAAAGCTTAACTAAATTAAAATGAATCAACAGAGTGTGTGGCCATGATGGTCTCTTTTCGGCGGAGTCCTGGAAGAGAACACGGTCTCGTGTTATGCTTGACCGTAGGTTGTTCTAGGATCACTTCTTGATCATAGTTCATCAAACGTGCCTTTGCCTTCTCTTCTCGCTCTCTTTTGCGTATGTTAGCCACCATATATGCTAGTCGCTTGCTGCAGCTCCACCTCACACTTTTACCCTTCCTATAAGCTTTAATACTCTTGATCGCGAGGGTGTGAGATTGCTGAGTCCCTGTGACTCTCAGTTCACTTCCAAAACCAGATGCAGGGACCGATGATACCGCTCCAGGTGATTCGACTGAGCTCAAGTGGGAGTTCGATGAGGACTCAGGACGATACTACGTTTCCTTTCCAGACGGTCAGTAGTGGTGCCCAGTTGGGGCGATCGGGGACTTTGTCGCATTTGGGGTTGTTCTTTATTTTGGTTCTGTAGTCAGACCTTGAGTGTATCTGGATGAATGTAATGATATTTATGCTATTGTGTGACGTGGCGAGTGTAAGCCAACTATGTACTCCTTTTCCTTATTCATTACATGGGTTGTTGTGAAGATTACCTCACTTGCGACATTGCTTACAATGCGGTTACGCCTCTAAGTCGTGCTTCGACACGTGGGGGATATAGCCACATCGTGGGTGTTACAAAAGAAGTGGGTGTTGGTTTCGTTGGATTTGTATAAACGAGTAAAAAGTAGAGAAGGTTTAAAAATCAGGGGCTAAACTGTAAATAAACCAATTGCATCTAGGTCCCTGACTAAAATAACAGAAAAAGAAAAAGACTAAATAACGAACGGTCGTTTTCTGAAACAGGACAGCGGACGTTCACTGAATAACCCAACCTAAAAAATAGATCTAGGTTTTCTAAGAAAAACCAAACTAACCGGCGAACTAAAAATAAACCAGACCGACGACGATTTTTTTACTAGTTCGGGGTGCTCCTTCGTCGAAAACAGACGGCGAATCTCCGGCGGCTTCCCACGGCGGCGGGCATCGGCGAGGCGAGGTGGCTCGGCGAGAGGCGGCGACACGATGGCTGCAGCGGCGGCACTATTGAGCGAGAGTGGCGGTGGGGTGCGGCGACCAGCGGCGGTTGCGGCTGCGGCGGCGGCGGCGCAAGTGCGGGTCGAGGGCGGCGGCGTGAGGAGAGAGGGGGGGTCCGACTCCTTATAAAGGCTCGGGGGCGAGGCGACGGCTTGCGGGAGGGGCCAGACTCCGGTGGAGTCCCGGTCGGCCACAATGGGGAAGGCCGCGCAGGAGCGAGCCGGCAACTGGGCTTCGGCCCAGATAGCCCAAAGTTTTTTTTAAAAACAGACATACAAAAGAATAAAACAAAAACAAATAGAAAATATAATATCGGCATATTATATATCAAAATTTTCAGAAAAAGATTTTCTACAACATGAATATTTTTCTAAAGTCAAATAAAATCCACAAAAATTCAAATAAATCCAACAGTTCCACTGGTTTATTTAAAAACCAAATAAAAATATTTTAAAATACCATGATTTGAAAACCATTTTCTCCAATTTTCTAGTGCAGGTAATCATTTTGCCCTATTTTCAATATATTTTATTTTTGGAGAAAAATAATTTGAATAAAAACCATATAACTCTAAATTGAAAAAAAAATCAAAGTGACTTTAAATTTGATTCTTTTAAACTCCCAACTCATATTTCATATGATCTAAAGAAGTCATTTTATCTTCTCTCATGAAAACTATTGAGTTGCAAAAGTTTCTGAATTTGAAATATTTCCAAATGAGATTCAAATATTTTAAAAAACCCTTTGTCATCTTAAATGGAAGACGTCATGTCATCTTCTCTCTAGGGTTTTGTATTTGAATAGAATTTGAATTCATGAAGATCAGAAAGCAAAGTAAAAGTTTTGGGAAAGTTATTTTATTCCCTCTCATTCAATTTTCAAAAAGTTTCAAATTTCCACTCAATTTCACATAAGCAACCAGACCACAATCAATCAATCAAAACTATCTATTTAACATTCCAAAATTTGGAATTTTTGGATGTTACGAACCTACTACTGTTAAAATGAATCTCGTCCTCGAGATTCAGAGAGGCTAGCAAGAAATAGGTTAGGTTCGGGGGTCTTCTCAAAATCCACTGATCGTCACAGGGGGTCTGGGGTGCTACCACCCTTAGAAGCATTATTACGGTTCCATCAAAACTCATATACTCCATCCTTATTGTTGGCAATGTCGTTCCTCTCAGATTCTCGGGAAAATTCCAATTCTGGCTCTTTCGGTAGTGGCATAACCTTTTCCTCAATTCGTTGTGCTTTTATCTTGGTACGGTCCTCCTATGACTGGGTCTTCTTAGCTGACGTGTCTGGCGGCAATACTAAACAACTAGCGACATCTCGTGGTGGTCATCAAACATTTTGACTGGGTCCCTGAAGAAAACGGGTACGGGCTTCATTCTCACCTTATCACATACGATTGGCAACAGCTACCTGGTACAAGAGGAAAAAATGTCATACCATTCTAAGGTTCAAACAGGGTTTTTATCGTCGTCTCTCTACTATAGGTAAGTCACTCAGATTTACTATCCCATATAGCAGAGGCGAATAATAAGAGTAAGTCGATATGGTGATCAATCCATCCCGCACCAAAATCATTACCTTGTATATGGTTCAGTGAATCTCGTGATCTAACACTTGCTCATCCTCACAAGTAATGCAGAATTTCTCTTGTTGACGAACCAAGTTCGGATAAATCCATTGATTCTGCAAGCCAAACAAACATCTATCATTTCTTCACATCTCTCAGGTTTTGCGTAAACTCCTATAAAATCGTCTGTTGGTAAAGTCGTAACTTCTTCCAGGGTTTTCCTTCAGCAAAGAGTGTGCTTGCTTCCTGGCAGGTCCTGGAGCCTATGGGTTATGTCCCATCTCATCACTTGTAACCCTTGAACTCATCATCGGGGGGGGGGGGGCAACTGATCATATTCCAACATCCAGATTCCTAGCATTCTTAAATCCATCCAATTATACTGTCTCCCTTCCTTCTATTGGTACCAAACTAAGACGTGATTACTCAGACTCATCATGGAGTTACAATTGTTCCATATTACCCACATTATACCTCCTTTATATTCCAATAGTACTTCATCCCTTCATATTCTTGGGATATCCCATATATTGAGATAAAACTCATACTTATTTTATCATTATATTTTTCAAGGGTCAAGGGTCCTCACAGGGTACTACCACCCTTGATATGCACAAATTCTTCCATAGATCATATTTCTCATATCCTCAAAAATGGTCAAAATCTTTCTTCATAGAGTAACAACTCATAAAATCCAAAGCAGTACCAATGATGCTAACTTTATTGATTCTCAAATTACTACAATCTTTTGCATTTCTCATTACATGCCTCAACTCAACACCTGAATACAAAAAAGAATGTTCCCACTACTATTACTATCTTTCTCACAGACTCAACTATTCCACACGAATATCCTCATTTGGACAGTCTCTAGCAAGGTTCCCTCCTTCATTATAGCAGAACCATATTACTTCTGACAGGGCTCATGGTTTCCTTGTGATTTCATAGCCTCCTTGGGTCCTCGGCTTCCTTTTTGGGAAACCGCTGAAGTAGTGCCCTGAATCTTCGTACCTGAAACATGTGATATGACTCAGGTCCTTCTTTCTAGAAATTGGGTTGTTCATGGAATCCAATCTATTTCTCTTCCTGGACTTTTCCATTCTGATCAGGGCTTCTATCTCCTGTGGGTCATACTCTACTTCCTCTGTCGGGAATTCTACTAGATCCCCATTCAGACAATTCTGGGAGATGTGTCCTTCTTCTCCACATGAATAACATGACTTGGTGCAGGGTTTAATTGGGTCTTCTTTGGGTGTGCCCTCCACGTCTTCCTTCATCACATGTTCTTCTAAAATTTCCATGAGGGCTCCTTTCATTGCTTCTTTCTTCAGCTGGATGGTTCTTTGTACCAGGAGGTAAATGTGACACTGCGCAGGGTAGTGGGTAGTCCCTTCACACAACAAATAAGTAATCTGCCTAGTTGGGCATTCTTTAGCTGGGTGACTTTCCTTCACAATGAGGGCATTCACCCTTCTGCTCTTTATGGTTGTGTCCTATTTCTCCATAGAGCTTGCGTGCACAAGTTTTCTTCATATCATTTCCATAAGGCTTCAATTTATGGGACACAAGCCGAGACTTTAATAGAGTCAACTTAAATTCTTTCCAAGTGGTTACTCCTTGCCATACATTTATGCTTTTGGTACATCCTCCACTAAGTAGCAGCATCTCTTTCAAAGCACTAAAGAGCATGCTGGGTCATATATTATTTCCGACTATAGTGTTACTCTTCATGTGATCTTCCATATTCTAAAACCATCGGTCCGTTTCCAATTGACTTATCGGTCCCGGAAATGTGAGTTCATCTACATTCATCCTCTATTGGTTCCAAGGGTTTTGGGGTGAGATAAGAGAGATAGAGAGGGATACACACAATACAAACGTTTTGAAGAGACAAGTTTTTTTATTTGTGGCTGTCGAAAAAAACATCAAATGGATGAAAGCTCAAATCGTCGCATGTAACGTAAGTATATAACTGGGGTTTGGTCTTCTTCTGATCATGCAGGTTGATCTTCTCAAGTTCTTATGTCGGGTCATTTCTGTTGACACGAAGTCTCTCGTGACGTCCTTTAATATTCTGGAGTAGCGTTTGTCAGTGTTCTGGGAACGGGGTTCCCCAGACTTGCATGCCTACGGCCCACGACGTGGCTGGGCTAGCAGGTCTGTACGGGCCATCTTCATCAACGAGGTATTCAAGACCCTCGCGAGGGGCCAAGCCTCGCGAGGCGGACGACGCAAGACCTCCTCAGGAGCGGCCTCGCCAGGCAGGCTCACGAGGGGCAGAGAGATCAAGGCAAGGCAAACCTCGCGAGGTCCTCGTATCGTGAGCCGTGACGATCGAGACCAGGTGGGCGCCAGGCGGGTGCTAGCGCGCGCAGTGTCCTTGTTTCCTCTTTGGTGCCAAGGGGGCAAGCGCAAGCGCGGAGTACCGAGGCATCAAGGAAAGGATTCCATATCGGTGCAACGAGACCATGACCAGCAGGACGGCAAGACGGATGTCACCATGGAGCCCAAGATGGCGTCACCACCAGAGCCTTTTACAGGAGAAGACCACTTTTGTCAGGATAAGTTGTACTAGCTGTCCCCTTTCAAATTGGCCGTTGTTGGCTCCCTTCCCGCTCAATATTTGGGGAGAGGACCAGGGCCTATATAAGTAGGACTAGCCACCACAGTAGGGGACGGAGGAAGAGAGAGCACAAGAACACCTCAACCTCAGGAGGCTGTTCTTCCCCTTGTACTATTCATCATCAGCCCAAGAGGCAATCCGCCACCACCACACTGGAGTAGGGTATTACACCACAACGGTGGCCCGAACTAGTATAAATCTTGTGTCTTTGTCTCGTGAGTTCGTCGAGTTCGTCCGCGAGATCTTAGAGAGCTAGTGCGTGAATCGATAGGAGAAAACCTTCACGCGCATCCCAGTGTTCGAACCTTGAGGGTTTTGCCGGAACCCGTGATCCGACATTTGACGCCCGTCGCTCCGTGTCCCGTTGCTCCGTCGTCTCCATAGCGGATGCGTGCCACGCTCGTGCTAAGTGCCAGGCTGCCTCGCCGCCTGCGTCGCTCAGACGGTTCCCATCGGCGGGCCACCTCGTCATTCCCCGTCGCCTGCCGCCAACGCCGCCACCGCCCCGACGGGGAACGAGCGGCAAGCATCCTCGCTGCACCCCTCGGTGTGGCGGGACGGCCGCACCGCCACTCCATCACTGGCCCTGCCCGGTTCTTCTTCCCATGCACGTCGCCCTCCCATGGACGCACGGGCCGCGCTCCTCATGGTGCACGAGCTCCTGTGCTACCGACCGTCGAGGACTTCTACGAGGACTGGCTCGACCGCATTACCGAGCTTGTCCGCGCCGCAGGGGGCTCCCCTGCACCGTCCATCTCTCCGCCTCGCCCTCAGCCAGCTACGGGCGATGTAGCTCACGGAGCGCGTCTACCACCTCTTCCCCAAGACGGCACCCTGGCGCCAAGGTGCGCGGATCCACGACGCGACCCGATGCGTCCCGCGCCCGCGCATGAATAAAGAAGCTGTCAAGAAGTCCCTGGACCGCAAGAAAACGTTCCGCCGCTCCTCACGCCAGGACCGGCTGTGGCGGCAAGACCGCGCGTCACCTATAGCGGTAGGGTGCGGACCCCATCAAGACCAAGCTCCGCCCCCAAGGCGGGCCCCGGTGACCAGAGCCAGCTGTCGCGCTTTCACCCCCGAGTTGCGTAGTGTCGCCTGGCCGGGCAAGTTCAAGACGGATCTACCTCCTCGCTACGACAGCACCCCCGACCCCGCGGAGTTCTTGCAGCTTTACGAGCTGAGCATCGAAGCGGCTAACGGCGATGAGAAATTTATGGTGAACTGGTTTCCCATGGCTCTCAAGGATGGCGCCCACTCCTGGCTCCTGAACCTGCCACTGGGCTCGATCTCCTCCGGGGACGAGGAGCGCAACCGCTTCGTCGCCAACTTCCAGGGCACTCGCGACCGCCCGCTGGCTGGGGTGACCTGCGCCGCGCTAGGCAGCAACTGGGAGAGACCCTCCAGAAGTACATCCAGCGCTTCAACAACGTCCGCCTGAAGATCCCCAAGGTTACGGATGAGGCCATCATCTCTGTGTTCTCTGATGGCATCCGTGACGTCAAGATGAAGGAAGAGCTTGCTATCCACGAGGAGCTGTGCATGTCCCTGGAGTTGTTCAACCTAGCGACCAAGTGCGCAAGAGCTGAGGAGGGGCGCCTCCCCGCCTCGAGCTCCCAGCCGCAGACCCGGAGGAGAAGAAAGCCAAGGCCAAGGACGTGAAGTGCAAGGGAGCAGCCGTGCTGGCGGAACCAGACACCAAGCATGGTAGAGACCAACCAGAGTCATCCGAGAGCAGCCGTCCGTTCTGCGCCTTCCACAACCTGAATACCCACAACACCAGCGACTGTCAAGAGCTCAGAGCCATTCGCGAGGGACACTTCGGTCGATGCCCCGAGCGCGGCAACCGGGGCTACGATCGAGGAGGAGGACGTGGTGGCGGATGCTGGGACGACCGTGGCCCGCGCTAGGAGTGGCGCGACCGGCCTCGTGAGGACCACTAGCAGGATCGGCCTCGCGACGGCGCCTGGAGGGATTAGCCTCGTGGGGATCGTCCTCAAGGCAACGTCGGACTCCCTCCGCCACCGCCACCGCCAAGAAGCAACGACGAACACCATCAAGACGAGGGGGTTGGGGGCTTCCAGGAACCACGTGCTATCGCCTGCATCTTGGGCGGAGCCCAGGCCCTAGCCTCGCAGCGTATCTTCAAGCAGTTTGCTCGTGAAGTGAACACAGTCCTCCCCAAGCCCGAAGCCACACGCCCGCTCAGATGGTCCCAGTGCCCCATCATGTTCAACTCGGCAGATCAGCTCAAGTGCGCAGCTACCGCTGGCGCCCTCCCGATGCTTTGCTCCCTAGTCATCAGCAATGTGCAAGTTACCAAGACTCTCATCGATGGCGGTGCAGGGCTCAATGTCCTGTCCGTCGACATGTTCGACAATCTCCAAGTGCCATATGACCAGCTTCAGCCTACCAAGCCTTTCTTAGGAGTGACCGACGGTTCCACCACACCGATCAGGCAGGTCCGCCTTCCTATCACCTTCGGGGAACGCAAGAACTACCACACCGAGCTCATCGACTTCGACGTCGCGCACATCCGTCTACCGTAAAATGCCATCCTCGGGTATCTAGCCCTGGCCAAGTTCATGGCGGTGACCCATCATGGCTACAATGTCCTCAAGATGCCGAGAAGCGATGGGATCGTCACGGTCCCATGTGAAGAAAGAGATGCGGTGTGCTCCCTCGAGCGTGCCTTCCAAGCTGCAGCAATCGATGACCCCGATAGCAAGGGCCGTTGGTGCTTGGCTTTCTCACGCGATAACCTCAGGAGATTCGTTCGGCACAGGTTGTCTGACCACCTCGCAGGACCAGCACAGCGAACAAGAACCAAGACCAGGCGCAACCTGCCTTGAGGTAGGGCCTCGTGAGTCCCGCGCTGGCTCATGGGTGCCCAGATACACCTCATCTAGCCCTGTCGTGCAAGCCATGTGTCAGGGCGGGGCTGTACACGCCCCGGGGGCTCTCCACAGAGGGAGCCCCCCTCCCACGCACAAGTAGAAGCACCATGCTCTGCACTAGCCGTCGACACTACCGAGGAGCGGCTATGCCCATGCACAAGCGGAAGCACTATGCTCCGTGCTGGTGATAAACAACTGAGGGTGGCCTCACAATCGTACCAACCTCAGGGAGTCCCAGAGCTCAGCATACGGCCTCACCGCAATGCCTCCCCTCGGGAGAGCCGCGTGAGGGGGCTGGGCACGGGGGCTGCGCTCGGGTCACGCCCAAGCGTACGCCACCCAACCAGGTCTCCCGAACCTAGGGGCTGCGCTCAGGTCACACCCAAGCGCAGGCCACCCAACCAGGTCTCCCGGACCTGGTCGTCGCATGCCCTCCCGAGCTGAGCCTCGGTGAGGGAAAAGTTATAGAGATTGTCTGCACGTCAAGGGGGACTCCTGAGCATCGCGACTCGGGAGCATAACTGCCATGTAGCCCCTCACTCGTTGGTCCGTCCTAGTCTCCGGTCGGCCCAACGACGGTTGAGGTATGCGTGGGGCCGGGCTCTCCCGATGTAGAACATTAACCTATCCTCGCGTACTCTCCCTATAAGTTGTTTGCGCGTCAAGGGGGACTCCTGAGCATCGCGACTTAGGAGCCTAACTAGTCATGTAGCCCCCCACTCCTTGGTCCGTCCTGGTCTCCGGTCGGCCCAACGGCGGTTGAGGTATGCGCGGGGCCGGGCTCTGCCGACACAGAACACAAAGCAAATAGGAAGAAAACTGCAAAATCTCGAAACAAATATTACAAGACATATTGTCCTCACAATATCAAATGAAAGTTTTAACGCCTCCACGAGGCCTGATGCGTATAACAGGAATGAAATAGGAAAGCAGCCGCAGGTCACCCCTGGACACCGCCATCGCCTGCAGAAGGTGCTCCTCCCTTGGTAGCGTCATCTTCGCCTGTACCGCCAGCTGCAGGATCGGTGGCATCGCCTGTCGAGGGCATGAGGACGAAGCCGCGGAACTTCTTCAGCAGGGCCTCCACCTGACCTTTCACAGCTGCGGCGACGGCCGCACAATGTTCATCAGCTACAGGCTCAAGCAGCACGTCGAGACGAGCATTGGGGTCGCGAAGGTACATATGACTGAAGACACGCATCAGCGCAGCTGAAGAAAGGACACGAGCCTCTGCCTCAACCATGGGACCGATGCCCTCCACGACTTCCTCAAGCGCCTTCACCAAGTGGGGAAGCATATGAGAGGGCCATCCTCGTTGGTGGTCAGCGGCTTCTCTAGGCCCTTCTCGTATAGTGCCTTTAGTGCCACACTGGACCTCTTCTCAAGAAGCGAGAAGGCCACACGGTCTTCGGCCAGGACCTTTGCCTTGGCGTCAAGCTCGGCCTCCCTCACCTTCGCCTTTTGCTCCAGCTCCTCCAGTCGGCTGCGCTCCACGGCCCGTGCCTTCGACAGCTCCCCTAGCTCGGCATCGCGGCCCTTGATGGTATCCTCCCGAGCCTTCATCTCCTCCTCCTTCGCTTTGCCGTCACATGCTTCTTTTGCGCGCTCGTCGCGCAGGCTCTTTAGCTCACCCTCCAGCTTTCGGCAGTGGTCGCGGGCGGCCTCGGTGTCCTTCAGTGCCGCCTCGCGATCGGCCGCAGCTCTTGCGGCGGCCTGCTTCTCCTTCTAGGAGGCTGCCGTGGCCTGGCTCAGTGACGCTCAAACTGCCGAGTCGGAGTGAAGCCAAACTGAGGGCAGCTCTAGGCGCCCGACCATTAGGTGCGGGTCCGTGCCTAGGATGTCTTCCCGCAGTTTGGCCATCCCCAAGAAGACACGCTCCAAGACTACGGAGGGAGCAGAAGAATTCGGGGCCAGAGGTGCAGCAGGAGGAGGAGGCGAAGTCGTTACCAGAGCCTAGAAGATTGAGGGCTCCGGAGCCCTTGGGACCTCATCAACCAAGCCGGGTGCCGGCACTTCCGGAGCCAGCGGGGCCACGGGGGCTGATTCATCCTGCCAACGCTCCTCCTGGCCTCGTGAGGGCGACCGGTCTGGGGAGGTGCAGGTGTTGTCACCTCTCTTCTCCGTAGAGGGGGCACGGACACGGCATCCTCCTTCCTCTTCTTCGCTGAAGACACCGGCCTGATCAACAAAGGGTGTATGTCATAAAATAGCAAGTACAAGCAGGAACAAGACAAAGCTTGAAGCACTTACTGATCCACTGCGACATAGTCCACCTTCCGCCTGAGGAGCCTGAAAGCCGAAAGCGCCAAGGCCTGAGAAGTGGGCACACGGGCTCCGGGGGCAGAAGATGGCATGGCAGAAAGGCCGGAGCCGGCCCCAGGCGTGCCAAGTCGGAGGCAGCATCTCGAGAGACCAGCGATGATCTACCCCTTGTTGGGATGAGGGGCAGCTCCCTCTCCTCCTGGAGGGCGTCGACCTCAGCATCGTCTGGCACAGCATGGAGGATGTCGGCCTTGCACAAGGGGGAGTTCTCCCCCATCTCCTCGGGGGTCTCCTCCGAGTCTTCCTCCCCCTCTTTCTCCTCACGGGACTCGTCAGAAGACACCTCCACCCACTTCGGCATTGCAGAAGCCCTAGTGAGCACCAGCAGCACCAGCCCTCGCGCGTCAAAGGTCGACCTGGAGGCAACAAATTGCTCCCAGTCCTTGTGATGGAACAAAGAAACAAAGGCGCTCGGCGGGTACTCTTGGTTATCCCCAACCAAGAGGCGCAGAACTGCAGTCAGCTCGTCATCACGCAAGGCCACCGAGCTCAGACAAATCTTGTCTTCTTCATCTCCAAGCTTCCACAAAGGGCGTGCGCATGCCTGAAGTGGAGCAACACGCAGCGTCAAGAATTCCTTCAGGAGCGTGGCCCCCATCACCTTGGCCGCCTTCGCATTGCTCGGCTTCAAATCGATCTTCATCTGCTCCAACACCGACGACGCCCGCTCGTCGGTGAGCTCTACACGAGACCACCCCTTGTCAGACTGGGGCGCCTTTGTCGGCAGTTCCAAGCGTGGATGGACGCACTTGGCACTCATCATGACCCATTTGGCCCTAATATTGTCAACCCTATTCCTGGTGTTCGACATCGAGTTGGCATGGCCGGCCACAACAAAGTTGGTGCACCCGGAGCTATGGTCGCCGGTGAGGCAAAGGAAGAAGAAGTGGCGCAGCAGTGCCATGGACGGCATCACGCCCAGCTACGCCTCATGATAGTAGGCGAAGATAGACAAGATAAGAATGGAGTCGGGGTGGAGATGCAGCGCCTGCAGCCCAAAGTGGTCGAGGACCTCAAAAAAGAAATCAGAAAAGGGGGGAACCAACCCGGCGGCGATGCTGCTCGTGAAGAAAGGGAAGAAGGTGCTTCCCTCAGGATTCGGCTTGTCGGACGCAAGCCGGGGCTCCGTCTTTCCCCTCTCGTTGCTCTCCCCCACCGTTAGCAAGCGCGTGGAAGCTAGGTTCTTCTTCGTGACATTGGGCACATTGAGGGTTGGCTCGAACCAAGCCAGCGCCGAGGAGGACTTGACCTTGCGCGGTGCCATTGGTCACACATGCGGAGCAAGGTTGGAGCGGATCTAGAGGTTTCGGCAGCAAGGAGCGAGAAAGGGGATCTGGAGCAAGGCGAGGAAGAAGCAATGAAGGCAAGCACTGTCTGCGCCAGCCTTTTTGTCAAGTCGGGCAGTTGCCGAGGCAGCGTGGGGAAGCGGAGATGCCCATGTCCAATCAACCGCCACACGTCAACCGAAGCCGCTGGCTTTTGGGGCCCGCGGTGCTCCGCGCTTGAACTTTGGCTTCGCCTCGAAGCCAAGCCCGACTATGCCTTGGGCCCGGGGGCTACTGTCGGTTTTCTGGGAACGGGGGTCCCCAAACTTGCCTGCCTGCGACCCACTGCGTGGCTGGGCTAGCAGGTCTGTACGGCCCATCTTCATCAACGAGGTATTCAAGACCCTCGCGAGGGGCCAAGCCTCGCGAGGCAGACGACGCAAGACCTCCTCAGGAGCGGCCTCTCCAGGCAGGCTCGCGAGGGGCGGAGAGATCAAGCCAAGGCAAACCTCGTGAGGTTCTCATGACGTAAGCCATGACAATCGAGACTAGGCGGGCGCCAGAGCGCGCAATGTCCTTGTTTCCTCTTTGGTGCCAAGGGGGCAAGCACAGGCGCGGATTACCGATGCATCAAGGAAAGGTTTCCATATCGGTGCAACAAGACCATGACCAAGAGGACGGCAAGACGAAGGTAACCATGGAGCCCAAGACGGCGTCACCACTAGAACCTTTTGCAGGCAAAGACCACTTTTGTCAGGATAAGCTGTACTAGCTGTACCCTTTCAAATTGGCCTTTGTTGGCTCCCATCCCGCTCAATATTTGGGGAGAGGACCAAGGCCTATATAAGTAGGACTAACCACCACATTAGGGGACGGAGGAAGAGAGAGCACAAGAACACCTCAACCTCAGGAGGTTGTTCTTCCCCTTGTATTGTTAATCATCACCCCAAGAGGCAATCCACCAGCACCACACTGGAGTAGGGTATTACACCACAACGGTGGCCTGAACCAGTATAAATCTTGTGTCTTTGTCTCCTTAGTTCGTCGAGTTCTTCCATGAGATCTTAGAAAGCTAGGGCGTGAATCGATAGGGAGAAAACCTTTGCGCGGACCCAAGTGTTCGAACCTTGATAATTTTGCTGGAACTAATGATCTGACAGTGTTCCAAACTTTTGGGTTTCAACCTCCTTGGAATGAACCATGATCCTACTGTCCTTCAGTTCCTGACGAATCTGTGGTATCTCGAGGTTTTGCTCCTCCAGCTTGGCTACTTTCAGCTTCAGGGTCCTGAGTTCTTCACGAAATGCTTCCTTGTGAAATACAGCTTCCTGAAGGTCCATCTTAAAATTCTTGATGTAAAACTCCAGATCTTGGTGATACACTAGCTAAGGTTAAAACTTCATCTTTTGCTGATTGGTGCTCCATTAGCCCTTTTGTCATCCAATCCTTCCGAAGAAATGCATGCTTAACACAGCATGGTAACAATAGCATAAGCGGGCGATAACGTCATGGATAGCCATGTTTATGCCCATGTCGTTTCCATGAGCTATCATTCCATAGTTGATATCTCTTGCCTAAGGATTTTCTTGACAAAAACTTTGAGTTTTAATGGTCCATGTTCTGGTCTTTCTCCGACACACCTTGATCTCAGGTATTGGTAGCTTCAATAGTCTGACAAATTCCATAGGTTGGATCATAGGAAAAGTCTTCATAGTGTTGTCTCTGGTTCAGGGTGAAGCTCTTCATCTAAAATATGCAAGCCAGGGGTTCTTCAGTATAGAAATTCAGAAGGGTACGAGAATAACTTAAGTGAATCCTATTCCGAGCCTTCCAAGTCACTTCACTCTAGGAATTCTTCAGAGCCTTCAAATTCTCCTAGTCTTTGGAGTCTTCATCCATTGTAGTTTCCATTATTATAATGCACGGTAAAATCCTCTTCATTCCGAAGTGGTCTTAGTTGTCCGATAACTTGTACTTCTTGGAGTAGTTTCATCAGTTGAATCTTCGTGTGGTCAAAAGGGGAAAGGGGTATGGTCTAACTAAAAGTGAATATTTCATAAAGCTCATAAAAGAAGAGAGGCAAAAGATATTTTTGAAAATAAGGTTTGAGAGAAAAATCTTTCCTATGGGCTTGCCAGTTTCTAGGGATCATGTCCTACAGTCAACATGTGCTCTGATACCATCTTGTAGCGACCCGACCTCAGACGGTCAAGTCTCTATGCTTAAGTGTCATCCCTGGATTGGTATGCTGACACACACAGTACTCGAGGATTTATAATAGAGGTAAATCACATGTATAATGTAACGTAAATACTATTACCTTAATCCAAATAGCGGAAGTAACAACAAGGTTATGGAATCCCATCAACACCAATGGCAAAGTTGAGTGTAGACATCGTAACACTAACGTATCACTTACAAGTCGTAAGAATCCTGTGACATGGGACGTTGCAGCCATATAGGTCAGTACATTGAATGTACTGGAAATTTCACACCATGGAATAATAATGAAAATGTCTATCTCTAGATGCATATTTGGCTGGTGGAGTCTCTAAGCTTAGTTTTTTTGCATAAAGCTATTTTTTCCCTAGAACAAAGGAATATATTTTATTTAACTACATGGTTTGTTGAAATTATGGAGAAGGTAACCACGACTCAATCCACAAAATTAAAAAAATTAATAACCCAACAAATTAATTAAGTAGAGTGATGAGATCAACATAATAATTAAAGCACCAGATACTCAAGATGTCCATAACCGGGGACACGCCAAATCATGATTTGTTTGTACACTCTGCAGACGTTTGCGCACTTATCCCCACAAGACTCGATCTCCTCCGTTGAATTTCTCACACTACATGTTGTTTGAGAAACGGATGACCAAGACACAGTCTTTCATAAGCATTCACTCTTTACTATGGGTAGACCGTACCACCTACACCCCCTACATCTGCTAGTCTACCACTAAAAGATGTCACACAACATACTCAACTATGCCAGAGCCCATAGTGGCTTGTGGCTGCACACGGAAGTTTCTAGCATGAATAATCTTATGATACCTTTGAGCCTGGGTGGCATTCAATAGGATGATCACACGGGTACCCCGGGATCACCTAGGACAACACTGGTATATCCCCAGGTGTCCGAGCAAACCACATGTATATCCCCAGGGTGCCCCAACCAATCCACCCAGATGTGTATTAAAGTATGCACCTTAAGTTTCCGATAGATAATATTACTCTCGCAACTTTCATGAATTTATCTCAAACCAAACCACGTCTATGAGCATAGCAATGCCGTATAATCATAACGTAGTAACACCGCAGGTTTGAATATAAGACAATAGGTTCCTACCTCATCAACTACTTCCCAAAGCCCACATGTTATCAAGTCCAACTCATACAATGTTTGAGGGTTGAATCTTATGCATAAAACTGGGTAATAAAGGGAGTTTGATAAAAGTGTGAACTTGCCTTGTACTATTGATGAAGATGATTCACACTCATAACTCCTGATAGTTCTACTCAGCACAGTCCGGTCAATCTATCGTAAGCAAGCAATAGTAACCACATATAAGCAATCAGGCAAAAGAATCAAAGAAAAGATCTCGGAAAACTTCCAAAACAAGCAATTAACTCTTGCAACAAAAAACAATTTCTAACAATACCAAAATTGGGTGTATCTGGTCTTATCAGAAATTTTAGGTCAAGACCTTCAATTAGCAAAAAGAATCAATTATATCAGAGTTATAAAACTCGAGGTATGAACAAAAGAAGTTTGAATTCAAATCTAATCTAATACAAATTTTAAAAATTCAAAAATATGCTTAAGTTGTTTTATTGGATAGAGGGGATCATAACGAAGAAGTGGGCGTCGGTTTCGTTGGATTTGGATCAACGAGTAAAAAGTAGCAAAGGTTTGAGAATCACGGGCTAAACTGTAAATGAACTAATTGCATCTAGGTCCCTGAGTAGAATAACAGAAAAAGAAAAAGACTAAATAACGAACGGTCGTTTTCTGAAATAGAACATCGGACGTTCACAAAACAACCCAACCTAAAAAAATAGATCTAGGTTTTCTAGGAAAAACCGAACTAATCTGGCGAACTAAAATAAACTGGACTGGTGGCGGTTTTATTACCAGTTCGCGGTGGTCCTCCGTCGAAAACAGGCGGCGGATCTCTGGCGGCTTCCCGCAGCGGCGGGCGTCGGCGAGGAGCGGCGATCGGGCGGAGGCGAGGCGAGGCGGCTCCGGCGCGGCGGCTCGGCGAGAGGCGGCGGCGCGATGGCTACGGTGGCGACGCAAGCGAGCGGGAGAGGCGGTGGGGTGCGGCGACCAGCGGCGGTGGTTGCGGCTACTGCCGCGGCGACGCAAGTGCGGGGCGAGGGCGGCGGCGCGAGGAGAGAGAGGGGGGGATCTAGCTCCTTATAAAGGCCCGGGGGGTGAGGCGACGACTTGCGGGAGGGGCCGGCCGGGGCCGTGTCAGCTCCGGACTCTGGTGGAGTCCCGATCGGCCACGACGGGGAAGGTGGCGCAGGAGCGGGCCGGCGACTGTGCTTCGGCCCAGCTAGCCCGAAGTTTTTTTTAAAAACAGACACACAAAAGAATAAAACAACAAGAAATAGAAAATATAATATAGGAATATTATATATGAAAATTTTCAGAAAAAGATTTTCTACAACATGAACATTTTTCTAAAGTCAAATAAAATCCAGAAAAATTCAAATAAATCCAACAATGCCACTAGTTTATTTAAAAACCAAATAAAAATATTTTAAAATACCAAAATGATTTCAAAACCATTTTTCTCCAATTTTTCTACCGTAGGTAATCATTTTACCCTATTTTCAATATATTTTATTTTTGGAGCAAAATAATTTGAATAAAAACCAAATAACTCGAAATTAAAAAAATAAATTTCCAAGGGACTTTAAATTTGATTCTTTTAAGCTCCCAACTCCTATTTCATATGATTTGAAGAAGTCATTTTATCTTCTCTCATGAAAACCATTGAGTTGCATAAAGTTTCTGAATTTGAAATATTTCCAAATGAGATTCAAATATTTTCAAAAACCCTTTTTCATTTTAAATGGAAGAAGTCATGTCATCTTCTATCTTGGGTTTTCTATTTCAAAAGAATTTGAATTCATGGAGATCCGAAAGCAAAGTGAAAGTTTTGGGAAAGTCATTTTTATTCCCTCTCATTCAATTTTCAGAAAGTTTCAAATTTCCACTCAATTTCACACAAGCAACCATACCACAATCAATCAATCAAAACTATTTATTTAACATTCCAAATTTTGGAATTTTTGGATGTTAAGAAGTGCAATGAGCATTCTACAAATAAACCATGGACTATCTCATACCAGCATGGTGCATAAAAGAAAAGTGAAAAATAAACACAAAAGACGCTCCAAGATTTGCACATATCACATGAACGAAACGAAATCGAAAACGTACCGATACTTGTTGAAGAAAGATGGGATGCCTTCCAGGGCATCCCCAAGCTTAGACGCTTGAGTATCCTTGAATATTTACTTGGGGTGCCTTGGGCATCCCCAAGCTTGAGCTTTTGCCTATCCTCCTTCTCCTCATATCGAAACCTCCTCGATCTTTGATCACTTCATCCACACAAAACTCAACAGAATGTTCGGTAAGATCCGTTAGTATAATAAAGCAAATCACTGCTCTAAATACTGTTGCAAACCAATTCATATTTTGTTTTTGCATTGTAGCTAATATAATATAACTTTTCCATGGCTTATACCACCGATAAAAATCAATAGTTTAATCAAAACGAGCAAAACAATGCATCAAAAACAGAATCTGTCTCAAACAGCACAATCTATAGTAATGTGAACATTCACCATACCTCTGGTACTCCAAAAATTCTGAAAAATTAGGAAAAATAAAAACTGTGTATAGAAAGATATTGAAACAAGTTTCAGAACCATTTGACGTTCCACTACAAGATGTAAAATCGAGCACTACAGCCAAAGTTTCTGTTTTGCACCGCACAAACCAACAAGCAATCTAAACATCCTAAAGGCAAACCCGGGCACATTATTTTTATAATACAATGGAATTGTACAAGGGGATAATTATTTTTGTTGATAAGTTTCTACAAATAAGATTCAAAAAGTTTCCATGGGCATGAATAAAGTTCAAGGCTAGATCCTGCTTCCACGGTGCTCGTCTATCTCACTTTCACTTCTCTTTTTGCGAAGTTTTAAGTTCCCCTCTATATTTTTTTGTTTTTAAACTATATAAAAGCACTCAACATAAATAAATGACTCTCTAAAACTTCCGGGTTGTCTCCCTGGTAGCTCTTTCTTTAAAGCCATTAAGCTAGGCATAAAAGTGCTCAAGTAATGAATCCACCCGGATCCCAAGGTATATCAAAGCCAATTTTAATTAACAATAATTTGGCATTTAGTAGTGAGCACAAAGAAACATATATCAAGCAATGGCGAAGTCTAACTCTCTTCCTATGCATCGGCATGTCATATAATAACAAGTCATGCACATCAAGTAAGGGCCAATACATTGTATAAGAAGTTTCTTGCAATTTTATCGTGTTGGAAACATAGAGATGTGGAGATATAGTTCCTCTCTCATAATAAATGCAAGTAGGAGCAGAAAGCACATGTATATTACATTCATCAAAATCATCACGTGCAACGGTAAAAGGCAACCCATCAACATAATCCTTAATAAGAGCAAACTTCTCCGATATAGTCTAGTTTGGAGAATTCAAAAAGATAATAGGACTATCATTTGTGGGTGGAATAGCGAAAATTTCATTCTTAACATATGGAACTATAGCAAGTTCATCTCCATAAGCACAATTCATGTTGGCATCGTGGCCACAAGCATAGCAAGCATCATCAAAAAGGGATATTTCAAACGAATCAATGGGATCATAGCAATTATCATGGCAATCATCCTTCGGTAAGCACTAAGGGAAATCAAATAATGTATGAGTTGAAGATTTAGTCTTATTAGAAGGTAGGCACGTGTAGCTAATCCGATCTTCCTCCTCTTGTTCTTCTCTCTCCTCATCATCTTTTTCATCAAATGAGCTCACAATTTCTTCTTCCATAGACTCCTGCAAAATATTTATCTCTTCTTGGACAGCAGAGACTTTCTCAATAAATTCATCAATATCGGAATTATATTTATAATTGTCATAGCAATATTTAAGGATGGCAACATTTTCAAGTCTATAAAAATCATCATCAAAAGCTTCATATTTTTCAAACAAAGATTCAATTTCACAAGCACCCTTAAAAGCAACAAATTCTTCTATTCGTTCCACATCATAATAATCATATATACCATTAGCATAAGAAGCCAAGGTTTCATTATCATTAAATTCACATGAAAAGGGAAGATGTGGAGCGTTCATTCTAGAGAAACAACTATAATCATATCTCAAGCATAGCTCCCACGCATACCAGTGCAACATATCAATTTGATCCCATAACAATTTCCCTTTATGAGTCAAGCAATAATCCCTAAAGTATTCACGTTGATCCAACGTTATTCCCATTATATAGTTGAATGGGGTTTTCTCAGGATTATCAAAGTATTGCATAACATCTTTCACATAATGAGCATCGAGGGTTTTAGGAGGTTCCCATCTCCATGAGTAGCAAGTACAACTAATTTTTTTGGTGTTTCGTGTTCCATATCCATAACTAAAGATAGAGAACAACTTAGAACAAGAAAATAAAAACTACTTAGTGATAAAGCAAATAAGAACATACGAGACTATTCACCCCATGCTATAACTCCCCGGCAACGGCGCCAGAAAAAGGTCTTGATAACCCACAAGTATAGGGGATCGTTTGTAGCCTTTTTCGATAAATAAGAGTGTTGAACCCAATGAGGAGCTAAAGCTAGAACAAATATTCCATCAAGTTCAATCGACCACCAATACAACTCTACGCATGCTTGACGTTTGCTTTACCGGAAACAAGTATGAAACTATTTTGTAGGAATAAATCTATGAGTACTTTGCAGGAATAAAACTACGAATAAGTTGCAAGGTAAAAATGTGGATAGCTTGTGTCAACAAGAAAGTCATTTGTCCCTCGGCAATCGATAACAAGTACATGTAATCATTCTTGTAATTTAATATGAGGGAGAGGCATGAGCTAACATACTTTCTCTACTTGGATCATATGCACTTATGATTGGAACTCTAGCAAGCATCCGCACCTACTAAAGATCATTAAGGTCATGGAATCCAACCATAGCATTAAGTATCAAGTCCTATTTATTCCCATACGTCATACCCCACCTACTCGGGTTTAAGTTTCTGTCCCTCTCGCAACCCACCGTAAGCGAATCATGAACATATTACAACACCCTACAACGGGGGCCCCTCACGTTTGCGCGAGACAGAGGGCACCATAGGACAACACCATAAATAAAATATACAATCATACCAACCAAGATCAAGATTAACCCATAAGACAAAACGGATCTACTCAAATAATGTATGGAGTTCGGCACCATGTTTAAGTAGAGATTACAGCGGGGAGAAGAGGTGTTACACCGCTGCATAGAGGGGGAGAACGTTGGTGTTGACGGTAGCAATATTGTTGATGTGGATCATCGTCCCGATCGTTGCCCCGGTGGCACTCTGGCACCACCGGAAGCGAGAAGGAGAGAGCCCTCCTCCTTCTTGTTCTTCTTCCTTGGCCTCCCCCCTATATGGGAGGAGGGATCCCCCTCTGGTCCTTGGTCTCCATGGCCGCGGAGGGGCGGGAGCCCGTACGAGATTGGATCGCACTCTCTGTTCTCTTCTGTTTCGCGTTCCCCAGATCTGGCCAAAAACCGTTTCTTATATTCCTGGAGATCTGTAACTCCGATTGCGCTTAGATTTTAACATGATTTTTTCCGGATATAAGCTTCCTTGCGCCCGAAGTAGAGGTCCAGCCGATGTACGAGGTGGGCACAACCCACCATCGCATGCCAGGGGCCTCTGGCGCACCCTTGTTTCTTATGCCCTGTGTGGGCGTCCGTTTGCGGTGATTCCAACTCCCAAAAATCAAATATATTCCAAAATAATTCTTCATAAAATTTTATTGCATTTGGACTTCGTTTGATATGGATCAATAGGTTAGTCCAAATAATCATATAAAAATGTGCCAAAATATGTGAAAGTTTTATAATATTGGCATGAAACAGTCAAAAATTATAGATACGTTGGAGACGTATCAGTATCCCAAGCTTAATTTCTGCTCATCCTCAAGCAGGTAAATGATAAAAAATGTAATTTTTGATGTGGAATGCTACCTAATAAACTTGATCATATGTCTAGTCATGGCATGAATATTGACACATAAGTGATTCAAAGCAATAGTTTATAATTTGACATAAAGACATCAATACTCAGGCATCCCAACAAACAATTATTCCAATATAATTTTCCAATAAAATTTTATTGCATTAGGACTTCGTTTGATATGGATACTCTGCGATACAAAAAACATGCAGAAAACAGGAACTGGCACTTGGCACTGGATCAATAGATTAGTCCAAATAATCATATAAAAATATGCCAAAAATATGTGAAAGTTGTATAATATTGGCATGAAGCAAACAAAAATTATAGATATGACAGAGACGTATCACACACCAGCCGACAAGGGGCTTGCACGCCCTCTCCCTAGCCGCCCGCCCTACGGAAGGAAAGGGGGAGGGCTAGCCCCTCCTGCGTTCCCCTCCTCATGGGAGAAAGGAAGGGGGGGCGCTAACCCCCGCCAGCCTGATGGAAGGAAAGGGGGAGGGCTAGCCCCTCTTGCCTTCCCCTCCTCATGGGAGAAAGGAAAGGGGGGCGCTAACCCCTCCTACCTTTCCCTGCGTGCCTAAGAAGGCAAGGGGGCCTAGGGCAAGGCCCAAGGTGGCCGCCGGCCCCTTGGTGGAGCCCTAGGCTACCTCCCCTCCTCCCCCACCTATATATATGAGAGGGAGGGGGCGACACACAACCCATGACAATCTCTTAGCCATGTGCAGCGCCCCTCTCCACAGTTTCGTCACCCGCCTAGTTTTCTGCAGTGCACGACCCCTACAAAAAAAACACATCTGTGACATTTTGGGCTTTTTTCTGTAATACTTCTATGACGATAATTGTGACAAAACCCGGTATCATCATAGATGTGGTGGGCTCCTACTTTTATGACAAAAAATCATGATTGAAAATGGGCTTTTCGTCCTGGGCGGGCCGGAGACGCAGTAGCATGACATTCTTTGGGCCGTCCATGATGGAGAAAACCGTGGTAGAAGCGAGGGCGAGGAAAATATCGGGGGAGTTCCTGGTTACGGTGGGTGGTTGGTGGCCGAGCGATGCACGTTTCTCTTGTATGTACGTGCGTGTGTGCGAGCCATTACGCTCTAACTGAACCCGAGCGAGCCATTGGGCTCTAACTGAACCCGAGCGATTGCACTGCAGGCTATGCGTTACTGAACCCGAGCGACCGATTGATCCCTTGTTGTTAACTGAACCCGAGTGATTCCTTCGCTACTGCTGCTAACTGAAGCCGATCGAACACTGCTGCCTCCTTCCTTGGATGAACAGTGAGCGTTGTTGAGGGGGTTTGGATGAAACGTTCCCGGTGGGGTGTTGGATGAACAGGAACCCGTGGTAGTAGAGACCATTGCCGCTGGATGAACAGTACCCCGACCGATCGAGTCAGTGGATGAACATGACCCCAT
Organism: Triticum dicoccoides; assembly: GCF_002162155.2. Classification (NCBI taxonomy): domain Eukaryota; kingdom Viridiplantae; phylum Streptophyta; class Magnoliopsida; order Poales; family Poaceae; genus Triticum; species Triticum dicoccoides. The sequence goes on from NC_041390.1 coordinate 234,518,182, forward strand.
GGAGAGCTGGATGAACATGACCGCGTGGAGGGCTGGATAAACATGACCCCATGGAGTGCTGGTTGAACAGTAGCCGGTGGAGGGCTGGTTGAACAGTAGCCGGTGGAGGGCTGGATGAATAGTAGCCTGTGGTGGGGTGGTTGAACAGGACCCTCGTGGAGAGGGCTGGTTGAACAGTAGCCGGTGGAGGAGCGCGTGGTGGAGGCTGGATGAATAGGAGCCCATCGATGAACAGTCGCATGTGGAGGCTGGAGGAGGTCGACGGTGCATGAACAGTAGCCCGTGGAGGCAGTCGACGGTGGAGATGAACATTATCCCATGGAGTCCCGTTTTGCGGTACGCCACACCCCTCCTGATGAACAGGACCCCTGTTTCGACCATAGAGCTCCAACACAAGTCTATTTCCTCCGCTTTGCATTACACCACACCCCTCCTGTCGGGGATATACCCCGCGGTATGACCCGGCTGGAGTTGTAAACCAGCTGGGAACTTGGTAAACCGGCGGATGGTAAACCAGTGGAGAGTTAAAACAGAGAGTCAAGACAGATGGCTAAGACAGACGGTAAACCGACTGGTGTTAAACCGGCAGACAATGTTAAATCGGCAGACAATGTTAAACCGGCAGATAATGCTAAACCGGCAGATGTTAAGAAGCCCAGGAAGGGAAGTCTAAATAGTTTAAGTTAAAGTCCGAGTTGGACTCCACATGTAACGCACCCCTTCAACATATATACGGAGGGGCAGGGCTCCCCAAACAGAGACAAGCTACAAGCAAGAAGAAACAATCTTAGGGCTAGACACAAAGAGGAGAGCCGGTTTATGTCGACTCCCTCGTGATGATAATGAGACCTAGCCTCAAACAACATGTAGGGTTGTTACCGGATGATGTTTCCCGGGGCCCGAAGCTGTCTAAACCTTTGTCTTGCGTTGCGTCTCTCGATTCCACTCAACCCCTCTCAAGCTACCACATAGATGCGTTGGCCTCACGACTAAGTCCTAACACGAAGGACAACTGTCATGACAAAACCACGACAGTTGGCGCCCACCGTGGGGCCGCGCACGGTGGTGTTGAGTTCTTGGAGGGATCTCTCGAAGGATTGGGAAGTTTGCAGTTTTTCAGATAAAGAAAAAATCCGGTTTAGAAGGATTTGCATCAGCTTCAAGTTTATCAGTTCAGATGTTAGATATAAAAGGTTTAAGGTTCAAAAGAAATTAGGGTTACCATTGAGCCACTGCCAACGGATGTATAATCCTCAAAATACAGTCAAACCGAAGGGGCTACACGAACAGTCAATGATCCAAAATCAGACCCTGACTACATCATGTTGCTACCACTACAATGTGTTTGCCACGTGCACCATGGTGACTCGCTGGTTCCGAGACTAATTAGGATAGATCGGAGCATCTACTACTAATACTAGTACATGTCCGGTTTACAGAAGGAAAGAGAGCCACCGGCACACAGAGATCTTTGTCAAAGCAAAGCTTTGAGCCGCCTTCATTTTCACAGTAAGCCGCCCCCTGCCCCATTGACTCGCCACGGTCAAGTCACCGCGGCCGAGCCACTGTTATAACCCGGGATTGGCTACTGTGATTTTCTCGTCGAGCCGCCTCTGCTCCGAGTTGACCCCGAGAAAAACTCATCTGCCAAAGTCGTCGTTGTAACCGCAAGCCACCTCCACAAGCCACTAAAGAAATCTTTCCTTCGGTTCAAGCCGCTACTGCAGATGTACTTCGAGGCCATCACTGGACCACGCCAAGCGGCCCCATCGTCGCGGATTGACTCCGCCTCTCGCACTTTGTCAATCCGTCGCAATCTCTCGCCGCTTTAAAGTCGCCATCGTCTGGGCAATGACCTACCTCGGCGTCGAAAGCCTTAACCCGCTGGGCACCCTTCTGAGTTAACCTATGAGACACTGCCAGATTACTTCTTATACAAGCTGCCTTGCGCTACCTCGAGCTGCCGCGGACGCCATTCACCTTCATCGGTACCCGGCCTCTCCTGCTATTAAAATGGCCTCTGCTACTATTGACCCGGTCTCTACTGCTGATGTGAGTCGTCATGGCCCTGAGCCGGTACCTCCGTGAGCCGCCGCTGTCTCACCAGTGGCTTGCCTCTACTACTGCTACGCGGTTACAGGCGAGTGTCAAGCCACCGTTATAAGAGGATGACTCGGCCATGGTTCATAGGTGCCTCGGAGATCTGCCTCTAAATCGCCAGCACCGGCCCTACGCGTCGCTAAGCCCGCCGCCGGTTTATCATGCGGTGAGCCACTATTGAATCGCCGGCCCCGAGCCGTCCGGATCACCCCCTTCTCAGCCGAGTTACCTTGCACCTCTAACTCGCCGCTGCAAATCGCCTTTGTTGTTTTGACTTCAAACCGGCTGCGCCTCTGTGACCCTAACTCCATGGTCGCGCCTCCGCTTGAAGCCAACACGCGCTAAGCCACCACCGCCTAGCAGCTTCGCTGAGTCGCCGTATTGAGCTACCGTCGTTCGCCGCCAGGTCTCTACTATGGCCAGGAGCTGCCTTCAAGTCTCCATTGACATGGCCTCGCCTCCGCTGCAAGACGCCCGCTGCCGGTTTCCCTTGATAGCAGTTTTGATCAAGTCAAACAATCAACTATATTATCAGGACATGTGCGTTGGCAGTTTGGATGGAATGATCGCATGCATGGCTACTAAGTACTATGTCAGGAGAGGATAGCCGCCGGAGACATTCAGATAAACTGCTATCAACATACAGTTTTTGCAGTACTACCACAGGCATCTACTAAAAAAAAGAGGGGTTGCCACGATCCGGAACCGGATTAGAACACGCGCTCAGATTCTGCTACTGAACCATTCATCTGCCTCGTTAATGGATCACCTCCGAGTTGCCGCCGACCTCAAATTGCCTTCTTTGCAGAGCTGCTACGAGCGTTGTGCCAACTCATCTCCGCCACCGGGCTGCCCACACCAAGACGCCCATGTGTGATATTGTTCGTGTGAAAACTGAAGCTAAAATCGGCTACCATGAGTGCCAGTTGCAAGTGCTGCTGCTCCCACTTGCGTGGTTTACAACAAAAAGGGGAGAAAGGCAAAGGAAGGTCACATGGGTGTTGTTCTATATAACATCAATGGAGATCAACGTGCATATACTATTAAACATTATCTGGCACCAGCATCCGCATTCATCTGACAAAAAACAAAATCAGGTGATATCCGTCTATTTTATTAGCAAAACATTTTTTTTGTCAAAGAAACAATTACTTTGGTCTATATCTTTTTTGTATGCAGGGCAATTATTTATTTCCAAATGACGATATATCGCGGAAATTTGTTCTTTCTGTGCCACTCAATAGAAGCACCCAAGTTGATGCCCTGGCAGACCAATCCATATCGTCATATCAGGATCACACCCGTTCATACAAAGCTGCTCAATGGGCGTGCGCAAGACGCCACCCCTGCGGCCCAAACTACTCTGACTCACCCGAGATTGATCTCAGCTTCGCTGAAGTAATTATTAAGCTCCATGGCGGATAAAATCTGGCTTAACATATCAGGTGAATTCTATCCAATAATTTTTATTACATATTGCTTTCTTTAAAAGAGCAATTACCCCGGCTTGCAAAGATATTTAATGCAGGACCTTAAACTGCCATATTGGTGTAAATTTAAAGGCCGATAATTTTTGTCTTAAAATGAAGGATTCTGGTTTACTATCCGGCTTAAGGGAAAGTTATCTCCCACAAAGCTTTGAAGCTCTCGATAGCCGGTTCAAAATACCGGATCAAGAAGAATTTATCTCTTGCAAAAAATTAGAGGTCGCCAAAGAGAACTTGCTGCCATGATGCGCCATTCAAACATGGGTGTCCTGCCTTATGGGCTCATCTTCATATGATTACTTGGGGGCTTCCTGTTCAAACATAGGTGTATTCACCAAAGAGAACATGGCGTTACTACCCTCTTGATGCGGCTATCAAGACAATATTATCATCAGGGGCCAAAGAGAGTTTGTTGCACACCATAACTCAAACATAGGCACCCGGCAAGCACAACTCAAAAATATATCACATGGGAGCTTCTGCTTGCAAAGCGGAGTCCTATCCATTAATCCGACTATCACGCCACAACAAAACTTGGGAGCTTCACACCCAAGGGGACAAAGAGAGTCTTGTTGCTACGCACAACTCAAACATAGGCACCCATTGAGCACAACTCACAAAGTTACTTGGGGGCTCTTTGTGTAAAGTAACAAAGAGTTTGAAAGGACCCTTGTAATTGGGTATCGACCCACAGCTTGGAAGCCTGGTGTATTCACCTAAAACCCTGGGTTAACTTGCCTTCATCAAGTAAGCCACTCCTATCCAGGTAATCCTGGCATGACCCGCCGAACGTTTGACAAGTTACTCTTATACAGACCCTGAACTTGTCAAAGTTAAAACGACGATTGGTTAGTTGGAGGCCCATCTTAAAAGGCTTTGTCAAATGGTTTAACTCAGCGGCCTGGCAGCCCATGAAAAGCCTCGAATTTGGGCCTGACAGCCCTTGAAAAGCCTTGACTACATGGTTTTATTTGCCTTTGTCAAGATTTTTCTCTTTTGATAAATTTTATGTTGAACCGGTGTCTATTGACCCGGCATGACTATCGGTGTCTATTGAACCGGTGTCTATTGACCCGGTGTTCGTTAACCCGGCTCGACTTTCAACTACAAGTTGTCAGTACATAATCACTTATAATCCGGTGTTTATTGACCTGGCCTGGCTTTGGACTATAAGTCGCCAGTATATATTCGGATTGCGCCATTGGAATTATGTGCTTATAAATCATTGGGTATATTATTCAAATAGCCAACATGGCTGGATTTTTATTATGGTTAGCAATAACCAGTATTATGATTAAGGTTTTCAAAGTCGCTTTAGCGCAATGGCTATCATATTATCAATAGATATGATTTATTCTACAATTGAAAGAATAGTCCCGAGTTGCTGCAGGCTTACGACCCGGCACTTGGGGGCTACATTATTTTAGTTGAAATTACATCAAATACACAAGTCTCATGTTGCTGCAAGCATGCACCATGACACTTGGGGGCTAATGCAAAGTCATTGTTTGCTCACTTATTGAAGACCCAACTCATCACATCGTAATAAGCCGGCCCTTGTGGGCTACCAATTGCTCCTGTCAACAATTCAAGGTACACAAGTTTTCATCTATTATTGAAGGATCCACTACTCAGTTGGTAAAGCACAAAGCTCTCAACCTTGTGAACGTGGGTTCAAGCCCCATGATGGGGGTTACATCATATGATGTTATTTTCATTAAAGAATATATCAAATCCTAGCTCATTATTATCTTATTGAGCTGGCCCTTGGGGGGCTACATATTGCTGCTCAAGCTTACATGATCATATTTACAAAAGTCCCTGCTCATTATTGCATAATAACCCGGCCCTTGGGGGCTACACCGGTTGAAGATTTTATAAGAATAAGGCAATTTCAAGTCCCAGGTTGCTGCAAGCATGACAACCCGGCACTTGGGGGCTACATATGTGGAATACTCAGTTCTGACTGGTGATTGAAATGAACAACCTGGATTTCTTCAAGCTTGTGACATTCATATTGAAGCAAGTCTTAAGCTGTTGCTATGCTACCTTCTTAAGACTTGGGGGCTAAAAGTGATAGGCATATAAGAGGTATATTTTCAAGCTTGATGTTAACTACAATTCTGACCTGGTGCCATCAATATTTGTAAACCGATAATGATAAACCGGCAAGTTCAAGTCTTAAACCGGCACAGTTTAACATTCTCAAACCGGCAAGTTCTACATTCTTAAACCGGCTGCAGATCAGATGAGTATTTCAAAGGCCAATATTTTTGTCAAGCATTGGGAGCTAAAGTCAAAGGAGTTATTCTTCACAATATTTATCTATGACAAACCAATGTCAGCAAATTGATTATGAAGCTGGTCTATTGACTCGGAATTTCTAGAAGGAAATGACAAGGATTTAAAGATGCTCAGGATCAGTTTAACATGGATAAATCCAAATTAAACTGGGGGCTAATGTCGGGGATATACCCCACGGTATGACCCGGCTGGAGTTGTAAACCAGCTGGGAACTTGGTAAACTGGCGGATGGTAAACCGGCAGAGAGTTAAGACAGAGAGTCAAGACAGATGGCTAAGACAGATGGTAAACCAGCTGGTGTTAAACCGGCAGACAATGTTAAACCGACAGACAATGTTAAACCGGCAGACGTTAAGAAGCCCAGGAAGGGAAGTCAAAATAGCTTAAGTTAAAGTCTAAGTTGGACTCCACATGTAACGCGCCCTTTCAACATATATAAGGAGGGGCAGGATCCCCAAAGAGAGACAAGCTACAAGCAAGAAGAAACAATCTTAGGGCTAGACACAAAGAGGAGAGCCGGTTTACGGCGACTCCCTCGTGATGATAATGAGACCTAGCCTCAAACAGCATGTAGGGTTGTTACCGGATGATGTTTCCCGGGGCCCGAAGCTGTCTCAACCTTTGTCTTGCGTTGCGTCTCTCGATTCCACTCAACCCCTCTCAAGCTACCACACAGATGCGTTGGCCTCACGACTAAGTCCTAACACGAAGGACAACTGTCGTGACAAAACCACGACACCTCCCGATCAACATGACCCCGTTTCGACCGTAGGAGGTCCGTTTCCTCCGTTTTGTGGTACGCTAGACCCCTCCCGATGAACAGGATCCCGTTTCCACCGTGGCCGGTCGAACACAAGGCCGTTTCTTCCGTTCTGCGATATGCTAGGCCTCGTTTCCATTGCCTGTTCCATCCAAGCCGGTTGGCTCCCGATGAATAGCACACATTACATTGCCTCCCGATGAACACGACGCATTCCGTTGCCTCCCCAGGAACACGACGACGATGCAGTTTCTCCATTCTGACCCAGCCATGTACACAAGCCCTGGCCGTACATATGCGCGAGTAGTAGGCAATCGAGACCCCGCCCGTATGTACGTACATGGCCGTATTTACTTTCTTGCAACATGTCCGTTGTACGTACGTGTACATGCTACGTGCGCGCCTCTACTACTACACGTGCGCGCCTCTACTACCACACGTGCGCGCCTCTACATCGACCAGTATGTACGTACACGTTCGCAACCATAATGACATCGCTACGTACACTTCGACCACGTGGGTCCCGACTGTCAAGCACTTCCTTGCGTGCGAAGATGTAGCTGCTGGGTCCCAGCAGTCAGGGGAAATGTTTTTTCATGAAATACGGTGGCCTGTCTGGTGGGTCCCTGCTGTCAGGTGGAGGAATCATTATTTTCCGTGAAATAAGGAGGCACTTCCTTGCTGCAGCCGTGGACCTAGCTGTCAGCCTCTCCACGTACAGTACTCTTCCGATGGAAGTCGTTCCTTGACCATGTTGACCATGCCGCGGCGAGAGCACCAGGGCAGTGGACGACGACGAGGCCTATGAAGGGGACGACGCAGAGCTGGGGAAGACGCGGCAGTGGATCCCCACGCAGAGAGGAGTACGAGGGTTCACTGGTTCGGCTTTGCTGTGAGGCTGCTGTCGCCACAGAATAACATGGGGTGTGGGTGAGTTGAGATTAGTAGGGGGCGATGAGGCCTCTGCGGCAGCACAACCGGCCACGGGAGGCAGGAGCGGGCGGCACGACCGACGCTGCTTTGGGCGGCTAGAGTGAGAAGACCAGAGGTTGAAGAAGCACTACGGCCATTGGATGGACATCGTATGGTCACTGGAGCTAGAATCGTTCATATTGACTAAGTTGACAAAGCCCTCCATCCCCATCAACTTAGTAGGCCCAAGTCAGCCTCCCACTATGCTGGGTCCCAGCTAGTAGGGGGAGTATTCATTTTTGTGTGCGTAATAAGGAGGCACTTCCTTGCGTGCGAAGATATAGCTGGTGGGTCCGAGCTGTCAGCGGGGGAATGTTTTTTTCGCGAAATACAGAGGCCCTTCCGGTGGGTCCCAGATGTCAGGTGGAGGAATGATTATTTTGCGTGTAATAAGGAGGCATTTCCTTGTGTGCGGCCATGGACCCAGCTATCAGCCTCTCCACGTACAGTCCACTTCCGATGGATGTCATTCCTTGACCACGTTGACCACGCGTCCACGCCGCGCCGAGAGCACCTGGGCGGTGGATGACGGTGAGGCATAGGAAGGGAATGACACAGAGCCAGGGAAGACTCGACAGTAGTTGCCCACGCGGTGGGGAGTAAGAGGGTTTCCCGGTCCGGCTGCCGTCGACGCAAAATAACAGGAGGTGTGGGTGAGTAGAGGAATGGCCTGGCCAGCAATGGAGTAGGGTGGGGCGGTGCGGCCTGTGTGGCAGCATAGCCGGCCACGGGAGGCGGGAGCAGGCAGTCCCACTGGTGCTGGTTTGGGCGGCTGGAGTTCTAGCACCCAAGGTTTGATTCCATTGCTTTCAGTGTTCCCATCATGTCCGGATCTAGCTCCCAAGGCCGATGGGTGGCTTCCTCCGTTACAGAGGAGGATATCGCAAAGCTTCGGGCAGCCAGATATCTGAGCGCAGAGATCCACCACCTGCTTCCTCCTCAAGGACAAGTTATTCCGACCCCCAGATCCGATGAGAGGGTTGTGTTCATCCCGCACTTCCTCTGTGGGTTAGGGTTTGCTCTTCACCCCTTTATCCGGGGGCTAATGTTTTATTATAGACCGGATTTTAACGACCTTCCCTCGGACTCGATTCTCCATGTCTCGGCGTTTATCGTTATGTGCGAGGCCTTCCTTCGAATCCCCCACACTTCGGCTTATGGCTCAAGACCTTTAGTGTTAAACCGAAGATAGTTGAAGGGGAATAGGCGGAGTGCGGCCATGCTACAATCAGCCAACTCGCAACACTCCCTGGCCAAAAGGTTCTTTTACCAAGACTTCCAACTACTGGCAGTGGGAGTGGTTTTACATTATAGAGCCCCGCAGTACTAAGTGGGTTGCTGCACCCACCTTCTGTCCTGGCCCACCGTCACAACTTGCATCATGGGTCAACAAGGGACTGGACCAGGGATCGATTGATGAAGTGAGGACTTTACAGAGCCGCATCTGAACCCTCCTCGAGAGAGGCATCGATCTTGTCGGCGTGATCCAAGTGATGTTAGTCCACCGAATCTTGCCCTGCCAGCGCAGGTCTCGTCGTATGTGGGAGTTCAATCCCGAAGGTCCACGAACGCTCCAACACCTTTTCGGCACCACACACGGAGGGATGTGGAAGTTATTTTTCTGACAGCAGAAACATTGGCCGGACACTGTCGAGGACGCCAGACTTAACTGCAATCGTCCGGATACTCCGGTAAGAACTTGGCTTTTGAATACTTTTGTAATCATGCATACAGCAATATGGTACTGAGCAAGCTATCTTCTTCCAGGGTTGGACAAAGAAAGCGGAACTGATTATGTGTTCCGCCCCCTGCCCGAGGGCCTAGCGAATCCTGTTCTAACACGGATGCTGGCCCCGGCACCATAGCCGATGCTTGTGAAGGAGGGAGAGGCGGAGAGTGAGAAGACCAAAGACGGCCCCAATTCCCAAGGAATACCGGACTTTGTGTTCGGAGAAATCAAAATACCCTTATCCGAAGACAAAAGAGAAGGGGGGCACCATCTCCTTCCCTCCTAGGGGGAAGAGGGCTGCCTCCGAAGACTGGGGGGAGAAAACTCCTAAGCGAGGTAAAATGCCTCTGGAGGGCAGCTCGGACCTGGAGGGCGTCAAAGTGCAGTCTCGTGACGTGGACAAGTCTCCGGCCAAATCTTAAGTGAACAAGGCTGCTTTAAACATATCCCATTCTTTTCTTGTGATGTCTCGAATATATATAAATTTGTTGCAGCTTAGCGTGTAGTCCCCTTCCACAATCCTCTTCCTCGGGGGACCTTCTCCCGGAGATAAGGGAAAGCGAGACGACCCCACCGAACTCTCTGTCCAATATGGCAGACGACTTTTGTGGCACCCCAGCTCAGAGCGACCGGTTTACTCTGCATTGCCAGCCCAGAGACCATGTCTTCTGGCAAGACAAAACATCTTGGTACAGAAAACAACCGCTTTATTGATGCTAGTGGGTCGTAGTTTATATTACAACAGATGTCGAGGCCGAGCAGCACACACGGTGCGGCTGAACAATATGTACATTATTTAGTGAACATAATGGGGTCTCGATCATATCAACTATGAGGCAGCGGTACACCGTCGTAGCGGTAACTCCATAGCACAGGGACACCGATGTGGACATGATCTAGACTTGAGCAGCGCTCCTTTCCAGTGCGACTTTCCTGAAATCTGGCATGTCACGCCAGGTCAATACATTGAATGTACTTGCAAGCTCACAACAGGCATAATCATAATGACAAATAATATCATGATATTTAACCAATTAATAATGCAATAATGTTCCAAAATGTTGTGCTCATGCTCTTGGGATAAACGTCCCTCGGGACCAACTTACCAACCGTGATCGTTCTCGGATCACAAAACAAACCACCATCGTGGTCTTAACCAGAGTAACTTGTGATCCTTACGGTGATCACCACCACACCACCATTGTGGTCTTAACCAGAGTAACTTGTGATCCTTTCGGCGATCACCACCACACCACCATCGTGGTCTTAACCAAATTAACTCGTGATCCTTTCGGCGATCACCACCACACCACCATCATGGTCTTAACCAAAGTAACTCATGATCCTTTCGGCGATCACCACCATGACCCATATTGGGTCTCAAACAGCTCGATGGCCTTTCCTCCATCATCATAAGTGCAATGATCATAACTTAGTGTGCATGTTTATTAAACGTTGACTAATGGTGGGACCTACTACAAGTTGTCCGTGACCGTGGACTTGACTATCGATAGATTATACACTCTACAGAGGTAGCACACTGTACCCACACCATGGAACCCATGGCGTCGCACTCCCATTCGGGTGGACCAACAGCATTCCGACAAAACCCTTCCATTGCCATGACACTCTCCCGGCCACTACGACCCAATCCCCAACGGGCTAGTCTTGGGTGGCCCCATGTCTACCAAAGACACACCAACCACTGTCATGGCCAAAACAATCCCACTCGGGGACCCGGTACCAAAATCTCAACAACGGGAACACAAGGTTATGCCTGCTTACCAGGCCAGGGTAAGCACGCCCATAACCTTCCCTAGTTGGAGGCACCGACCAGAGACATGTCAATGGACCAAATCAAGGCCTTCCCACAAAGGAAAATGTGGTTACACTGGGAAAATCTCGATTCAGCGGCACCATGACCCAGTCAACGATATATCCAAGTTGAGTTATATTCAGGTTCAACTTAAAATGAAAATAACCGGTGTCATAGCATGCCATGAAATGCAATACTACACATGCATCATATAATACGAAAATGACTGTTGTCAACCATATTCACACTAAGCATAAGCATCAACAACTTATCTTACTTTCCTGGTCTCACTTTAACAATATATTTTTCAGCAAGTAACATTATTTTCTCATGCAAGAAAATAACTTCGATTAACTCCTCATATGCATAGCAAAGATTCTACCATCATCACCTCAAGCAAATCCTAATTTCTTTACCAATCAAGTTAGGTTCAAACATTCTGGAAATTAAGTAAAATGGCTACACCAACACTAAACATGATATATTCTAGCAAATTTAACTATTTATTTATGCAAGAAAATAACTTTAAGCAATTATTCATACACATAACAACTCATTTTATCATTACCATAATTAGATATTAGCCTCTTTACCAACTAAACTAGTTTCAAGGTTCTGTAAATCAAGCATAATACCAGCACACACTTTAACAACATATAAATAACATGATAGTTATTTAAAATTCATGGATTAATCATTCAATTCAAGTAAGAAATTCATCAATATTGAAATGGCACCATGAAAATGTTGTTGTGGCTTGCCTTAGTGCAGATGAGGTTCACAAGCCTTCTGGTGATCCTCAAGACAAGCCTCACCCTCTGAAAATAATTTTAAACACAAGAAGAAAATATCAAGAACTCTTCTGAAAGTCACCAGAAATTCTAGACAGCTGAGAAAAATGTCATTTTTGGTGAGCTCCTAGATTTCCTTGCAAAGAACAGAATGCAAAAAGAAGCAATTCATTTGGACTGATGGTTGAAAAGTTATGGCTATTTGAAGCTCTCTCGAATTGAATGAAATTTGAATTTAAATAAACAGACTAGGGGGGTGACGTCGAAGGCGTAAAGCCTCAAGGCGCCACCACTCGTACCGCTTCACGCACGTACAGAGTGGTTGACTAGCGGGCCCCGCTAGTCAGGTGAGAAGGAGGGGAGAAGGAAACAGGGGAAGGTCGCGGCTTCGCTGGAGCTCTCGCCGGCGACGAGGGCTCCTTGGACAAAACCAGAGGGAGGGATCGAGAGAGGGGGTTGAGGTGCACCTGCCCGTACCCGTAGCATAGCTAGGGGCGGTCGGACAGCATCGTAATCTTCCTCACAAAAGGAGGCAGAGGGCGGGGGTCGCCGAAGATGAAGAAGACGACGAGCAGAGGCAGCTCCAGGGGCTTCAGGGGGAAGGGATGGCTTCTCTAGAGAGAGGCGGAGGCCCTGGAAGGATCGCCCTGGACTGGGAGGGGCTAGAGGTACTGCGGCAACCAGAGGGGATCGGCAAGCTTGAGCTTGAGGGTGGTGGACCGCGGCCTGCCCGACCGGGCTACGGCTTCCTACGCGTTTGTGGGGTGTGTGGGAGTGGTGGATGGTGCTCGAGGAGGCTGGAGGCGGCTCCATTTATAGGCGAGCGGAGAGGGGGGTTCGGGCCAGGTAAGCTTCTGATCAGTAACTTTGAGGTGTTACTGAGGTTAAATGGCTGGGAGTTGGGGGCTGTGCTTTGGAGGCTAGCCATCATCTACTAAGGTGATGATGCCCAAGAATATTCAGACACAGGGGAGCAAGTAAAATGGTAGTTGCTGTAGAAACCACCATTTCTATCCAGAACATAAAATATTTTCTGTAGAAAAAATATTCCAAAAAGTGATGAAATATTTTTGCTCAGGAAGGTGCTCTAGGCTTCAAATAATATTTGGGAATTTTCTCAGATTTTTGTGGGCCATAAAAATGAGGGTTGCTTTGGAGGTCATTGAACTAGCTAGCGTTTTAGAGAAGAAAATGAATATTCTTCATTTAAGAAAAATATTCCCAAGATTATTTTGAGATGGACCAGATGAGGACCAGAAGACGGCGACCGTCGATGGGATCCTAGCCGAGGAAATCCACAAGGCCCCCGGCAAGGCCCTTGCCAAGGGCATCAACAGGGCCACTGCTAGGCCCGCGCAAGCCAAGACTCCACCATCGTCCCCAAGCAGCTTCTAGCTCAACCAGCTGGGCAGGCACCTACGTGGCGACGGGCGGCCTCTACACCGACTCTGCAAGCACCTGCATGGCGGCGTGCGACCCTTCATGAAGGCTCCACCACCGCGCCAGCCCAGCAGCCAGCCAACGTGGCGCCACGATGCCTCATTAGCTCGGACCCGTGTCGAGGCCAGGCGAGGCGGCGATAGCTGGGACGTGCTTCCCTGGCGTCCCTGATAAAGCAAGGAGGGCACGTCGGCAGTGCATTAAATGTATTTGTCCAACGGTCCCAGAGGATAGGCTTTTCAACTGTAGACCTTTCCACCTCCTATGTGCCACTGTGGCAACCCATTTTCCCTATAAAAGGAGGCCCGAGGCGACCAGGAGAGGGATTCGGCTCTTTTGGGCAAGTTGCACACCGTAGCTTGCTCAAGAACACAAGAACACTCAAATACATCCACCAAAGCAGGACTAGGGTATTCACAAATTTGCAGCCCGAACCTGGGTAAACGATCCGTGTGCTTCCTGTCAGACCTGCTCTTTGCACAACCTCGCGCTGGCCAACCATAGAAGGGATCCCAGTGAACCCATAGGTGTCGTTTCCACCGACATCTCTGGCGCGCCAGGTAGGGGGCGCTGTTGTGAGAATCTGGTCTCATCCGGGCAGCGGCTTCATCATGGCCATCGTTCCAAGCAAGAAGACGACCGAGCTTGGCGGCACCATCTGCAGATGCGGTGGACGCCCGTGCAATGACAGAAAAGCTAAGTTGTGCGAAACTTTAAGCAATTTCTTTATATATATATGGTTATTATCCTCGAAGGTCCTGCCCTGTGTATGGAAAACCTACACGCAAAGGGGCCCTTCCGCGATTGGCAATGCCCTTGTTCTGTTTTGAGTCCGCTCAACAGCTCAAGCGCCTGCATCAAGAGTGGTAGGGTAGCCTTCCACAATTGGCAACACTCTCGATTCTGACTCAAGTCAAGCTCGACAGTTCGAGCGGCCGCGTTGAGAGCTGTAAGGTGGCTCGCCTGGCAGAAAGCACACCCGGGAGGCTATTGGGGATCCGTCCTCAAGGCGTCGTGCCCTGGGTTACGCGCCGGCAAGCCTACCCGATTAACGTAGGGTGGACACACAAAGGGGGATCAAATAGGATAATAACATGCACTTTTTCAAAAGTACTGCAGAGTTATATTACATCAATTGTTGATGTGGTTCTAACTAAAGATATAAATTGTCTTGGTCATGAGCCTGCAGCGGCAATGAGAAACGGGGTGCCTAATCCCGACGCTGTCCCTCCATCCTTCCGATTCTGCCGATGCGGCTGATGATGGCCTTGATACGCTCCTTGAGCGTTGCGAGGTCTGCATCCTCTGGCAAGCTCTCCAGCGCGGCGTCGAAGTCGAGGTTGGGGTTCCAGTGCGCCACCTTGGTGAGAAGCTTGGTCATGGCACCCCGGCAAAGCCTCCGGGACTCATTGGCCAGGGAGGCTGCCCGGTAGGAGTGGAGCTGCTCCAGGGCCCGAGGACGCCCTCAAAGAAGATGGTCAGCTTGGCATTGGGGCTCACGTTGTGCTCCGGGGTATACCTCACATTTGGCATCCCCATGGTAGCCAGCTACGTGGTGATCCTGTCGGCAACGCCTTTGAGGCACCCGATCCAGCGGTTCTCGCCTTCCATGAAATCCTTGTGGTTGGCGGCTTCGTTCTTCCGCAGCTGCTTCTCGGTCTCCAGGTCATTGGCCAGGGCCTCCTCCCGGGCCTTGCCCTCCGACAACATCCCCTCGAGACCGTCCAACTTCAGCTTGAGGTCTTTGATGGAGTTGTTGGCCTCAGAAACCTGCCTGGCCTTTTCGAGGACTGCACCCTACGCCTCAACTAGGGCACCATTGAGCATGTCCTTCTCCTTGGATAGCTTCAGGACATGATCCTTTAGCTCATCCCGCTCCACCTCCAGCTCCTTCGCCTTGCCAGCGTGAACCAGAGCCTGGGCATCGAATGCGTCCCTATGCCTCTGCTCCAGCTCTTGGGTCTGCTCCACGACGAGCTTCTCCACCTCCTCTTCCTTGCCGTGGAGCGTTAAGGCAAGCTTCTCCTCACGCGCGGCAAGGTCCTCCTCCTAGGAGTTCAGCACGGCCTGATGCTGGGCTCGAGCGGCCTCGGCTGTGGCCGCCAGGTTCTTCGCCATCTCCTGGGCCTTCTCGATGTCGGCCCACTCCATGCTGAGCTCCACCTTGTGCATGGCCAGCTCGCCCTGGGCGGCCTTCAGCTCCTCACAAGCTTGGTGGAACCAAGTTTGCGCCTCAGCGACGCGTCCCTTGAGGTCCGCCTCCTCCTTGTCCACCGTTGCCATCCTGGACTTGGCCTTGTCCAGGCGGGCGCGATGGAGCACCTTGAGCTTCCGAAAGCTGGCGCCCATGGCCTGGAGAAGCCGCTCCTCCTAGGAAGCGTCACCACCGACGCTTGGCTCGTCGACGACCTCGAGCCCGGCGGTGGCAAGCACCTCCTCGTCGAACACCTCTCCCTCGATGGGAGCCCTGGAGCTCGATGCCCCTAGAAGGTGGACGAAAAGGTCGTCGCTCACCTTCAGATACCTGCCGCAACCAGAGGCAGTGGAGGAGGAAGGCTGGTCATCAGCCACCTCCTCTTCGGGAGCGGACTTGTCGGCCTCCCCGGCAGGTCCCTTGCGGGCCTCCTCGGCAGTAGCCTTGCCGGGCTCCCTGGCAGGACCCTTGGCGGCGTCCTCAGCAGCGCCCTTCGCGGCCTCCTCGGCGGCGATCTTCTCGGCCTCCGCCTCGGAGGCCTTGGCGACATCCTCGATGACGGTGTCTAGGTCCTCCTGGTCCGCTGACGGAGGATCTAGATATTGAGAAGGGCATGAAGCGAAGCCAAGACAAAGATTCAGAAGGAAGAAGAAAGAGCAGGGATGAGAGGCAAATGATGTACCCATGCCGGGCTAGGAAGAAGTAGCTCCTTCCTCGCACGTTTGGCACCAAGGTGGAGCCGCCGGCGCCCAAGTACTCCTACTCCTCCTACGCGTGCATGGCCTTGGTGCTTGGCGCCCTTGCCGAGGACGCCCCTCGGGGCGGCGTGGTTGACGGAGGCGGTGTGTTGGGGGTAGCCCTCAGTGGCTCCCCCTGCACACGGCAAAGTCAACAACAAGGATCATACCGCCAACACACGTTAAAGAGGGGAGGGTGATGAGCTTACGCTGGGGGCTGTGCCGGGGGCTGCTGCCCGGACTGTTCAACACCACCAGCGGTGTACTGGAAGTGCCTGCCGGGGGCTGGCCGCCCGCTGAAGATGTGGCCCTCTTCACCCTCTAGGCCAGTGTCTCCGTATCCCTACCAAGATGAAGACAAGTAAAGAAAAGAAGCATGATACGGAGAGACGGAGATGACAAAAGTCGAGGCACTTACTCATCCTCCGCTTCTTCTTCCGCTGCCTTCCGCTTCCTCCTCGGGCTAAGAGACCTGAGGTCAGAGAAGACCTCCGTGTCGTTGCCTACAGAAGGAGGGAAAGTAGGTGGAGTTGGGGAACGCTTGGACGAAGAAGAGGTAGATGCTTTCTTCTTCGCAGCCGTGGCCTTCACCAATTTCTTCGCTGCTGTGGCCCTCGTTTGGCGCGCAGACATCTCCTAGGCATGCCGGGGTTGCACGGCCCTGCCGGACTGAACTGGGTCGCCAGAGCTAGCCCGCCGTAGGACTCGCCCTTTCCCCGCTGCTGGGGGCTCGGCAGCTTCAGCCTCCTCCTTGGACGGATCATTGCCGTCGTCTCCAATAAGAGGGGCCCCGGTGTCGGAGCTGCTGGCTTCCCCAGCGGACTCCGCCCACTGGGCAAGCTCCTTCTCCTCTGCGGCCGCCACAGCTTTGTCCTCCACGCCGTCGGTGCTGCCGGCCTCCTTGGAGAGCTCCGCCTCCACCGCCCTGGCGGCGATGTAGTCCAGCTCCGCCTAGATGGTGTCCTGGACTAGCTGCAGGTCGTCGCGGATGTACTTCTCCTCCAGGGTGTCAAAAAAAATCCCGCACTTGATCCTCCGGCGGCTCAGCCCAATTTGGGATGAGGCCGTGCGCGTTGAACTCTGGCATCATGGTGATGATGTCGCTTCGGCGCTTGTTATTGCTCAGTGGGACCAGCCCCGCCGGCAACCCAAACAAGGTCCCCTTGGAGACCATGCCGGCCTTTGCGGCCTTGCCGGACCTCTCAGCCTTGCCGTCGCGGTCCATGTCGTGCTGGAAGAGCTGCTGGCAGAAGAGAGCATGCGCCAACACGGTGAAGTTGTGGTCGAGGCCAGGGCCGAGTCGCATGATGTTCGCCGCGTTCGTGAAGAGCCAGGCCGGCCTCCCCTTGTTATGCAGCGGAGCAATTCGGCGGTGGATGAAATCCACCCCGATCATCTCAAGGGTGAGCCCGGCCTCGGTGAGGTGCAGAATCCTAGTGGTGGCGACCGTGAGATTCGCGTCGCCGGCATCGATACTGCTCCAGTCGTTTCCGCGAACCAGCGGCACCTGGCGAACCCGGCAGAATTCTTGTGGATCCTCCTCTTCAATCCAGCACGACCGTCCCCGCCACTCCTCCTACCTCTCGTTCTGAGCACCCTCCGGGTATGTCCCTTGGACCTTGGGATCCAGGCGACACAACCAGAGATGGTGCCTCCCTGCTGGATCCGAGGGAAGAAGTACTAGCGGAAGAGCGTCGTGTTGGGATACACTTCGGCGAAGCCCTCACAGAGATGCGCGAAAAGAGCCATGCACGCCACGGCAGCGAAAAGAGCCATGCACGCCACAACATTTGGGGTGAAATCTAGGAGGTGGAAGTCGAAGGTATGCATGATGTCATTGAAGAAATCAGAGAAGGGGGCAGAGGCCGCAGGAGAAGTAATCGACAAAGAACGGATACCATTTCGAGGAGGCTTTGCCGCAGTTGGCGGGGATGACGCGTGTGGTAGGATGCCCAGTCGTTTCACCCCCCGTCTTGACCCCCCATAGTGGCGTGAAGTTGTTCTGGAGGTGGGCGTCGTCGACCGTCGAGGGTAAGTAGGTGAGCTTCGTCCGCCGCGCCGCCAACTCATTCTCCTGCGGCTCCGCCCCTCTGGCGTTCTTGGCTGCTCCCTTGCCCTTGCTAGTCTTGGGTACCATGGCGGCTGCGAAAGGTGGAAGGGAAAGGGCAGCAAAAACACAGCGGCGGTGAGAAAAGGCTTGAGGAGGAAGCAGGAAGGAACGACGACTCTAAGATTGGAGAAGACACAGGGGGTAAATGAGCAGCGCGCCCGCGGTCGTTCCTTTTTACGGGGAAGGCGCGGGGCGCCTCTTTACCACGATGTCACGCATGCATGCGGAAACCGCCCCACTCATGACCCCCACATCATGCACGACCCTCCACGTCGCCTGTTCAAAGCAGGTCGTGGGGAAGCGCAGGAGACGAAAAGTTACTGCGGTATAATCCGCCGCACTTGCCCGCGCAGCATTCTGGGCCTAGCCAAACAACGCGGCACACTTATGTGTGGCCCAGGCCCGGGGGATCCTATCGGTGTACAAAAGTAGGGGCTCTTCTTTTGACCCCTTTACTTGTGCACGAGCAGTCAGAGCCGCACGCCACGATCACACTTTGCAGGACAGAGGAGGGAAGCCGAAGTACGAGACAACCAAGGCAGCGCCAAGACCAGAAGCGCAGGAGAGCAAGCGGGCGAGGTGGACTCCCTCGGCAAGATCCTTACCGAGGCAGCCTCGGCAAGAGCCTTGCCGGGGCAACTTGCCCGATGCCAGCGGAGCAAGCCACCTTTGAGCCCACGGGCTCCAACCCAACCAACTACATTGAAACCAAGGCTCAGGAGGCGCCTCAGTGGTGGCATGCAAATCTTCCTCAAGATCACAAACATATGAGATCAGATGAGGACCAGAAGACGGCGACCCTCGGCAGGATCCTAGACGAGGAAATCCACAAGGCCCTAGGGAAGACCCTTGTCGGGGACGACTGCGACGCCACAGCAAGACCCTTGCCGGGCCCCCGGCAAGGCCCTTGCCGCGGGCATCAGCAGGGCCACTGCTAGGCCTGCGCCAGCCAAGACTCCACCACCGTCCCCAAGTAGCTGCTAGCTCAACCAGCTGGGCAGGCACCTGTGTGGAGATGGGTGGCCTCTACACCGACTCAGCAAGCACCTGCGTGGCGGCGTGCGGCCCTTCATGGAGGCTCCACCACCGTGCCAGCCCAGCTACCAGCCAACGTGGCGCCACGATGCCTCATCATCCTGGACGCGTGTCGAGGCCAGGCAAGGCGGCGACACCTGGGATGTGCTTCCCTGGCATCCCTGGTAAAGCAAGGAGGGAACGTCGGCAGCGCATTAAATGCGTTTGTCCGATGGCCCCAGAGGATAGGCTTGTCAACTGTAGACCTTTCCACCTCCTGTGTGCCACTGTGGCAACCCCTTTTTCCTATAAAAGGAGGCCCAAGGCGGCCAGGAGAGGGATTCGGCTCTTTTAGGCAAGTTTCACCCCGTAGCTAGCTCAAGAACACAAGAACACTCAAATACATCCACCAAAGCAGGACTAGGGTATTTGAAAGTGCAACTATCCCTGGGTGGTTTTGGTAATTCCTAACAACATATAACTCATTGAGCTAATGCTACTTAAAGATAAACATTTCAGGAAAGCTCAATGAATGGCATGGCATGGATGAGAAAAGTGGATCCCTGAAAATTCTAGGGACAAATAATTGGCTCAAGCTCAAAGCTCAGGAATCTACATCTTTTCATTTTAAGTATTCCAAGATCACATTGAGTCCATAGGAAAAGACAATACTATTAAGAGGGGATGAGGTGTTGCCTAATGGCTTGCTTGCTAAAAGTACTTAGTGATATGCTCCAAAAGTCCTCAACTACTTTCTCACATCCACATATGTCCCAAACCAAAAGTCAAACTTGGCCAATGACAAAAACCCTAGTCTTTTCGGTCTCACCGATAGGGATCTCGGTCTCACCGAGATGGATTTGTAATCTCTCTGTTTCCCTTCGTAACATTTCGGTCAAACCGAGATGAGCGATCGGTCCCACCGAGATTGCAATGCAAACTCTCTGTTTCCCTTTTGTAACGTTACAGTCCAACCGAGATGAGCAAATCGGTCCCACCGAGTTTGCCTGACCAACTCTCTGTTAGTCCATTACCAAAATTGGTCTCACCGACTTTGTGTAATCGGTCTCACCGAGATTACGTTATGCCCTAACCCTAACCAAATCGGTCCCACCGAGTTGACATGTCGGTCCCACCAAAAATCCTAACGTTCACATTTTGAACTAAATCAGTCTGATCGAGTTTCATGATTCGGTCCCACCGAGTTTGGTAATTTGTGTGTAATGGTTAGATTTTGTGTGGAGGCTATTTATACCCCTCCACCCACTCTTCATTCGAGTGAGAGCCATCAGAACATGCCTACACTTCCAACATACATTTTCTGAGAGAGAACCACCTACACTTGTGTTGAGGTCAAGATACTCCACTCCAACCACATAAATCTTGATCTCTAGCCTTCCCCAAGTTGCTTTCCACTCAAATCATCTTTCCACCAAATCCAAATCCTGTGAGAGAGAGTTGAGTGTTGGGGAGACTATCATTTGAAGCACAAGAGCAAGAGTTCATTATCAACACACCATCTATTACCTCTTGGATAGTGGTGTCTCCTAGATTGGTTAGGTGTCACTTGGGAGCCTCCATCAAGATTGTGGAGTTGAACCAAGGAGTTTGTAAGGGCAAGGAGATCGCCTATTTCGTGAAGATCTACCCGAGTGAGGCATGTCCTTCATGGGCAACGGCCATGGTGGGATAGACAAGGTTGCTACTTCATGGACCCTTCGTGGGTGGAGCCCTCCATGGACTCGTGCAACCGTTACCCTTTGTTGGCTGAAGTCTCCATCAACGTGGATGTATGACAGCACCACCTATCAGAACCACGCCAAAAATCTCCGTGTCTCCAATTTTGTTTGCACACTCCAAACTCCTCCGTTTACCTTCATATGCAATTGGATATGAAGATGAAGGGAGATTTTTGGCGTGGTTCCAAATGATTCCCAATTACAAAGATCTCAAGCCAACGGAAGTTATTGGAGGATTGTTTCTCATGAGATGTCACTCAAGGATAAGGAAGAGCTTCACAACAAGTTAAGTGGTGCTTACAAAGCCTCGTGTGATGCTCCCACATCATCAAGTGAGAAGAAAATCTTCAATGAAGAATTGAGTCTAATGGTGAATAACTTCAACAAGTTCTACAAGATTAGAAGCAAGGAAAGAAGTTCCAAGTCAAGGTCCTACAATGAAAAAAGATCTTCTAGTCATGAGCGTAATTGCTACAATTGTGGAAGACCGGAAACTACTCCAATGAATGTACGCCCCCCTACAAAAGAAGGGAAGATTCTCCCAAAAGAAGGAGTAGAAGAGAAGAAACACCATCAGGAGAGAGAAGGAGTAGAGATGATCATTATGAACGAAGAGTCTCTCGGAGAAGCAAGGACTCAGAAAGGATGGTGTCACATCCCTAGTTCTGGTATGGTCCTAGGCTTGCTTTGTGCATCATGTTTAAATTTCAAATGAAATTGAAATGGGGATGTTGCAAACCCTAGCACCAAAGTTTTTTCCCAATAGGTTCAACTTTAAAATGGATTTTCAATGAACCCAAAATGCTATTCAAAAATGTTCATGCTCTTTGGATAATGTTGGGAACAACAACCAGAGGTGATGCACATTTTTGCTACTCATTTTTGATTTTTGAATCAATGCATAAATATTTGATTTGGAGTTGTTTAAATTATATAACTATTTTAATGGCTCCAAAAATGTTGGGAATTGGTGAGGGCCTCTAGAATATTATATCTAGATGCGATAAATATTTTCAGCATTTATGGAAGTGTTTTAACATTTCTTTTGGTTTAAAAACAAATGTCAGAAATAGAAAAAGAAAATAGGAAAATGAATTTACCTGGCGCTTACCTGGTGGCCCAACAGGACCGGCTCAGCTAGGCCCAACCCACCACCGCACCTCGCTGTCGTCTTCCTCCCCGGACAGAAGGACGAGCGCGTGCTCGCCGCGCGCTGGCCATGCGCCTCGCCAGCTCCTGCTTGCCGCTCCCCGTCGACGTCCTGGCCTTCTATGGAGATGCCACGCAAGCCCCGACCCCCTCTCACTCCCTCTCGCTCCTCCCCATCCTCTGTCTCGCTCTCCCCCCTCTGTCCCGAGCGCTGCCGTCGCCGCCGACAAACACCACTGTGGCCACTGCCTTCCCCTTGCCTCTCCGACGTGCCTCAGAGCTCCGCCTCGCCGCCTGCTACGTCCTCAACGAGCCAGGCGACCCGGGAAGCTCTGCATCGATGCCACCGTCTTTGTTTCCATCGCCGGCCGCCGGAGATTCGCCTCGCCGCCATACTCGCTCCGACACCTCCCCGGCCACGCCGTCTTCACCGGAAGACTCGCCGTGAGCCACTGAATCGCTCCCCTCCGTCTTTTTCTTCACGCACGCGCCGTAGCCATAGTTTTGTAGATGGCCGAAGCGCCCCACCGCCACCATCGCCCTGACCACCGCAGCCCGTAGCCGAGTGCGTCACCCTGCTCCCGGTGACGCCAGGAGGCCGTAGAGCCTCTCCGCTCGCTTCCCCATGCACCGCAGCCCTCGCCCGCACTTGGCCGTGCTCCGGCCGCCCCCGCCTCTCCCACTTGCTCCTTTTGGTGCGGACGAGCGCGGGCTATGCCCCGGTGGTCTCCACCGTCCTTTTGGTCGCCGGAACAGTGATCCCGAGCCCTTCCGCCGCGTTCGGCCTCGCCGGCGGCTAAACGCCGATGGGGTTGACTGGTCTAACCCCCAGTTGACCTGGGGTTTGACTACCCAGGGTCAATGACAGGTGGGGCCCGACCCTGCTAAATGTTTCTGTTAGGATTAGTTTAATATCTAATTAACACTGTTAACTAACTATGACGCTGAAATGTGGACCCCACACGTCAGGTTTGACCAGTCAGCGCTGTTGACTTGCTGACGCAAGCATGATGCAGTGCTAACGCAATAAGCTATTTTCTGTATTTAAAATAAATTAGGAAATTCCAGAAAATGATATAAACTTCAAAAATTCATAGAAATTCAACCGTAGCTCAGATTGAAATAAATTATATATGAAAAATCATCACAAAAATGCAAGGAATCCATTTATGCCAGTTTCATGCATAAAAACCCAACTTATACTTGTTGTATAAGTGAAAACGTAATAATGGCATGTTATATACTTAATTTGGGGTTTGCATATGAGCCCTTGGTTCATATGGACTTCAACCAAATTGATGCTAGATGCATTAGGGCAAATCATAGCATCTTTGAAATGTCATCTTCATGCATCATATTGTTGCATATGGTAGTTTATTGATTGCCGGCACCGTCCCCTCTCGATAGGTTCTACTCCGGAAGGTGTCCCGAGTACCTGTCTAAGGAGCAATGCTTCTTCGTGGATCTATCAGGCAAGCAACCCCCTTGAGCATTTCGATAAATCCCACTCTCTCGCTCTTGCTCCTTATACTGCATTAGGACAACAACGATTCAAACTGCTACTTTGTGCTGCGGTAGCTGAACCCATTCCTCTGCATGACCTGTCATTGCCACAGTAAATAGTTGGAACCCACTAGCATGATTAGGAGTTGCTTGAGCCTTGATGTGCCTGCTCATCCATGCTTGTTTTCTTTATGCCAGCTATGCTTAGAGTTGTGTCAGGTCTGATTCATCGGAAATGAATCGGAGTGGTGAACATGTCCTATCAATAAAGGCTAAGTGTGTGAACATGTTTTGGTAAAGGTAGCGATGAGAGGCCATGTAGGAGTACATGGTGGGTTGTCTCATTGGAACCGTCCCTAAGCACTGAGTTCTGTGTATGTTATCCAAGACCAGTTACTACCACACATTGAGTTCCAGTTATCCGGCCCCTCTCGGCTTATTAATCCACTTGATCTCTGTCCAGGAGTTGCAACTAGTTTCTGGCGTTTGTAGGTAGTGCTACTTGTCTACCAGGTGGTGTCCGACGGGACCGGCTTGGGACTGACTAGGCACCATGGCACGGTGTACCAAGTGGCACCCGGATGGTGGACTTGGGAACCCTGCACACATCGTTTGGGGCCGTACTGGAGACTTCGGCCGGAACTCCTTGCGGATGGAACTCGAATAGGCGATAAACCTAGACGAGAGACTTGTGCGGTTAGTCAGGTCGTGGCCGACTCCCTCGCCCGGCTTCCGCTTGAAGGTTGTCGAGGTACATGACGTGTACAGGGTTATAAGTGGCGAGAGCGTGTGTGAAGAAGTACACCCCTGTAGGGTCAACATTATCTATTCGAATAGCCATTTTCCTCGGATATGGAAACTTGGAGGACTTATGTAGTACATAGACAACTTGAAGTGGATACTCTAAAATCTGCAAGATAAGCGTGACTGCTATGGATGGCCTTCTCGTAGGGAGACAGAAATGGATCCATAGTGGAGTATTGATATGGTGAATATGTGGACTCGTGTGCGTCTTCTCACCTCAAAGTAGTTTCTGATACTCGTAGTATAGGTTAGCCACTGAGTCAAAGCTGGCTTGCTGCTGTTAAAACTCCACCACCCCCCTTTTGTTGATAATGTTGCATATGTAGATAGTTCTGATGTAAGACTTGCTAAGTACCTTTGTACTCACATTTGCTTATTTATGTTTTGCAGTTGGTTACACTAGTGACTTTGACGAGTAGCTTGTATACCAGCTACGATCTTGTACCCTTGGGAGGGTCATGTTTAGTCAGGCTTCCTAGTCTTTTCCTTTTGTAGTTGTCTATAATCAGACATGTAATGCTTCCGTTGCTTGTATGCTCTGAATGATGGGTCATGAGACCCCTATTTGTATTGAATGCTATGTGGCTCTTCTGGGCCTTTATCTATATGAGTTTGAGTTATGTTGTAATGCCATGTTGTACCGCACATACCTGCATGTCATGCGTACGTGTAACGTGTATTGCTATGTGTGGGATCCGACAACCTAGTTGTTTACCTCTGGTAGCCTCTCTTATAGGGAAATGTAGTCTTGTGCTTCCATGAGCCATAGTAATCCGCTACAGCCGGGTTCACTGGAGTCCTGCTAGCCCAACACCACTGCTCCGGAACACTTGACTGGCCGACATGTGATTCACTTCGTTCCTATGTCTGTCCCTTCAGGAAATGTCACGCGGTGACATCTGGAGTCCTGCCTAGCCTGCTACAGCCCGGGTTCCCGGAGTCCTGTTAGCCCAGTGCTACAGCCCGGATTCATACGCTGTTGACCGACATGCTCATGGTTGATTCATGTATGCCTGTCCCTGTAAGTTAGTGCCACTTTGGGTTCACGACTAGTCATGTTGGCCTGGGTTCTCTGTCATATGGATGCTAGCGACACTATCATATACGTGAGCCAAAAGGCGCAAACGGTCCTGGGCCAGGTAAGGTGGCACCCGTGGGAATACCGTGCGTGAGGCCGCAAAGTGATATGAAGTGTTACATGCTAGATCGGTGTGACTTAGGATCGGGGTCCCGACAGAAGGACAAGTCATCAAGGAGCTACACAAAAAGAAGACATCAAGCTCATGTTGGTGAATGTGTATCTGGTTCCGACTCCGACAATCACTCGGAAAGAAGTTATCACTCCGACTCCGAATGTACTCAAGATGAAGGTGTTGCCGGACTAGCACTTGTGACAACCAACTCCTACGACATATTTGACTCACCAAATAAAGGAATTGGGAGATGCTTCATGCCTAAAGGTCCAAAGGTAACACACCTCGAGTATGTTGATTTCAATAGTGATGAAGATGACTTGCTAGGAGATGATGATTTACTTGTTGACAACTCTAGTTATGAAAACTGTGGTGAGCTTGCTATTAATCATGATAATCCAGATAAAACGAATGACGGTGATAAGAAGGAGATTGAGCGTCTAACTAAAGAACTAAACACTCTTAAGTTAGCTCATGAAACTACCTTGGAAGATCATCAAGAACTTTTAAAGGCTCATGAAAATCTCAACCTTGAGCAAGAACATGAGTTTTTAAAGGCAATTAATGATGATCTTCGCAAGAAAAGTTCTTCTTATATTGCCAAGCGTTTACTATTGTCTACTTACATGCCACAAGCTAAATCTAGCAACAAAAACAAGAAAGATTCTTCATCTAGTAGTAACAACAATCATGCTAAATCCAATGTTGTTGCTTCTAGTAGCTCTCTTGATTCCACTAATGATTCTCTTAGCCAAGTTACACTTGAGCAAGAAAATAGCTTATTGAAGGGAATTATAGAGAAATGTGTTTAAAAGAGCCTTGCCGGAAGTAAGCAATTTGAGGAAATTGTATGCAAGCAAGGAAGACACCGGAAGAATCAAGGTGTTGGTTTTGAATGAAAGTTCAATGCCAATGGAGTTGAGTGGGAAGAAGATCAATACCCCAAGACGAAGTTTGTTCCTCAACAAAAGAAGTATGATCCTACTTCTTTCAAAGGAACACAATCTCAAGATGAGCTTCCACCACAAGACCACAAGCAAAAAGGCAAGGACAAGCTTCAAGAGGAGATTGATGCATTCGAGGAAGCACGCCTTGGTCAAATGGATTCGCAAGACTACATAAAGTTCTACTTCAAGTACGACTACAACCCCGAGGATTCCCATCAAAATGGTGTGGATCCCAAAGAACAAGAACTAGAGAGTTCTTAAGGGTGACTCCGCCAACCTACTTCACTCTTATCATGTTGGCAAGAACAAGTGCAAACAACTTTCATATCTTGCACTAGTTCAAGGAGTCACAAACCCACTTGTTCGTAAGACAAGGGACAAGGTAACCTAATGCTTCCATGGACATCATCTTGTGTACACATCACTCTATGTCAATGGATATCCTTGTTTGTTCCTTGTGGGACTAACCCATGTAGGTATTGAAAGTGCAACTCACTCCAAAGGATTGCTCCGAATGATCTACATCAACATTGAGCATCCACATGTTCAAAACCTACATGAAGTCATCATCGACAAAACCCAAGGTTAGTTGATCCCTTTTAGGGGGGAATATCACATCTAGGGGGAGCTTTACTCTAATCAATTGAGTTAAAGCAACTCTAATGGTGTGAGTACAACAATGCTCTATGTAAAAGTGGTAACCCCACTTGTGCTTAAATGATGAGTGTGACCTATGATCAAATGTTCTCATTTGACTCCTAAGTCAATATAGTCATATATAGATGACCTAGTCATCGCCAATGGCTTGATAGATGCTAGAGTGTCTCTTCATGCTTCGTCACATATTTCATTTGTCATTTTAATTGTGTGAGCATGTTGAATGCATATTTTTCTCATTTGAGGACATCCATTTGTTGCTTTGATTGTTTGGTTTTTTTCTCTTTTGCCAAATGGATGGACAAGAATGCCTAAGAATTCCCTCTAGCTATCTATGCTTTTCTTGTCTCAAACTCTATTCATGCTAGATCACAAAGTTTGATCATGTCAGATTCGAACCACTCTGTGTGAGGAGCACTCGGAGTTCCCGATTCGTCATAGACTTAAACTTCCAAAACCTTGTTGTGCATTTCGGTCTGACCGTTTCATTCTTTTCGGTCCTACCGAGATCACTTAGTTGATCTAGGTTTTCAATCTCGATGCAACTGGTTAGAACCGTTCAGTCACACTGAGTTGCAGTGACTTCCTGCAGTTTTGCATCTCGGTGCCACCGAGTTGTTCCACTCGGTCACACCGACAGGGTCAGGTTATATATACTGACGGGCCAAATTTTGGAAATTTTTCTGAAACCCTTCGCCCGCGCATAACCTACTCTGCCTCTTCGTGTCTCCGGGTCGTCTTCTCGCCGCCACCGACCTCCCGCCGCTGGTCTCCGCCGTCGTCAATGGCAATCTGCTCCGCCGTTGCCACCATGGCGAACACTCGCTGCATTAGGGTAAGTGTTCGATCTCTTGTGCTGTCTTTTTCACTCTGATTCCTAGCACAAGGACAATTCCATGTTTCTTGCCACCATTGAGATTCATCCATTCAGCTAAAAGTTCCTTAGGTCTAGATTGATTCAAAAATTTTAGGGTTAGCTCTCCGCAGAACTCATCTCGGACCGACCGAACTGTAGAAATCTGTCTCACCGATTCGGCCTTGGCCATTGCGCATGTGCTCTTCATTCTGACCGAAACACGCAAATTGGTGTGACCGAGTTCAAGATTCTGTGAAACCCTAGCAATCTCGGTGCCACCGAACTGTGACTCGGCGCTACTGAGTTCACTAGTTTAGGTTCCAAGTGTTGCTTCGGTATCACCGAGTTTGTCAATTCGGTAGCTCCGAGATCATTTCTGTGGAGAACTAAAACTAAACTTTTTGACTCAATTGTTTTGCAAAACTCATGTACTTTGTCTACTGAACAGGGTCTAAACAAGCTCATCTTCTCTACCTCATCTATAATCTATTCACAGGGTCTACTGACAGTTTGCCTGTAAGATGTCTGATCAAAGTGATAGCCAGAACAAATCTCAAGAACAAGTCGAGATGAGTGAGGGCACTAGTCCCTCCAGCTCTGCTGATGATGGCAGCAGGAGCACACCAAGCAACTTGCCTAAGGCAGCAACCAGATCCAGGAAAAAGAAAACCTCAGAATATGAGGATGAGGATTCTGTGTCCATTGAGAATGAGGCCACTTCAAGGAAAAAGGTGCTGAAAAAGGAGTATGGCTCATCTGCGACAGTTAAGCTAGGGATGCATAAGAAGGCACTACAAAGAGAGTTCCTATGTCTAAGGCCAGAGCATCCAATGCTGAAACCTCCAAGCCAACTGAAGAGGCAGTTGGAGAAGGGTAGAAAAGGAAGGAAAGGGTCAAGAAGACCACTGCCAGAGTGCTTGGCAGATCATCAATAATGAGAGGCTCAGATGAAGAGGAAGAGGATGCTACACTAGCACCCAAACCACAAAAACTAATGGGAGATGCAATCAAATCAGGGGCTGCTCCATCTAAGCCCAAACCTGCTCCCAAAGCTGCTACTCAGAAACCTCCAAAACCTAAGAGGAACACCAGGAGTATACTAGCTGAACAAAAGAACAAGGCCCCAGTGCCTGTAGCTGCTGAAGAAGAGGATGATGAATCCCATGTTTTGCGGAAGTTGAAGCCCAAAATTTCTGACCATAATGATGCTCATCCAGTCGCTGAGGACATGCACATCAAGAGGGATGCAGGACTGAGGTTATGGAGATAGTCTGATCCATATGCTGTCAGGAGGAGGACTGCTGTAGACTACAAATTTCACACCAAGGAATAGCAAGACTTTTATGAGACAATCCTGCTTGACAAGAAGCCCATTGTGTGTGACATGAGATGGGTTGACTGGGAGTACATCAAGGAGAATGAAGATCACTATCTAGGTGTATATGACAGCTGCAAGGCATGTGGAGTTGATACCTTTGTGGCCCAGAAGCTCACCAAGTGGAACGATAAGATGATCATGCAGTTTTACTCCACAACACACCCAGATGGAAAGATCGTTTCGATGTCTGAGGGTACCAGGTACCAATCCACAGTTGATGAGCGGGCTAAGCTGATCAATACCCCTGCAGAGCATGAAGATGATTTGGATGTTTATGCTGAGAAGAAGAAAGACCACAACACAATGGCCAACATGTACAAAGAGATCCCAGATGCTGCTTTGGATACTCACAAGTTTGGATCTGTCCACTTCTTGTTGTCTAGTCTGCCTACTGTAAATTGGATCCTCAAACACACATTGCGCCCCAAGTCAGGTGATCACAAGATGATCAGAGGACATGCCATCAACTTACTACATTTGTTTGATGTGCCTCAAAAATTCAAAGTCATTACTCTGTTTGTGGAGACAATCAAAAGGACAGCAGCTGATCAGAAGAGCATTTGTGGGTATGCCCCACAAATTCAGGAGCTCATCAACTCAAAGATGGGCACAGGCAAGTATCTTTTGGATAAGGAGCACCTGCCCATCTACCCTGATTTTGAAGACAATACTGTTGTAATGACTGAGAAAGATCCATCATCTGTGCAAGCACATGAGAAGAGAGAGAAGGCAAGGGCAGAGAAAGCTGCAAGGATGCCAACTGCTGAAGAGGCATCTCAGGTTTTCCTGAAGAGCAAGCAAGATCAGCTTGGATATCTGATTCAAGCTACAATGAGGATTAAGAAGGGCTTGGCCAACCTGACTCAGAATCAGGAGAGGCTGGAGAGGCTAGAGAGGATTGTGGAAACAAAATTCTATGATCTTGATCTAAAGGTGACCGAGATTCAGACTGCAGTTGAGCAGCTTCAGGAGGAAGCAGAGGAGAAGAAGGACAAGTCAACAACAGATGCTTTTGCTAGAGTGCCCCGAAGCTAGAGGTCTACTGTAGTGCCACTCTCAGATGCTCGAGCTTCAGTGTCAGCACCAGCAGCCACAGCTCCAGTGCCACCTCCATCAGCCACTCCTTCAGCTCCAACTACTTCATCGGAAGCCTTCGTCCTTGGAGTTCTCTCTACAATACCTCCCGAAGAACAACCCTGAGAGTCGTTTAGCACTATGCATTTTTGAGCTTTTCGGTAACTTGTTTCCGAAGGGGGAGAAAAATGTATAGATCATAGGCTTCGAGAGAGAGTGTTGTTCTTTTTATATCTCTTGCTATTTTGGTTGAACTTCCTTAATTTGAGTGCTTGTGTGAGATACTTTATGTCCTTGTGAGATACCTGTTGATCATGTGTTTGATCATATGCTACCCTTAATGCTTGTTGGATGATATCATCTCTTATATCCTATATGATCATTCACTTGCTTGGTGATGAGTGCATGCTTTTAATCTCTATCATTTTGAGCGCTCCACCAAGATGTATGTGACATGGAACAGTAACCCATGATCCTAATCGATTGTGCATTTGCATTCAAAAGCAAATTTTAAATAATGCACAAATTTAGGGGGAGCTCTTGCTTATCACATACTTATCAAAGCGACGATGGTCTTTCAATCTTATTTATCATTTGTCGAAGCTTTCATCTATATGTTGTCATCAATTACCAAAAAGGGGGAGACTGAAAGTGCAACTATCCCTGGGTGGTTTTGGTAATTCCTAACAACATATAACTCATTGAGCTAATGCTACTTAAAAATAATCATTTCAGGAAATCTCAATGATTGGCATGGCATGGATGAGAAAAGTGGATCCCTCAAAATTCGAAGGACAAATAATTGGCTCAAGCTCAGGACTCTACATCTTTTCATTTTAAGTGATCCAAGATCACATTGAGTCCATAGGAAAAGCCAATACTATTAAGAGGGGATGAGGTGTTGCCTAATGGCTTGCTTGCTCAAAGTGCTTAGTGATATGCTCCAAAAGTCCTCAACTACTTTCTCACATCCACATATGTCCCAAACCAAAAGTCAAACTCGGACCCACTGAATCTTTCTATCCGGAGCCACCGAGTTCATTGACATAGCCACTGCCAGAAACCCTAGTCTTTCGGTCTCACCGATAGGGATCTCGATCTCACCGAGATGGGATTGTAATCTCTTTGTTTCCCTTCGTAATGTTTCGGTCAAACTGAGATGAGCGATCGGTCCCACCGAGATTGTAATGCAAACTCTCTGTTTCCCTTTTGTAATGTTTCGGTCCAACCGAGATGAGCGAATCGATCCCACCGAGTTTGCGTGACCAACTCTCTGTTAGTCCATTACCAAAATCGGTCTCACTGAGTTTGTGTAATCGGTCTCACCGAGATTACGTTATGCCCTAACCCTAACCAAATCGGTCCCACCAAGTTGACATGTCGGTCCCACCGAAAATCCTAACATTCACATTTTGAACTAAATCGGTCTGACCGAGTTTCATGATTCTGTCCCACCGAATTTGGTGATTTGTGTGTAATGGTTAGATTTTGTGTGGAGGCTATTTATACCCCTCCACCCACTCTTCATTCGAGTGAGAGCCATCAGAACATGCCTACACTTCCAACATACATTTTCTGAGAGAGAACCACCTACACTTGTGTTGAGGTCAAGATATTCCACTCCAACCACATAAATCTTGATCCCTAGCCTTCCCCAAGTTGCTTTCCACTCAAATCATCTTTCCACCAAATCGAAATCCCGTGTGAGAGAGTTGAGTGTTGGGGAGACTATCATTTGAAGCACAAGAGCAAGGAGTTCATCATCAACACACCATCTATTACCTTTTGGAGAGTGGTGTCTCCTAGATTGGTTAGGTGTCACTTGGGAGCCTCCGTCAAGATTGTGTAACTGAACCAAGTAGTTTGTAAGGGCAAAGAGATCGCCTACTTCATGAAGATCTACCCGAGTGAGGCAAGTCCTTCATGGGCGACGGCCATGGTGGGATAGACAAGGTTGCTACTTCGTGGACCCTTCGTGGGTGGAGCCCTCCGTGGAATCGCGCAACCATTACCCTTCGTGGGTTGAAGTCTCCATCAACATGGATGTACGATAGCACCACCTGTTGGAACCACGCCAAAAATCTATGTGTCTCCAGTTGCGTTTGCATACTCCAAACTCCTCCCTTTACCTTCATATGAAATTGTTTTACTTTCCGCTGCTATACTCATAGAATTGCATGTGCAGGTTGATTGCTTGACTTGTGCTAAGTTGCTAAAATCTTCCTAGAACTAAAATTGGGAAAAGGCAAGATTTTTATTCGGTCAAGTAGTCTAATCACCCCCCTTCTAGACATACTTTCGATCCTACAGTATTATGCATCTTTGCGGCCCGAACCTGGGTAAACGATCCGTGTGCTTC
This sequence comes from Triticum dicoccoides, assembly GCF_002162155.2. Lineage (NCBI taxonomy): Eukaryota > Viridiplantae > Streptophyta > Magnoliopsida > Poales > Poaceae > Triticum > Triticum dicoccoides. Next base: position 234,551,295 of record NC_041390.1, read on the forward strand.
CGATCAGACCTGCTCTTTGCACAACCTCATGCTCGCCAACCGTAGAAGGGATCCCAGTGACCCCATAGGTGTCATTTCCGCCAACACTCGCACATCTTCCCGTTCGTCCTGTTCAAAAGTTGGATGAACGGGGTCTTCATTGTCTTCGGCACCGTCCGGAGTCTTATCTTCTCATGTGCCGGTGTTGCTGTCTTTGCTACGCCGTGACTTAGAGCGGAGTCGCTGACGTCAGTGCTTTGGTTGTATCTCAGGAGGTTTATCCTCAATCGGATCTTCATTGTCTTCGGCACCGTCCATAGTGTTATCCTCTCATGTGCCGGTGTTGCTGTCTTTGCTGCGCCGTGACTTAGAGCGGCGCCGCTGACGTCAGTGCTTTGGTTGTATCTCGGGAGGTTTATCCTCAACCGGATCTTCCTTGTCATCTCCGCTATTCTCTTTTGGTCATCCACCATGTATACGTCATACGAGGAAGTGGCCGTCCAGCTTCGGTAAACGGCGGGTTTTGGGCCTCTTCTTCTCCGGCATCGTCGTCCATACCATCGATGCCGTCGGAGCCGTAATCGAGCATGTCAGTTAGGTCTTTGACAATGGCTATTAAGTGGGCGGGGGGTGCGAAGCAAAATTCTCCGTCATCGGCCTCCAGTTCAAACCGGATATAATTCAGTTGTGAGTCCTGGCTAGGGAGAGTGTTTTTAATGAGTTTAGCACGTCGCCTAAAGCTGAGTGCCGGAAGATGTCCACGGAGCTAAATTGAATGATCGACGCCCGATCAAGCTCTTTGTGCGCGGACGCACATGCCTTGGAACCTGTAGCCGGAAATGTGTCTGAGGTTCTGGCAACACCGATCTCACTTGATGTTGGGCCTGTCTATGGCTCCAACCCGTTGAGTATGTGGCCTCCATGGCGGGGCTGAGCCTCCTGTCTTCGGATGGCGTGACATGCTCCAGATCTAGGGCCAGATCGGTTGTAGGTTCCATCTCCTGGGTGTGGTTCGATGACATATTTAAGTCATGTTCATCGTGCTGAAAGGGAGCGGCTACTGCCGCGGTCTCGAATCCGTCAAAGATCAAGTCTCCGCGGATGTCCACGACATAGTTCAAGCTTCCAAATATGACTTGATGGCCAGGGGCGTAGCTATCGATCTGCTCTAGATGGCCAAGCGAGTTGGCCCGCAGTGCGAAGCCACGGAACACGAAGATCTATCTAGGGAGGAAGGTTTGTCCCTGGACAATGTTGTTGTGGACGATTGATGGGACCATCAAACCTCTTGGCGGTGACACAGCGGAACTCTTAGTGAAAGCACCAATGTCGGTGTCAAAACCGGTGGATCTTGGGTAGGGGGTCCCGAACTGTGCATCTGAGGTTCATGGTACAGGAAACGGGGAACACAATGTTTACCCAGGTTCGGGACCCCTCGATGCAGGTAATACCCTACGCCCTGCTAGATTAATATTGATGAGTATGGGGGTTCCAAAAGTTGATCTACCACGAGATCGTAATGGCTAAAACCCTAGAAGTCTAGCCTATCTGATTATCCTTCTCCGTACGGACTAAGCCCTCTTGTTTATATAGACACCAGAGGGGACTAAGGTTATACAAACTCGGTTACATAGAAAGGAAATAGTATATCCGGCCGCATGGCTTGCCATCCACGCAAAGAAAAGTCGTATCCGGACACTTGAGAAAGTCTTCCATCTTGTATCTTCATGGCCCAATAGTCCGGCCCATGTCCAACAGGCCGGACGCCCGAGGACCCCTTAGTCCAGGACTTCCTCATCCACCGCGACCCACGAAGCCTTGCTGCAGCAGCCGTCAGCCTGCAGCCAGAGACCGCCTGGACCTGTGGCCGGCAGTTTGCCGACAAAGAGCCGCGGGAGCTGAAGCCAGGTGCCAGCCGGGTTCTCCGACCACACGATGAGCTCCAGCATCACCTCCGCCGAGTGGAAGCATGGCCGAGGAGGTCGCGCAACCATGGCGCGCCTCACTTCATCAATGGGACTGCAACGAGCTGGGCGACTCCCACCACGCGAGGAGGCGCCACTGCAGCCACAAGGGGCCACGGTGGAGGTCGTGGCGTGCTTACACGGGCGACCATGCCCCCTCTTGGGTGGGGGCGAGCTGGGCCCCTCCTGGTGGCCCTTACCCTTTTCTGCAGCTGAGAACCTCTTCGCTAGCCCCTCCTGGCAGGCCTTCCCCTTTTCTGCAGTCGAGAACCTCTTCACCAGAGACATAGGTGTCGCTGCTAGTAGTGAAGCAAGGGAGAAGAAGCAGGAGAAGCAAAGGAAGAGATGGGTGATGGGGGCTCCGCCCCCTTCCCATTTATAGGCAAGAGGAGGCCAACCGCCGGCCTCCACAATCTGTGGTAATAATGACCTTTTTTCTGCATGCATCAGGGACTCGTCGAGTCATGCGGTTGCCGAGGCAGTGTGGGGAAGCAGAGACGCCCAAGTCCCATCAATCGCCACACATCAACCAAGGCCGCAGGCTGTTGGGGCCCGCGGCGCTTCGCACTGGCCCCTTGGCTTCCCCTCGAAGCCATGTCCGAGCGTGCCTTGGGCCCGTTGGCGACTACCGGCGTCCTAGGAGTGGGGGTCCCTAGGGGTGGGCATAAAAACCGACCAACCGAATGCCGAACCGATACCGAGACCGAATAAACCGATTTTTTGGTTTTTTATACTGCGAGCATTAAATTCGGTTTTTAGATTCAATAACCGAATTTAAATTGGTCGGTTTGGTATTAAACTGATAACCGAAGAAATAAACCGAACGAGGCTCCCGCGTATCGCCAAACGCTGTGTGATGTGACCGTCGACCACGTGCGCGCGTCCGGCCACGCAGCGTACGAGAGACCAATTTTTTAATTGTTTTGGAGGCACACATCTTGCGCATCCAGCCACGCAGCTATGTCCCACATTCTGGCCTAATGCATGCATGCATGCTAAGCCCGATAGCTACTAGTTAGAGCTCAGTGTATAGGCCTAGCCCCTCCACTAACTACAAGGCCCACACAACAACTAGTGCGTATGTTGACTGGGTGGAGTGCGCAGCGGCCATCAGCATACGAATTTAGTCCCACATTGCTTGCGAAGCTCAATGCGACAAGATGTTGCGTTATATAACACTGGGATGTACAATCATGACAGTAGAAGCACCAGCTCCTAAGCAGTGTTCGGTATAAACCGAAAACTGAACCGAAATAATCGGTTAACCGAATTTTCAGTTAGCATTTTTTCTTGCTAATTTCGGTTTTTAATTTTGCTAACCGAATTTCAAAATAAACTGAATGGTGAAAACCGAATTTTTGGTTTCTACCAAATGCCCACCCCTAGGGGTCCCTAGACTTGCCTGCCTTCGGTCCACGGTGTGGCTCCGCCAGCGGTTCCGTGCGACCCATCTTCACCAACAAATACTCAAGACGCTCGCAAGGGGCCGAGCCTCGCGAGGCAGATGACGCAAGACCTCCTCGGAGGCGGCCTCACCAGGCTGGCTCGCGCGGGGCGGAGAGATCAAGGCAAGGGACACCTCGCGAGGTCCCTGTGACGTAAGACATGACGACCAGGGCCAGGCGGGCACCAGCGCGCACAGTGTCCTCGTTTCCTCTTTGGTTCTAAAGAGACCAGCGCAGGCGAGGAGTCCTGTGGTATCAGGCAAAGGATTCCATATCAGTGCAACGAGACGAAGACCAGCAAGACGGCAGGACGGATGTCACCATGGAGCTCAGGACGGCATCACCGCCAGAGCCTTTGGCAGGCGAAGACTATCTTTACTCAGGATAACTTGTACTAGTTGTCTCCCTTTAAATTTGGCCGTTGTGGCATCCCTTCCCGCCAGCATTTGGGAAGAAGACCAGGGCCTCTATAAAAAGGGCTAGCCACCACGAACTGATCCGGACGGATCCGAGGCCATTCAGATCATCCATATCCACACAAACTCACCAAGCACAAGAGCACCTCCCCTTAGGAGGCTGTTCTTCCCTTGTAACTGTTCATCCTCAACCCAAGAGGCAATCCACCACACCACACTGCAGTAGGGGGACCCGAACTGTGTGTCTGAGGTTGATGGTATAGGAGATGGGGAACACAATGTTTACCCAGGTTCGGGCCCTCTCGATGGAGGTAAAACCCTACGTCCTGCTAGATTAATATTGATGAGTATGGGGGTTACAAGAGTTGATCTACCACGAGATCATAATGGCTGAAACCCTAGAAGTCTAGCCTATCTAATTATCCTTGTCCTTACGGACTAAGCCCTCTCGTTTATATAGACACTAGAGGGGACTAAGGTTATACAAAGTTGGTTACATAGAAAGGAAATAGTATATCCAGCCGCCTGGCTTGCCATCCACGCAAAGAAGAGTCGTACCCGGACACGGGAGAAAGTCTTCCATCTTGTATCTTCATGGCCCAATAGTCTGGCCCATGTCCAACAGGCCGGACGCCCGAGGACCCCTTAGTCCAAGACTCCCGCATCCACCGCGACCCATGAAGCCTTGCTGTAGCAGTCGTCCGCCTGCAGCCAGAGACCGCCTGGACCTGTGGCCGATAGTTTGCCGGCAAAGAGCTGCAGGAGCTGAAGCCAGGTGCCAGCCGGGTTCTCCGAGCACACGATGAACTCCAGCATCACCTCCGCCGAGGGGAAGCGCGGATGTGGAGGCCACGCAACCATGGCACGCCTCACTTCATCGACGGGACTGCCACAACCTGGGCGACTCCCACCGCGCGAGGAGGCGCCACTACAGCCGCGAGGGGCCATGGTGGAGGTCGCGCCGTGCTTACGCGGGTGACCATGCGCCCTCTTGGCTGGTGGCGAGCCAGGCCCCTCCTGGAGGGCCTTGCCCTTTTCTGCTGTCGAGAACCTCTTCGCTGGCCCCTCCTGTCGGGCCTCCCCCTTTTCTGCGGCCGAGAACCTCTTTACCGGCGCCATAGGTGTCGCTGCTAGTAGTGAAGCAAGGGAGAAGAAGCAGGAGTAGCAAAGGAAGAGATGGGTGATGGGGGCTCCACCCCCCCTTCCCATTTATAGCCAAGAGGAGGCTAACCGCCGGCCTCCACAATCTAAGGTAATAATGAACTTTTTTCTGCATGCAGCAGGGACTCGTCGAGTCTGGCAGTTGCCGAGGCAGTCTAGGGTAGCGGAGACGCCCACGTCCCATCAATCGCCACACGTCAACCGAGGCCGCAGGCTGTTGGGGCCCGCGGCGCTTAGCACTAGCCCCTTCGCTTCACCTCGAAGCCAAGTCCGAGCGCACCTTCTGCCCGGGGATAACTGTCGGCGTCTTAGGAACGGGGGTCCCCAGACTTGCCTGCCTTCAGCCCACAGCGTGGCTCCGCCAGCGGTCCCTTATGGCCCATCTTCTCCAGCAAATATTCAAGACCCTCGCAAGGGCCGAGCCTTGTGAGACGGATGACGCAAGACCTCCTCGGGGGTGGCCTCACCAGGCTGGCTCGCAAGGGGCGGAGAGATCAAGGCAAGGGACACCTCGCGAGGTCCCTGTGACATAAGCCATGACGACCAGGGCCAGGTGGGCGCCAGTGCGCACAGTGTCCTCATTTCCTCTTTGGTGCTAAAGAGGCCAGCGCGGGCGAGGAGTCCTGAGGCACCAGGCAAAGGTTTCCATATCAGTGCAACGAGACCAAGACCAGTAGGACGGTAGGACGGAGGTCACCGTGGAGCTCAGGACGGCGTCACCGCCAGAGCCTTTGGCAGACGAAGATCACCTTCAGCCAAGATAACTTTTACTAGTTGTCTCCCTTTAAATTTGGCCACTGTGGCATCCCTTCCTGCCAGCATTTGGGAAGAGGACCAGGGCCTCTATAAATAGGGCTAGCCACCACGAACTGATCCGGACGGATCCGAGGCTATTCAGATCATCCATATCCACACAAACTCACCAAGGACAAGAGCACCTCTCCTCAGGAGGCTGTTCTTCCGTTGTAACTGTTCATCCTCAGCTGAAGAGGCAATCCACCACACCACACTGGAGTCGGGGTCCCGAACTGTGCGTCTGAGGTTGATGGTACAGGAGACAGGGAACACAATGTTTACCCAGGTTCAGGCCCTCTCGATGCAGGTAAAATCCTACGTCCTGCTAGATTAATATTGATGAATATGGGGGTTACAAGAGTTGATATACCACGAGATCGTAATGGCTGAAACCCTAGAAGTCTAGCCTATCTGATTATCCTTGTCCTTATGGACTAAGCCCTCTTGTTTATATAGACACCGGAGGGGACTAAGGTTATACAAAGTCGGTCACATAGCGAGGAAATAGTATATCTGGCCGCCTCGCTTGCCATCCACGCAAAGAAGAGTCGTATACGGACACGGGAGAAAGTCTTCCATCTTGTATCTTCATGGCCCAATAGTCCGGCACATGTCCAACAAGTCGGACACCCGAGGACCCCTTAGTCCAGGACTCCCTCATCCATCGTGACCCATGAAGCCTTGCTACAGCAGCCGTCCGCTTGCTGCTAGAGACCGCCTGCACCTGTGGCCAACAGTTTGCTGGCAAAGAGCCGCGGGAGCTGAAGCCAGGTGCCAGCCGGGTTCTCCGGGCACACGATGAACTCCAGCATCACCTCCTCCGAGTAGAAGTGCAGCCGAGGAGGCCGCGCAACCATGGCGCACCTCACTTCATCGACGAGACTGCCACGACCTGGGAGACTCCTGCCGCGCGAGGAGGCACCACCGTAGCCGCGAGGGGCCACGGTGGAGGTCGCAGCGTGCTTATGCGCGCGACCATGCCCCCTCTTGGGTGGCGGCGAGCCGGGCCCATCCTGGCGGGCCTTTCCCTTTTCTGCAGTTGAGAACCTCTTCGCTGGCCCCTCCTGGCGGGCCTTCCCCTCTTCTGCGGCCGAGAACCTCTTCACTGGTGCCATAGGTGTCGCTGCTAGTAGTGAAGCAAGGGAGAAGAAGTAGGATAAGCAAAGGAAGAGATGGGTGATGGGGGCTCTGCCCCCCCCCCCCCTTCCCATTTATAGCCAAGAGGAGGCCAACCACCGGCCTCCACAATCTAAGGTAATAATGTCCTTTTTTCTACATGCAGCGGGGACTCGTCGAGTCAGGCGGTTGCCGAGGCAGTGTGGGGAAGCGGAGACACCCACGTCCCATCAATCTCCACGCGTCAACCGAGGCCGCAGGCTGTTGGGGCCCATGGCGCTTCGCACGGGCCCCTTGGCTTCACCTCGAAGCCAAGTCCGTGCGCGCCTTGGTCCTGGGGGCGACTGTCGTCGTCCTATGAATCGGGGTCCATAGACTTGCCTGCCTGCGGCCCACGGCGTGGCTCCGCCAGCAGTCCCTTACGGCCCACCTTCACCAGCAAATACTCAAGACCCTCGCGAGGGGCCGAGCCTCGCGAGGCAGATGACGCAAGACCTCCTCAGGGGCGGCCTCACCAGGCTGGCTCGCGAGGGGCGGAGAGATCAAGGCAAGGGACACCTCGCGAGGTCCCTGGGATGTAAGCCATGACGACTAGGGCCAGGCGGGCGCCAGCGCGCACAGTGTCCCCGTTTCCTCTTTGGTGCTAAAGAGACAAGCGCAGGCGAGGAGTCCTGTGGCATCAGGCAAAGGTTTCCATATTAGTGCAATGAGACCAAGACCAGCAGGACGGCAGGACGGCGGTTACCATGGAGCTCAGGACGGCGTCACCACCAGAGCTTTTGGCAGGCGAAGACCACCTTTAGTCAGGATAACTTGTACTAGTTGTCTTCCTTCAAATTTGGCCATTGTTGCATCCCTTCCCGCCAGCATTTGGTAAGAGGACCAAGGCCTCTATAAATAGGGCTAGCCACCACGAACTGATCCGGACGGATCCGAGGCCATTCAGATCATCCACATCCACACAAACTCAACAAGCACAAGAGCACCTCTCCTTAGGAGGTTGTTCTTCCCTTATAACTGTTCATCCTCAGACCAAGAGGCAATCCACCACACCACACTGGAGTAGGGTATTACACCACATCGGTGGCTCGAACCAGTATAAATCTTGTGTCCCTCTGTTCTGTGAGTTCTACGTGTTGAGCCTTGAGATTGCGGTGAGGGCGTAAGCTAGAGGGGGGAGAGATCTTCGTGCACACCCCTAAATTCGAACCTTAAGGGTTTTTCCGTAACCCGGAATCCGACAAAAATAATCCTCATCGATGGTGAAATTAAGTAACCTCTCCCGATGTAGGTCAAAGTGATGCATGCATGCATCGACGATGGCCTCGTGGGCCCATAGATGGAAGCATCACACATGAGTGTCCTAGCTAGGATAAGCACCGCGTGCATGCATGTGGCCCAAAGAGGTGTTGTGTGATGTTTGAATAGCCATTTTCACAATTTTGATGTGGCACGTGCCTTGGAAACCAAAAAGTCCCGACACTGAGTGAGGTGTACTTGTTCACGGACGCATACGTATAGTATATATGCTAGTCCCCTCCCACCTCTTTCACGCGTACTCTATACCACCATAACACAAACAAAAAAGATTCTACCTTGATGGTCAAATTAACCTCACTGCCGGCTATTCGTCAAAGTGATGGACAACGACCTCGCGAGCCTACAGAAAGCGTCACACGCGAGTATCGAGTGTCGTGTAGGACAACCATCAACTGCATGTGCCAAACCACGTATGTATGAAAGGGTTGTGTAATGTTTTCAATAACTATTTCACGACTCTGATGTGGCACCGGCCTTCCTAACAAAACGGCCAACCCACACGGTGGCTCACAACTCATAGTGTACTGTGTCAGATTAACGGTTCCGACAAAACCCTTGAGGTTTGAACTCTGGGGTGTGCATGGAGATCTTTCTCCCCCTAGCTCAAGCTCTCGCTATGATCTCAAAGCCTAGCTCACCGAACTCGAGGAACAAGAGACACAAGAGTTTATACTGGTTCGGGCCACCGTTGCGATGTAATACCCTACTCCATTGTGGTGTGGTGGATTGCCTTGTAGGCAGGGGATGAACTAGTACAAGGGAAGAACAACCTCCTGAGGGGAGGTGTTCTTGAGCTTGATGAGCTTGTGTGGTTGCCTTGGTGGAATGGATCTAGTCCAAGATGAGTCCTCCTCCTAAGGTGGTGGGTAGTCCAATTTATAGAGGCTCGGGTCCTCTTCCCAAATATTAGGCAAGAAGGGATCCCACAATGGCCAATTTGAAGGGGGACAACTAGTACAAGTTATCCAAACAAAAGGTGGTCTTCGCCTGCCAAAGGCTCTGGTGGTGACGCCATCGTGGGCTCCGTGATGACCTTCGTCCTGCCGTCCTGCTGGTCTTGGTCTGGTTGCACCGATATGGAAATCTTTGCCTGATGCCTCGGGACTCCTCACCTGCGCCTGCCTCTTTAGCACCAAAGAGGCAATCAGTACTCTGCGCACACTGGCGCTCGCCTGGCGCCCGCCTGGCCTTGGTTGTCATGGCTCACGTCATGGAAACCTCACGAGGTGCCCCTCGCCTTGATCTCTCCGCTCCTCGCGAGCCATCCTAGCTAGGCTGCCCCTGAGGAGGTCTTGTATCATCCGCCTCGCGAGGCTTGGCCCCTCACGAGGGTCTTGAGTGTTTATTGATGAAGATGGGCCATCCCAGGCCACTTGTGGAGCCATGCCCTGGGCCACAGGCAGGCAAGTCTGGGTAACCCCATTCCCAGGCCGCTGACAGTAGCCCCCATGCCCAAGGCGCACTCGTGCTTGGCTTCATTTGGCTTCACGGTGAAGCCAAGGGTCACGTGTGGAGCGCCGTGGGCCCTAACAACCTACGACCTTCATTGACACATGGCGATTGACAAGACATGGGTGTCTCCGCTTCCCCATGCTACCTTGGCAACCACCCGACTTGACGAGTCCCTGTTGCATGCAGAAAAAGGTCATCATTACCTTAGATCATGGATGCCGGCGGTTGGCCTCCTCCTGGCTATAAATGAGGGGAGGGGCAGAGCCCCCGTCGCTCATCTCTTCCTCCATTCTGTCCGCTTCTTCTTCTTCATTCTAGCTCCGCTGCCCGGCAGCGACACTCATGGCGCCGGTAAGAGGTTCTCAGCTGCCGAGAAGGGGAAAGCTCACCAGGAGGGGCCTGGCTTGCCACCGCCTAAGAGGGGGTGTGGTCGCCCCTGCAAGCACACCACGACCCCGACTGTGGTCCCTCATGGACGTGGGCAAATTTCCCCGGGGTCCAGCACTGTTGCTGGAGGCCGTGGTGGCACCTATTGGCGCGGTGGGTGTCGCCTAGGGCGCGTCAGCCCTGTCAATGAAGGGAGGCGCGCCATGGTCGCTCGGCCTCCCTGGCCGCACTTCCACTCGGCGGAGGCGCTACTAGAGTTTGTCGTGTGGTCGGAGAATCCAGCCGACACTTGGCTTAAACTTCCACGCTCCTTCACCGGCGAACTGCCGGCCTCAGGTTCCAGCGGCCTTTGGCTGCAGGCCGATGGCTGCAGCAACAAGGCTTCATGGGTCGCAGTGGAGATCTCTGTTGCGGGCAACATAGCCCTGGCTTGCGGCTGGCAGACATTCGCCCGTGCGCGCGGCCTGGGCAGGCCGTGCACCCTCCACTTCAAGTACGACGGCGCAGCGACCCTCTTCATGAGGGTGTTTGGGGAACACGGTCGCCGCGCCGGATGTTGCCCTAAAGACGATGACGTTGGTGGCGAGGTGCTTGGCTGTCAGGACCCCGATTCTAAGTCACGGCGATCTAGCATGTAACACGTCATATCACTTTGTGGCCTCATGCGGTATTCCCACGGGTGTCGCCTTACCTGGCCCGGGACCGTTTGCGCCTTTTGGCTCACGTATATGATAGTGTCGCTAGCATCCATATGACAAAGAACCCGGGCCGACATGACTAGTAGTGAACCCAAAGTGGCACTAACTTACGAGGACAGGCATACATGAAACAACATCGAGCATGTCGGTCATCAGCGTGTGAATCTGGGTTGTAGCAACTGGGCTAACAAGACTCCGGGAATCCAGGCTGTAGCATGCTAGCAGGACTCCAGAAGTCACCGAGTGACATTTCCCTGAAGGGAGAGACACAGGAACGATGTGAATCACATGCCAGCTAGTCTAAGTGTTCCGAAGCAGTACTGCTGGGCTAGCAGGACTCCGATGAACCGGGCTGTAGCGGAATACCATGGCTCAGTGGAAGAACCAGACTACATTTCCCCATAAGAGAGGCTACCAAGGATAGACAACTAGGTTGCCGGATCCCACACATAGCAATACACGTCACACGTACGCACAACATGCAAGTATGTGATATAGAACATGGCATCACAACATAACTCAAACTCATATAGACAAAGGCCCAGAGGGGCCACATAGCATTTAACACAAACAGGGGTCTCATGACCCATCATTCAGAGCATACAAGCAATGGAAGCATTGCTTGTCTGAGTAGAGACAACTACAAAAGAAAATGGCTGAGAAGCCTGACTATCTACAAGACCCTCCCAAGGGTACAAGATCGTAGCTGAGGTAACAAGCTACTCATCGAAGTCCAAGCGGAACTACTAGTGAGACAACTGTCTCATCTGCAAAACATAAATTAAGCAAACATGAGTAGAAAGGTACTCAGCAAGACTTACATCAGATCCTATCATACATGCATTAGTATCAAGAAGGCAATGTGGGGTTTAGTTGCAGCAAGCCAGCTTTGACTCAGTGGCTATCCTGTTCTATGACTATGAGTAACTTCTTTGATGTAAGAAAGCATACATGAGTCCACTAATCACCACATCAATAAACTACTATGGATTCATTCCCGTCTCCCTATGAGAAGGCCATCAATAGCACTCACACTTGTCTTGAGGATTTTAGAGTATCCACTTTAAGTTGTCTATGTACCACGTAAGCATCCAAGAAGTCCATAACCGCGGACCCGGCTATTCGAATAGATCATGATAACCCTGCAGGGGTGTACTTCTTCACACATACTCTCGCCACTTACTACCATGTACATGTCATGTACCTCGGCAACCTTCAAGCGGAAGCCTGGCGAGGGTGTCGGCCACGACCTGACTGACCACGCAAAACTCTAGTCCAGGTATCGCCTATTCAGGTTCCATCCGCAAGGAGATCCGGCCGAGGTTTCGCTCACGGCCCCAAACGATGTGAGCAGGGTTCCCAAGCCCACCATCCGGGTGCCACTTGGTACACCGTGCCACCTGTGCCTAGTCTGTCCCAAGCCCACCCTATCGGGTGCCACTTGGTAGAAGAATAACACTGCCTACAAACACCAGAAACTAGTTGCGACTCCTGGACAAAGACCAAGTCGGTTAATAAGTCGAGAGGGGTCGAGTTACCGGAACCCAATGTGTGGTAGTATCTAGTCATTGGACAACATACACAGAAGTCAATTCTTAGGGACGGTTCCAGTGAGACAACCCACCATGTACTCCTACATGGCCTCTCACCGCTACCTTTACCAAATGGTGTTCACACACTTAACACTCAACATCAGAACATAGCACTGTACTCCAATTAATTCCCAATGAATAAGACCTGACATACTCTAAGCAATAGCAGGCAATGTATGGTAGGAACACAATATGGCTCAATCAACTCCTACACATGCTAGTGGGTTTCTACTATTTACTGTGGCAATGACAGGTCATGTAGAGGAATGAGTTCAACTACCGCAGCATAAAGTAGCAGTTGAATCGTTGTTGTCATAATGCGATAAAAGAGAACAGGAGCGAGAGAGTAGGATTGTATCGTAATGAACAAGGGGGTTTTCTTGCCTGGTAGATCAACAGGGGGCACTGCTCCTCTGACACGTACTCTGGATCGGTCTCCGGAGCAGGACCTATCAAGAAGGAACGGTGTCGGCAATCAATACACAAGCATATGCAACAATATGATGCATGAACATGGCATGAAGATGTGATGTTGTTTGAGCTAATGCAACTAGCATTCATTTGGTTGAAGTCCATTTGAACCAAAGGTTCAAATGCATCTCCAAAATAAACTCTTATAAATGCCATTCATGTGTTTTCACCTATACAGCAGGTATAAGTTGGTTTTTCATGCATGGAAATGGTACAGATGGATAGATTGCATTTTTTTGATAATTTTTCATATATAAATTATTTCAACCTGAGCTACGGTTGAATTTCTATGAATTTTTGAAGTTTAGCTATTTTTCTGGAATTTCCAAAATAGAAGTAATCCAGAAAATCATTTATTGCATCCGGACTGCATCATGCCTGCGTCAGCGGGTCAACAGTGCTGACCAGGTCAAACCTGATGTGTGGGGTCCACACGTCAGTGACACGGTTAGTTAACAGGGGGTTAATTAGCCTAACTAAAAATTAGGGGGCGCCGGGGCCCACTATCAGTGTCACTAATGGGGGGATTAGTGCTAAACTAATCTCCTAGCCGGTGGGGTCCAACTGTCAGGCCAGCGAGGTCGTCGTCGGTGACCTCTCGACGCGGCGGTGTCCGTGATTCAGGCCACGGGGGCGGCGGCTAAGGCCACCGGGGCATAGCCCGGGCTCTCGGGCATCCAAGGGAGGCGACGGGAGGACGCGGGGTGGTCGGAGCTTGCCGGAGCGGAGCTTGGGGCGGCGGTCGAAGCACGGCTCTGGGCAGGATATGGCTGTAGGGCACGGCAGGGGCTGTGGATGATGGTTTTGGATTCTGGGAGGTTCCTGAGCGCGATGGCATGCGCGGGCGCGAGCTGCGGTGGCTCTGGCCATGACGGTGAGGATCCACGGCGGCGCGACCGCTCGGGTCCGGTGGTTAGCACGGCTACGCCGCGTGAGTGACAAAATGGAGAGGGGGAAACGACGGCGGGGCTCATAGAGGATCCGGCAGAGGCTTCAGCGAGCTTGGGGGAGGTCCAACGCGGGCGGAACGGCGATGGCAATCTCCGGCGGCTGGCGTTGAAGAAGACGGCGGTGACGGCGTTGCAGGGCCTCCCGCGGCGCGTGGCTCGAAGGAGACGAAGTAGGCATCGCAGCGAAGCTTGCATACACGAGGAGAGGCGAGGGGGAGGTGGTAGCTACGGCAACGGCGAGCGGCAGCGACGGCAGCGCTCGGGCGAGGTGAGAGAGAGCGAGGGAGAGGAGGGGAAGGAACGGGAGCGAGTGAGAGAGGTGCGGGGCGGCGCATGGCATCTCCAGAGAGACGCGGAAGGAAGCTGAGAGGTAGGAGGTAGCCAGGCACGTGGCCGCGCGCGCCGGGCGCGTGCCCCTGTCCTCCTGGCGTGAGGAAGGGGACGACTTGCGCGGCCAACTGGCTGGGCCGGCCTGCTGGGCCGCACAGTGCCAGGCCGCAGGTAGGTCCAGGTAAAGTTCTCTTCTATTTTTGTTTTCTTTTCTATTTTCTGACATTTGTTTTGACTTAATAATAATACTAAATCATTTTATTTTCTTCTAAAAACTTTTGCAGGGACCTAAGGGATTAATCCAAAGCCTCTCACCAAAATTCAGAATTTTTGGACATATATAAAATATATAACACACATATATATATATATATATATATATCCAATGCAAATAAGTATTGCATTAATTCCAAATGGCCAAAATAAATATTTACGAGCTCCTGAAAATATTTGTTTGAATTTTACCTCTGAACAATATTTTCAGAGAGGAACATGAACATTTTCTTGGACCTTTTTGGAGCAATTTTTATCTGGGTTATTTCCAGAAATGATTTCTGAGGGTTTCACAAATCCCCATTTCAAATGTAAATGAAATTTAAGCATGATGCACACAAGAAGGCTAGCCTAGGTCATACCAGAACTAGGGGTGTGACAACTCGCCCCCACTCACAAGAATCTCGTCCCGAGATTCAGGAGTTGGCGGAAAGAAAGCGGGGTACTCAAGTCGAAGACGATCTTCTCGCTCCCAGGTAGCTTCTTTGCTTCATCAAGGATGCAAATAGGGTACTCTTGATATGTGAGGTTATCTTGGAGATGAAGCGTTTCGTGGTCCACTCCACGGATGGGATCCGAGAAGCAATGCCTGAGTTGAGAGGCGTGGAAAACATCATGTACTCGGGAAAGATGTGGGGGTAGTTCCAACTGGTAGGCAACCTCTCCTCATTTAGCGAGAATGCGAAAAGGACCAATGTAATGAGGAGCCAACTTGCCCTTGATAACGAAACGATGGGTACCCTTCAAAGGAGTAACCCGAAGGTAAGCCTTGTCACCAACTTCATAAGCCACTTCCTTATGACGGCGGTCATACTGGCTCTTTTGACGAGATTGGGCTGTTTCAAATTCTCACGAATGACGCGAACTTGTTCTTCTACCTCCTGGATCATATTCGGTCCAAAGAATTGTCTTTCACCGGTTTCCGACCAGTTCAAAGGTGTTCGACATCTTCATCCATACAGAACCTCAAAAGGAGCTTTCTTGAGGCTGGATTGGTAACTATTGTTATAAGCAAACTCGGCGAAGGGAAGACACTTCTCCCAATCCATACCGAATGAGATAACACAAGCCCTAAGCATGTCTTCGAGAATTTGGTTGACCCTTTCCACCTGACCACTTGATTGAGGGTGGAAAGCGGTACTGAAGGAAAGATGGGTGCCCATGGCAGTTTGGAAACTCTCCCAGAAATGAGAAGTGAAAAGTCTACCACAGTCTGAATTGATCTCTAGTGGAACACCATGAAGTGACACTATTCGAGAAATATATAAGTCAGCGAGCTGACTAGCAGTGATGCTCTCTCGAACAGGTAGGAAGTGAGCCACTTTGGAAAGACGATCAATGACTACGAAGATAGCATTATTCCCGCTCTTGGTCCTGGGAAAGCTGGTGATGAAGTCCATACCAACTTTATCCCATTTCCACTCAGGAATAGCTAAAGGCTGAAGGGTGCCAGCAGGCCTTTTATGCTCTGCCTTAACGCGACGACAAATGTCGCAGTTAGAAATGAACTGAGCAATTTCTCTCTTCATCATAGTCCACCAGAACCTCTGGCGTAGGTCCTGATACTTCTTAGTACTATCGGGATGAATCGTGAGAGGAGATTCATGGGCCTCCTTAAGGATTAGTTGCTGAAGATGCTGCTTCTTGGGGACCACCAGGCGATTCCCAAAGAAAACAACACCTCGATCATCTATGGAGAAACTACCAGCAATGCCCTTGGCAATGTTTCTCTTGATCCGGGTAATCCCCGTATCATGCTTTTGGGCTTCTATGATATGATCCACAAGAGTAGGTTTCGCCACTAAGGTAGAAAGGAATCCACGAGGAGAAATGTGAAGGTTAAGCTTACAGAATTCCTCATGGAGGAGTGATTGGCCCTCCTGCAACATGAGATTGTTGCAATAGGACTTACGACTTAGTGCGTCAGCCATGACATTGGCCTTACCGGGAGTGTATGTGATCCCTAAGTCGTAATCTGAGATCAACTCCAACCAACGTCTTTGTCTAATGTTCAAATCTGGTTGGGTGAAGATATACTTGAGACTCGGGTGATCAGTGTAAATCTTGCAACGCTTACCAAGAAGGTAATGTCGCCAGGTCTTAAGTGCATAGACTACAGCCGCAAGCTCTAGATCATGTGTAGGATAATTCTCCTCATGTGGATGCAAACTATCGAGATGCATAGGCAATCACATGGTGATCTTGCATAAGAATGCAACCTGGTACCTATCATGAGGCATCACAATAGATAACAAAGTCCTTAGTGAAATCCGGTGACACAAGTATGGGAGCAGAAGTCAGGCGTCTTTTCAGTTCCTGAAAATTATGCTCACACTGTGGGGACCACTCAAACTTTTTATCTTTCTTGAGAAGTTCCGTGAGAGGTTTGGCCACTTTGGAGAAGTTCTCAACGAAGCAGCGACAATAACTGGCTAGGCAACGGAAACTCCTAACTTGCTTAACCGTTTCAGGCGGAGTCCAATCAAGAATGGCCTGAACTCTCTCGGGATTGACAGCAATGCCCTTACCAGATATCACCTGGCCCAGGTAGGTCACTTCTGGTAACCAAAATTCGCACTTGGAGAACTTGTCATAAAGGCGGTGCTCTCTAAGTTTCTCTAACACAAGTCTAAGATGTTCGGCATGCTCTTCCTTGTTCTTCGAGTAAATAAGAATATCATCGAGGTAAACCACAACGAACTTATCTAAGTACTCCATGAAGATCGAGTTCATCAAGCGAGAGAATGTAGCTGGAGCATTGGTTAGACCAAAGGACATGACGATGTACTCGTAGCAGCCATAACGAGTGACAAAAGCTGTCTTAGGAATGTCCCCATTTCTAATCTTGATTTGGTGGTAGCCTAACCTCAAATCCATCTTTGAAAAGACCGAGGATCCGGCGAGCTGATCATACAAGTCGTTGATCCTGGGGAGCGGATACTTGTTCTTTATCGTGACCAAATTAACGGGACGATAATGTACAACCATTTGGTCCGTACCATCCTTCTTCTTGACAAAGAGGATGGGGAAAGCCCAAGGAGAAGAACTAGGACGGATGAAACCCTTTTGCAAGGACTCATCAAGCTATTTCTTAAGCTCAGCTAGCTCTAAGGGTGCCATCTTGTAAGGTCTCCTAGAAATTGGGGTGGTTCCTAGGATAAGATCTATGACAAACTCTACAGCTCTATCAGGTGGAATACCTGGCAGTTCCTCGGGAAAGACATTCGCAAAGTCACGAACTACCGGGATATCTTCAAGGTCAGGAAGAGGGTTGGCATTAAGAGAATAGAGCTGACGCTTTGCAACTCTGGTGGAGACAGTGACTATCTTGCCAGATGGGTGTGTAAGCTGAACAGACCTTGTTTAACAATCAATCTTGGCATAATGAGCTTTCATCCAGTCCATACCCAAGATGATGTTAATATCTGTAGACTTGAGGGCTATAAGTGATGCATGGAATACAAGTCTGTCAACAAGGATTTCATTACCATGGCTTACACTAGAAGTTTGCCATTCGGATGCAGGAGTTTGAATGACTAGTGGAGAGGGCATATCACAAACTGAAATGTTGTGCAAGTTAGCATAGCTTTCAGAAAAGAAGGAGTGAGATGCTCAAGTGTCGAACATAACCGATGCTAGATGGCAGTTGACAAGGAGTGTACCAAGAACGACATCTGGAACATCATGAGTGTCTTTAGCTGAGACGTGATGCACATGTCAACGTTCAGTGGAAGCTGACTTGACACTGATCATCTTGCGTGATGGCTTACCATGAAGAACAGACTCCTCGGGCCAGGGTGGAGCATAGTTGGCTTGAGAGCAGTCACGTGCATAGTGTCCTGGCTCTCCACATGTGAAGCAAGTTCCTGAAGTAGGACGTGGACCCGCATTTACATGCAGTCTACCAATAGGCCTGGGTAGAGCATACAATTTAACTGGGGGAGGTACCACATAATATGGCCTCGGTGAACAACCAGGTGGAAGAGCGGAGTTCGGAACCCAAATCCGGCGCTTCTGAGAACTAGAACCAGAGGAAGAACCCAAATCACGGTTGTGCTTATGAGACTCCTCGTAAGTGAGCTGAGTTGTCTCTGCATTAATGGCCTTGTTCACAAGAGCCTAGAATGTATTGCAATGATGCAAGTGAAGATCACAACGCAACTTGGGGTTGAGAACCTTCCGGAACCTAGCCTGCTTCTTGGCGTCTATGTTCACCTCCTTTGTAGCATAGCGGGCGAGGTTCTTAAACTCTCTACTGTAAGCATCAACAACCATCTTATCCTAGGTGAAACTACAGAACTCTTCTCTCTTGCGGTCAATGAGAGCCTGAGGAATGTGATGCTCATGAAAAGCCTCAGTGAAAACTCAACAGGTGGGTATCTGGCCAGCTGGAAGCATAGCCTCATAGTTCTGCCACCAAATACTAGTAGGACCCTCCAGATGATAAGTAGCATAGGTGACCTTGTCTCCTTCTCCGGCAGCGTCCCATGCACTAGATATGCCATGAACTCCTCGGTCCAGCACCCCTCCTAAGGCTCAGACGTGCTCCTGAGGTCGGACTGCAAGCGGGGGCTCCCGAGGCTGGTGGCTGGGGGAGTTCCTCTCGAGACGATGTAGTCTCCATGGCCGCGGGGATCACCGAAGGCTTAAAGAGTCGCTCTGCGAAGACACCTGGTGCTTGGGGTAGACGCCTTGACACCCTCTTGGAGATCTCGTCGGCCTCCTTGTTGGTGCCGCATGGCACATGCAGTATCTCCAGGCCTAGGAATTGCTTCTCCATCTTGCGCACCTCCGTGAGGTACGCTTCCATATGCTCATCCCTTGGTTCGTACACCTTGTTGGAGAAGTTGACAAGGAGCTGCGAGTCACCCTTGATGGTGAGACGCTTCACCCCCAGGGCTGCAGCGGCCTTGAGGCCGGCGATCAACCCCTCTTATTCCGCAATTTTGTTGGAGACCTTCTCACACCTCTGGAAGCAGAGCTGCACGACATAATATAGCATGTCTTGGGTGGGCGAGATGAGCACAGTGCCAGCCCTCGCGCCTTGTCGTGCGAAAGCGCCATCGAAGTACATGACCCAGCCATCCGGTTCTTCATTTCCTGGCAAGAGGGATCGGCTCTTGCCTGCTTCGGGATCCGGAGTGTCGGTCCATTCTGCAACCAAGTCGGCAAGCGCGGCTCCCTTGATAACCCTGGTCGTGCTGAAGTCCAACTGAAATGCTTGTAGTTCAATGTTCCATTCAGTGACTCTCCCCGTGGCATTGGGGCTCCGGAGCACCCTCTCCAAGGGGTAGGCTGAGACGACCTTGATTGGGTGGCCTTGGAAATAATGGCGTAGCTTGCGTGAGGCCACCAGGAGCATGAGTAAGAGCTTCTGTGGCATTGGGTACTGTGCTCTCGCGTCCTGTAATGCAGTGCTGACAAAGTATACTGGGTGCTCGATGAGGGCGGGAGCATCATTGGAGCCTGTGTCCTCCGAAGCTTGTGGTGCCTCCTGAGGTGGGGGGACCTCAGGGGCCCGGTCGCCCATCAGGGCCTCCTCAGGCCCGAGAGTGCCATCTTGCAAGGCCTGATCGTCAGCTGATGCCGTCGTGGCTACGGTGGCGCTGCCTTGGTTCTGCATCGTACCCGCCGAAGGTGCAGCGCTGCTCGTCGGGATATTGGCCTGGCGCTCCTCCCGGACAGCCACAAGCACCGCGCTAGCGGAGTGGGGCGTGGGAGCCAGGTAGACTACCAGGGGCTCAAGGGGGCATGGAGCGACCATCACTGGTGGCCTGGTCAAGTATCTCTTGAGTTCTTGGAAAGCCAGATCGGCCCCCGGGGTCCATTCGAAAGGGCCCTTCTTCTTCATCAGCTTGAAGAACGGCAGGGCGCGCTCCCCTAGCTTGGAGATGAAGCGCCCCAGCGAGGTCATGCAGCCTGCAAGCTTCTGCATTTCCTTGAGAGTTTGAAGTGGGCTCATGTCTTCTATTGCCTTCACCTTCTCGGGGTGAGGCTCGATCCCCCTATGAGACACGAGAAAACCATTAGCTTGCCGAAGGGGACACCGAACATGCACTTCTCTGGGTTGAGCCACAAATCCACCTGGCGTAGGCTAGCGAAGGTCTCCTCTAGGTCCTGAATCAGGGTTCTCGCCTCCCTAGATTTTACCACGATGTCCTCGACGTAGGCTTCAGTGTTTCTCCCAAGCTGCTGACCCAGGGCAATGTGCATCAGCCGCTGGAAGGTCGACCCAGTGTTGCCCAGTCCGAACAGCATGCAGGTGTAGCGGTACACCCCGCACGGGGTCAAGAAGGTGGTCTTCTCCACATCCTCCACTGCCATCTTGATCTGGTGGTAGCCCGAGAACGCGTCCAGGAAACACAGCAGGTCGCACTCGGCGGTGGAGTCGACCATTTTGTCGATGCGCGAAAGTGGGAATGGGTCTTGGGGACAGGCCTTGTTGAGGTTGGTGAAGTCAACACACATGCGTTCCTTCCCGCGTTTCTTTGGCACGACGACTGGGTTCACCAGCCACTCCAGGTATCGGACCTCGCGAATAACACATGTCGCCTCGAGCATGCGAGTTTCTTGGGTGATGAAGGACTGCTTCTCTGTGGACTGTCGCTGCCCCTTCTGCTTCATAGGGCGCACATTGGGGCACACCCTTAAGTGATGTTCGATTACCCCCCTTGGGACCCCTACTAGCTGCTTGGGTTCCCAGGCGAATACCTCCTTGTTCGCGCGCAAGAACTTCACTAATGCCTCGTCTTGATCCGGGTCGAGGTTGGCACCTATGGTGAAGGTGGCTCCCGAGGGTCCACCTACCTCGACTGGCACTTGCTTCATTTTGGCCCGGTCTTGAGTGAACAATTGCTTATTCTTAGCCGGGCACAGCCTCCTTAACCGCTGTGGTGGCTTTTTCTGCCGGGCACGCTGCCAGTCCGGCCAAAGTGAGTACGCTGCTGCCTGGCATCTTCAAGAGGTTGTAGGCCGGATGGGTCACTGCCATGAACTAAGCCAA
Organism: Triticum dicoccoides; assembly: GCF_002162155.2. NCBI lineage: Eukaryota > Viridiplantae > Streptophyta > Magnoliopsida > Poales > Poaceae > Triticum > Triticum dicoccoides. The sequence goes on from NC_041390.1 coordinate 234,572,647, forward strand.
GGCAGGGTACCCGAGGATGGCGTTGTACGGGAGGCCGATGTGGGCGATGTCGAAGTCGATGAGCTCAATGCGGTAGTTGCCCCGGGTACCGAAGGTGACCGGGAGGAGTATTTTCCCCAAGGGGCTGGTGGACCCGCTACCGACTACGGAGAAAGTCTTGGTAGGGTGGACCTGACCGTACGGCACATGAAGCAAGCAGAAAGCTTCCACGGAGAGAACATTGGTGCCTACTCCACCGTCGATGAGGGCCTTGGTCATGGCGACGTTGCAGATGGTGGGCGTACAGAGCATTAGGAGTGCACCCAAGCAGGCAGTGGTCGCGGGTGATCCCTGAGTCAAAGGTGAGATTGGGCTTGGGCGCCGCCCATCCTGGAGGGGCTCCCCGCTGCACAGAGGCGGCGCCGATCTGGCGGAAGAACCGCTTGGTGTGCCGGTCTGAGGGTCGCACTTGCGAGCCACCGAGGAGGGCTGCGACGGCGACAGGCGTCGATGCCGCGAAGCATGCGACGAAAAGGCCACGTATCTCCTCCCGAGAAGCCACAGAGGATCCTTGTAGGTTGAGCAGTCAGGTGCGTGGTGCGCCAGTGAGGGCCATGGGGGAACCAGTTGGCCATGACCTTGTCGTCGCCTCTAGCTTCCAGGACGGCCTCCTCGTATGCTAGCAGAGGAAGGCCGACGGATCCGTCGCGCCGTCGTAGCGAGGCCGCATCTCTGGCTTGAACTTGTGCGGCCACTGCACCCGCTACAAGGTGGGGGTGAAGGCCCTGAGCCCCCTGGCGCCGCCATGGTCGCCCGCCGATCTAGTCGGAGGAGCAGCGCTGGCCATGGGGACAGGACGGAGAGGCGGAGCCGATGGAGGAATGGAACTTCAGTGCACCCCTACCTGGCTCGCCAAATGTCGGATTACGGGTTCCGGCAAAACCCTTGAGGTTTGAACTCTGGGGTGCGCACGAAGATTCTCTCCCCCTAGCTCGCGCTCTCGCCGTGATCTCGAAGCCTAGCTAGCCGAACCCGAGGAACAAGAGATATAAGAGTTTATACAGGTTCGGGCCACCATTGCGGTGTAATACCCTACTCTAGTGTGGTGTGGTGGATTGCCTTGTAGGCTGGGGATGAACAAGTACAAGGAAAGAACGGCCTTCTGAAGGGAGGTGTTCTTGAGCTTGATGAGCTTGTGTCGTTGTCTTGGTGGAATGGATCCAGTCCAAGATGATTCCTCCTCCTAAGGTGGTGGCAAGTCCTATTTATAGAGGCTCGGGTCCTCTTCCCAAATATTAGGCGAGAAGGGATCCCACAACGGCCAATTTGAAGGGGGAGAAATAGTACAAGTTATTTGTCGGATTTCGGGTTCCGGCAGACCCTTGGGGTTCGAACACTGGGGTGCGCGCGGAGATCCCTCCCCTACCAATCTACGTCTAATCCTCTCGTGCGAACTAAGATGAAAATGATGAACAACACAAGAGACATGAGGTTTATACTGGTTCGGGCCACCGTTGTGGTGTAATACCCTACTCCAGTGTGTGGTGTGGTGGATTGCCTCTGGGGCTAATGATGGACAGTACAAGGGAAGAACAGCCTCGCGAGAGGTGTTCTTGCGCTGGTGCGATGAACTGCTAGGGTGAGTTCTGTAGCCTCTCTCTCTCTCTGCTAGGGTTCTACCAGATCTCTCGATGTTCTTGGGGTGTCTAGATGTCTCTACTCTGTGGTGGCTAGCTCTATTAATAGAGGCCCTGGGCCTCTCCCCAAATAATTGAGCGGGAAGGGCGCCAACAATTGGTCATTTTGAAGGGGAACATCTAGTACAAGTTATCCTGAGCAAAGGTGGTCTTCGGCTGCCAAAAGCACTGGTGATGATGCCATCTTGGGCTCCACGGTGACCTCCGTCCTGCCGCTCTGCTGGTCTTGGTCTCGTTGCACCGGAATGGCAACCTTTGCCTGATGCCTTGGCCTGTGCTTGCCCCCTTTGCACCAAAGGGGAAACAAGGACCCTGCACAGGCCGGCGCCCGCCTGGCCTTGATCGTCATGGCTTGCGTCACGGGATCCTCGCGAGGTACCCCTGCCTTGATCTCTCCGCCTCCTCGCGAGCCTGCCTGATGAGGCTGCCTCTGAGGAAGCTTCCTGTCGTCCGCCCCGCTAGGCTTGGCCCCTCGTGAGGGTCTTGAGCTTGAGCTGATGAAGATGGGCCGCGCTGGGCTCCCACTTGAGCCATGCCGCAGGCCGCAGGCAGGCAAGTCTGGGGACCCCCATTTCCAGAATGCCGACAGTAGCCCCCGGGCCCAAGGCGCGCGTGGGCTTGGCTTAGCAGAGAAGCAAAGGGGCAAGCACGAAGCGCCACGGGCCCTAACAGCCTGCGGCCTTGGGTGCCGCGTGGCGGTTGATTGGGCGTGGGCGTCTGCACTTCCCACGTCGCCTCGGTAACTGCACAACTTGACAAGTCCCTGCATGAAGAGATATGGGTCATGATTACCTATGGTCATGGCGCTCGGCGGTTGGCCTTCCCCGGCTATAAGTACGGGGCTGGGCGAGCTCGGACAGTTCACCCCTTTTCACTACTCCTCCTCTTCTTCTTCCTCATCCTTGCTTCCTCTTTCACCAATGGCACTGATCTGCCGGTTTTCATCTGAGGAGAAGGGAAAGGCCCCAAGAGAGGGTCCTGACCCCCTCCCGCCGAAGAAGCGGCCAATCCTCTGTCACCGGGATGAAGGCGCCTGGAAGGTGGTGTCGAGGCCGTGGTACGAGCAACACAGGTTTCCGGTGCCCTTGAACGCCCGCATCGTGGGCCGCAGGGTGGAAGGCGCCGAGCAACACCGACAGCGTCGCCGCCGACGCCGGCGAGTCACAGTGGTGCGCGTCGTCCCCCCTAGAGTCGACGCGGAGCGCTCTTCTCACGAGCTTGTGCTCCACGCTGCCATGCCTCCAACTTCGTGGATCCGCCTTCCTCCCTCCCTTGCCTTTGAGATGCCTCCGAGCGGGGCCCTGGAGCTCTGGCTGCAGCACACCGACGGTGGCACCCCTGCAACCAGAGCGGAGGTCGCGATCATCGCTCCGAGCAAGGTCTTCATGACCCGGGGCTGGGGTGAGATTGCCCAGGTCTATCGCGCGGACGGAGCCTTGGTGATCCATCTTGACTACGACGACGCCTCCTTGATGTTCTTCAAGGTCTTTGATGCAGAAGGACGTCGGCTGGAATGCTGCCCTAAGGGAAGCGGCAGTGGTGACGAACTGGCGAGGACCAGCCCCGCCCGTTGGTCCTCATGCAGCTCCCCAGGCAGCAGCAGAGGGGCTGAGGGCTTCAGCTGCTCCCCCAAACTCCTCGTGACCCCGGCGATGAGCGATGACAGCTACGAGCCTCCGAGCTCGCGTCACGCTCGAAGTGGGGCAGCTGCATTGGGCCACCGGTGCCACTGATCTGGATGGGATTGGCACCGTCACTGGGCAGCCCACTGTTGATGATGGCGTCGCTTGGGGAGGTGCTAGCAAGTAGTGTTCCTTAGGGTTAGCACCTTTTGTTTTCGGCGAGGAATCAAAGCAACACCCCGCGGGGGTATGTAAGGCGTCTGCCGTGCCTTCTGTAAATACTATATCCTTAATATGAATTGGCGTGAGGTGTCCGTTCTGTCCCCGCTAAGCTCCCCCTTTCTATCCTCACGAGGACTTGGCGCTCTACTCTGACTGGTCCCAGTCCCCAGGCAAGCTTCAGCCGTCGCTGGTATGCTAGGTCGCGATGCCGTGGTCAAGGCCAGGAGGTGAGCGGCCCGAGGTCCGGTAAGAGCCCCCGAGTCGCAATGCTCGGGAGGTCCCCTTTAGCTCTCAAGCAATCCTTGCTGGGCGAGAAAGGAAGGTAGCGTCACCGTGACAGAGTTGCACTGGGCGGGGATTTAGCGCTGCGTTGGTCTAGCTCTTGTGAGGGCGCGACTTATCTTGTGCGTCTGACGTAGTTCCTTGGAGAGGCGCCCGGTACAAGAGGCGGTGGTCGAGGTACTGCTGGGTGAGGCCCTCGCGAGCTTCTTCCCACTCCCCCGCACTTTCCTTAACGCTCTACGTCCTCAGGTCCCGGCCCTCGAGCGAGCTTAGTCGCCGCTGGTATGACAGGTCACGATGTCGTGGGTCAACGCCAGGGGGTGAGGGCTGGAGAGCCAGTAAGAGCCCATGAGTTGTGATGCTCAGGCGCCCCCCTTTTAACGTGCGAGCTGTCCGTGCTGAAGAGTGGGAGAGAGAGCTCACGATGCCCCCAACGTTGCTCCTGGAGTAGGTCCTGCACACCAATCATGAGGAGAAACAAGGCCTGTCGTTACGGTCACCGGCCAACCTGTGGTCACTCCAAGGGAGCGGTCAGGGCACTAAGGGCCTGGTGAGGTGGCGCCGTGCGGGGCTGCCACGGCCGGAGCTCGACCACTCAGGTTTATCAACGCTGCAGGGACGGACCCGTGCGCACGCGCCGTGCCAGAGCGAGCGGCTCTTCAGATAGGCATCGATTGAGCAGGTGATTAGGTCAGGTATGTTAAGCACATAGGAAATCCAATTTCAAGCAAGCGTAGGTAAAAGCAACCGCCGCTGGGTCGGGCCCGAGCGGCGTGGGGATGATGCAGCCCGAGGGGTGCCCCCAACAAGGTAAGTAAAGAGCATAAGCAAAATGGATACATGCCGCGGGGACGGACCCACGCGGCCTGGGAATGGTGCAGCCCTGTGGGCGCTCCTAGCTGAAAGTAGAACTCTGAAAGATGTCACCTGGTGCTGTTGAAGATGAAGTGATGTTGAGGAAGTGAGAGATGCGCGGTGAAGACGTCGGCCCTCATGCGCCCCCAGGCCCAGGTGCCTCAGGAGGCTCCGGTGGCACGTGCAGGTCTTCGGGGACCATCGCCACCTCCGCCAGGACCGCGCGATGCCTGCCCTCCTGAGCCTCCGGAATGCTCCTCGACAGGCGCTGATGTGCGGCGACCATGCTCAGCAGGCCGAAGGGCATGCAAAGGTAGCTGTGAGGTGGTCTCTCATAGTGCCCTACGGCCGAAGGCCATAGGCGCTCCTGGGATGCAGCTCGGTTGAGCCCTGGTACGTCGACGCAGACGCGCAGTCCTCCATCCTCGCCAGGATGTGGGGCCACGGCAGGTGAGCGGCGGCTGCCGTGCATGACTCTGGACTCTTGTAGCTCATGGGTGTTCCTTGCGATGAACTCCTGAGGGTTTGGTCTCCTTTGACTTGTACCTTCCGAAGGGAAGCGTGCTTGAAAGCACCCCTCCATGCGGTGCCCGAGTGCCTCCCCCGCGACCTTGGCAAGGTCGGCGGCTCTCCAAGAGAGAGACCCCGAGCCCTGCCTGAGGAGGGCGCTGTGCGTGCCTTCCTATGCGCGAGAGGGTGGCGCTCCCTGGTCAGGCGCGAATCCTGATGCGGTACCTCCGGAGGTGCCTGCCTCCTTGTGGCTCGGGCTAGGTGAGGTCTTCTTCTTCTTGAGGGTCGCCTCGGGAGGCCGCCTGCTCCCGTGATCTGGGTGTTCGATTGCTGCGGCTTGGAACGCACGCTCAAGCAAGCACACTGCATCCCTTTCTTCACAGGGTACGGTGATGACTCCACCGCTTCGTGGCATCTTGAGGACATTGTAACAATGGTGAGTCACTGCCATAAACTTGGCTAGGGCTGGGTACCGAAGGATGGTGTTGTACGGCAGGCGGATGTGAGCGACGTCGAAGTCGATGAGCTCGGTGCGGTAGTTGTTGCGTTGCCCGAAGGTGACCAGAAGGCGAACCTGCCCAATTGGAACTGTGGAATCATCGGTGACTCCTGAGAAAGGCTTGGTCGGCTGAAGCTGGTCGTACGACACTTGGAGATTGTCGAACGTCTCGACGGACAGGACGTTGAGTCCTGCCCCGCCATCGATGAGGGTCCTGGTGACCTACACGTTGTTGATGACTGGGGAGCAAAGCATCGGGATGACTCCGGCCGTTGACGCACACTTGAGCTGGTCTGTGGAACTGAATGTGATCGCGCACGAAGACCACCTGAGAGGGTGTGTGGCCTCAAGCTTGGGAAGGACTGCATTCACCTCGCGAGCAAACTGCTTGAAAATGCGTTGTGAGGCTGGGGCCTGGGCGCCACACAAAATGCAAGCAATTGCACGCGGCTCTTGGAAGCCCCCAGCCCCATCGTCTTGGTGTTGGTCTTCGTTCCTCCTTGGTGGAGGCGGCAGAGGAGGGAGGCCTACGTTGCTGTGCGGGTGGCCCTCACGAGGCTGGTACCTCCAGCCTCCCTCACGAGGCTGGTCCTGCCAGTGGTCCTCGCAAGGGCGGTCACGCCATCCCTGGCGAAGGCCACGGTCTTCCCATCGTCCGCCACCTCTACCTCCTCCTCGGCCATAGCCCCTGTCGTTGCACTCTGGGCGTCGGCCGATTCGCCCATCTCGCACAGCTCTGAGCTCTTGATATTCGTTGGTGTTGTGGGTGTGGAGGTCGTCGTACACGCAGTATCGTCCGCCCTTGGATGACTTGGGCTGGTCCCTGCCTTGCTTGGTGTCTGGTTCCGCTGCTAGCACGGCAGCCCCCTTGCGCTTCACATCTTTGGCCTTGGGCTTCTTTTCTTCCGGGTCGGCTGTCGGGAGCTCGAGGAGGGAGAGACGCCCTTCCTCAGCCCTGGCGCACTTGGTCGCCAAGTTGAACAACTCCAGGGATGTGCACAGGTCTTCATGGATTGCTAGCTCTTCCTTCATCTTGACGTCGCACACGCTGTTGGAGAAGGCTGAGATGGTAGCTTCTTCAGTTACCTTGGGGATCTTGAGGCAAGCATAGTTGAAGCGTTGGATGTACTTCTGCAGGGTTTCTCCTGGCTGTTGCTTGATGCGGCGCAGGTCGCTCACGGCCAGGGGCCGGTCGCGAGTGCCCTGGAAGTTGGCGATGAAGCGGGTGCGAATCTCGCTCCAGGAGGAGATCGTGCCGAGAGCCAGGTTCAGGAGCCAGGTGCGGGCGCCGTCCTTGAGCGCCATGGGGAACCAATTCGCCATGACCTTTTTGTCCCCGTTGGAGGCTACGATGGCCAGCTCGTAGAGCTGCAGGAACTCCACGGGGTCCGCTGTGCCATCATAGCGGGGAGGGAGGTCAGGCTTGAACTTGCCTGGCCATGTGACGCATCGCAGCTTGGGAGTGAAGGCGAGGCAGCCCACCGTGGCCACCGGCGCCCTTTGCTAGTGCTGGACTTGTTCTTGGGGGTCACCACGCGCCGCCACTGGGAGCAGCGTGGGGTCTCGTCGTGGGGGCATTGGGACGCGATCTTGGCGTGCCAGCGCTGGGAGCGCGCAAGTACCTTCCCGGGGATGTGGGATCTCTTGGCAGCTCCCTTCTTGCTGCGCAGGCGCCGGACGTGGAGGGTCCCGCCCTGGGGCTGCGCGCCTTGGAGCCAAGGCACCTTCTTGGGGAGGAGGCGGCGGAGGCGCCTCCTGATCCTCGCCCCCTGCACGGGATGGAGGGCGAAGCAGCGAGAGGGACCGCAAGGGGGAGCCCCCTGCGGCACTGACGAGCTTGGTGATGCGGGCGAGCCAGTCCTTGTAGAGTTCGTCGACGGGTCGATAGTGTAGGAGCTCCCGCGCCAAGAGCAATGAGGCGTGCTCATCCATGGGGGCGCGACGGGCGTGGGACGAAGAGCCAGCTGGAGTCAGCGACAGGGTGGCGGTGCGACCATCCCGCCGCACCGAAGGATGCTGGGACGAGGCCTGCTTCTCATTCCCCGCCGGGTCGGTGGCGGCGTTGGCGGCGGGCGACGGGGAACGACGTGGGGGGCCGCCGACGGGCGCCGTCTGGGCGACGCGAGTAGCGCGAGCAGCCCGGCGCTCGGCGCGAGCCCGGCGAGCGTCAGCCATGGACACGAAGGAAGATCACACGCGAACAGCGGAAGAAAGATTCCGGCGCACCCCTACCTGGCACGCCAAATGTCGGATTTCGGGTTCCGGCAGACCCTTGAGGTTCGAATACTGGGGTGCACGCGGAGATCTCTCCCCTACCGATCTACGTCTGATCCTCTCGTGCGAACTAAGATGAAAATGATGAACAACACAAGAGACACGAGGTTTATATTGGTTCGGGCCACCGTTGTGGTGTAATACCCTACTCCAGTGTATGGTGTGGTGGATTGCCTCTGGGGCTGATGATGGACAGTACAAGGGAAGAACAGCCTCGCGAGAGGTGTTCTTGCACTGGTGCGATGAACTGCTAGGGTGAGTTCCGTCGCCTCTCTCTCTCTGCTAGGGTTCTACCAGATCTCTCGATGTTCTCGGGGTGTCTAGATGTCTCTACTCTATGGTGGCTAGCTCTATTTATAGAGGCCCTGCGCCTCTCCCCGAATAATTGAGCGGGAAGGGCGCCAACAATTGGCCATTTTGAAGGGGAACATCTAGTACAAGTTATCCTGACCAAAGGTGGTCTTCGGCTGCCAAAAGCACTGGTGATGACGCCGTCTTGGGCTCCATGGTGACCTCCATCCTGCCACTCTGCTGGTCTTGGTCTCGTTGCACCAGAATGGCAACCTTTGCCTGATGCCTTGGCATGTGCTTGCCCCCTTTGCACCAAAGGGAAACAAGGACCCTGCGTAGGCCAGCGCCCGCCTGGCCTTGATTGTCATGGCTTGCGTCACGGGATCCTCGCGAGGTACCCCTGCCTTGATCTCTCCGCCTCCTCGCGAGTGTCTGATGAGGCTGCCTCTGAGGAAGCTTCCTGTCGTCCGCCCGCGAGGGTCTTGAGCTTGAGCTGATGAAGATGGGCCGCGCTGGGCCCCCACTTGAGCCACGCCGCAGGCAGGCAAGTCTGGGGACCCCCGTTCCCAGAACGCCGACATTATCCTAACAAAAGGTGGTCTTTGCCTACCAAAGGATCTCGTGGTGACACCGTCGTGGGCTCCGTGATGACCTCCGTCCTCCCGTCCTACTGGTCTAGGTCTTGTTGCACCGATATGGAAACCTTTACCTGATGCCTCAGGACTCCTCGCCTGTGCCTGCCTCTTTATCACCAAAGAGGCAATCAGCACTCTGCACGCGCTGGCTCTCGCCTGGCGCCCGCCTGGCCTTGGTCGTCATGGCTCTCGTCATGGAAACCTCACGAGGTTCCCCTCGCCTTGATCTCTCTGCTCCTCGCGAGCCAGCCTAGTGAGGCTGCCCCTGAGGAGGTCTTGTGCCGTCCGCCTCGCGAGGTTTGGCCCCTCATGAGGGTCTTGAGTGTTTGTTGATGAAGATGGGCCGTACCAGGCCGCTGGTGGAGCCACGCCCAGGGCCGCAGGCAGGCAAGTCTGGGGACCCCCGTTCCTAGGACGCCGACATATTGTGAGCCACCCGCCACCCCCAAACTCACACACTCACACACACACACACACCGCGAATCCATAGTAACTACGATGCATGTTAAATTAATTACCTCGCGGTGAACATATGTTACCAAAGGAGGGATGTCTTACTTTCGAAAAAATCACAGAGATCATTAAGATGTTTTAGTACATTAATTGATTTTTTCTAAGGTTATAATGTGCAAAAATCAAATTTGAGCTACATGCACATGTGACAGTGCACCAAAATGGATTGCAAAAACACATGTGTCTCACTTGGTGCATGTTTACTCCCCGTGCAACAAATTTCAAACATTGAGAATCTTGATTTTTAAGTTATAGTACATCTAAAACTTATTTGAATTTCATGAAACTTATCGTGTTGTCATATGGACACCAATACAAAGTGGCATTGTACTTTTTTTGTAAAATTTGAGACCAGTTTTGATGTAATATTTATCTAATTACAAATGGGAGATTATTAATAATTGGGAACCAATATCCCAAATGGATTATTTATTCGAACCTTAAGCGTTAGACCAAAAATGGATACGTGCTATGCTTCGGTTAAGCAAAAGCGGCAGCATTGATCATCCAAATAGAAAAACAATATACGTGCCGCCGCGCGACCCATGTGCCGTGCGAATAGGCATGAGTTGACGGGACGCATGCGAGCAGTCCGCTGCGCAGGTAGACGGGGAGGCGTGCATGCAGGTGTGTGAATTGACATAGGCGTGCTCCGTGCGCAGTGTCATCGGAAGGCATACGAGTAGTTGTGTGAAACTTTGGTAGGTATGCTAGAAGTCCGGTGCGCAGGCTCACCGGGGAGGCGAGCCATCGGTTTGACCGCCGCCCGCCTCTCTCCCACAACTCCCACTACTCCATATTAATGGTGCGCCCAAGTGGCCGCACTCCCCATCCTTGCCACACACACAACCCTCTCTCTCCACTTGCATCCTCGACACCGCTCTCAGTCCTCAAAGCCGTTAGTTTATGAGGATGCCGCTGAAGCACCCCATCGAAGGGAGTGGAGACGCCGGGGCTGCTAAAGCACCGGAGCACGGCATGGAGATGGAGATAGAGCTTGCCCTCACCGCTAGTGAGTTATCGTTGCACCCTGACATTGTCGACGGCATCGAGCTTCTAGAGCCGGAGGTGAAGTTCCACACCAACTGTGGTGACGACCCCGGCAACGACTCCGACGAGCACTCCGGCGACGACTCCGACGACGACGGACATCTAGTTAGTCATATATACCCATTTATGTGTCAAATAGATCATAGGGTTTCTCTGGTTACTCCTGCCTCCCCCTTTTTGGAATAGAAATCCTATGGTTATGTTCTCCCAATCCATGAAATCTGAGTAAGTTTCGTTAGTTCCATGTAGTGTATTGATTGTTTGAATGGTACAAGTGATAAGTAACTAGTTGTTTCATCTGTGCAAGTGATTTCTGCTAGTATTCCGACTAGGGTTAGTGTTCGTGCTAATAGTTCCTAGCCAGAACTTGACAATTGATTTTGAATGACCTACATATGATGGTGTCATTATTTTCTTCAAGATTGGTCTGTACATAGACGACTATGCTTAAAAATTGAACCATAAGGTCTGGATATTTATAAATAAATAGCCATAAATTCCTAATCCTACTTCACGGTATGTAATCATTGATTTGATGCCAATTTTTTTACTATTTGTATAGATGATGTCTAACGATGTGGACAGCGAGGATGAAGATGTCTACAGGAGGTACAAGAGGCAAATCATGAGGGAGCTTTATGCGGGAATGCACAACAGGCGTATTAGGACCTGGAATGGCGGTTATCGACGCCCATTTTGCAACCACAAGCTTCATGACACATATCTAAGTGTTCTGGCGCATGCAAGAGGACGGGCCGTTGGCTCCTTCAAGTAGAAGTATTCTCACAGGGTGGCGCATGGCGCATACGCTGAGTACCTGGAGAAGCTTCAGGATCGTGCCGGCATGTGAGATGAGATGTGGGATGGATCGAACTATGTACGCTTGAGTATGCTTAATGATGGTTGAACTATGTACTTATGGTTGAACTATGCTTATGTACGTCTGCGATTATTATCTATGTCTGAGTATGTTTAATCTATGTTTACTTATGTCTAATCATGGGATATGTATGCAACCAGTTCATTTGATGGAATCTGTCTCCATTTTGGTTTATTGGTCCCCTTTGTAATTTGTGTTAAATGTCGACCAAAGGTTGAACTGACAAAATGTTAGTGCAGGTCAGCAAAAATTATATCGTTGGATGGGTATTTGAGCATAGTGTTGAACGATATAATTTTTGGTGACATGCATAAACATTTCTTAGTTAAACAGTTGGTCAAAATTTGGTAAAAATTACAAAGGGGGACCAATAAACAAGGACGGAGGTACTGCGTCAATCACACACGGCTCCCAAAACTGGAACTATGTGCAATGACTTTTATTTTGCCTATTGCGTCAGTCACACACGGTTTTCTCTAGCAAACAATCACCTCCAAAAAATTTTGTGGGACAGAAAACCAACACCATCCAATTCAAAAAAATAAAAAAGAAAACCCTCACCATCCCCACATCACAAAAACCCTCACCCCGCCCGCCACCCCCTCTGGCCCCAATTCACACCTGCACAGGCTCCTACGCGTCTATGTCATGGCACCGCCTATGGCGACGGTAAACACTTAGCTCGACGCCTACCGCCACCACCAAGCTGCCGGCAAAGGCCACCGCATTTTGCCACTTCTGCTTGCTGCTGCCTATCACCATCGACTTTCTCGATGCTGCTCATGGTCGACCCAGCTCCGCTCGGTTGGGGAATCTGCCGTGCTGAGGGTTCTTTCTCATGGACGACAGGGCAACTAATTTAATGAGATATTATCTCATATCTTATCCTAGTTCATCTGCCTCCTTTAATCACCTGGCGGAAATCGCCATGAATTCATTTTTATTCAAGCTATTTTGAGGGTTTTCTTTTATTCATAGAATGTACAATGCGCCAACACATCAGGACTTTGCGACCTCCACCAAAGATTCCATCTCACCGTACCAGATAACTTGAGGACGCACACGGTATGTTCAATCTCACCCTAAATCGGTTGGCATGGCCTACTTTCTGAACATATTCTAAATATTGCTACATTTGGATAAAAGGTGCCACATGCACCACATACATCAAAGGGAATTTTCCCCCTCTTCTTTCTATATTAGGCAAATTAATGATGTATTGTTCTTTCGATTACTCTCATATTTCCATGACATCATGTTTACCCTATCTGTTTACTTATAGATTTTTGTCCTTCGATTTCAACTGTTGTATAGTTCTTTCAATTTGGGGCCATAATTGCATGTTGCCATATTTTCTTTAACAATCTACCATTTTCTGCAGCGCATCCCTTGCTATGCAATAGATTATGTAGTGCACAATCTTTCCCTTTACATAGATCAAGACTGCATGGATGTCATACTGCACACAAACCATGGATTTACAATCATTGCTACTGTAAGACTTGATGAACGTGGTGAGTCCTATTTTGGCACTGGCTTTTGGAAAGAAATTTCTAACTTTTATGTACTGAAAGCTGGCACTAAAATTGCACTGCATATAAAAGAGTCTGGTCATGAGATATATGCTAACTTCCCTGACAAAATCATCCGTCCAGACTTTGTTTGAAGTAAGTTTCCTTTTCAACTATCTGCATGTTGACTTACCCAGCAATGTCAAATGAATTGTGTATTATTTAAGCAACCAACTATTATTCCCTTTTCTTACTATATTCCTACCTAATAACTTCTAGTTACCAATACACCTTTCTATTGCCCTGTTTTAACTAAATATTCCCTGTACTCCCATTTCTATCAGAAAGCACCGCTGAAAAGGATACTCCGGAGGTGGAGAACGTGGCTGCCAACAAGCAGTGGCGGGGCGAGCTAGAACCACAAGCGACTCCAGTAGGCCTAGACTTCATCAGCAGCCTCCCCTATGATATGTTGACAGTCATCATCTCCCTCCTCCCAATCAAATATGGGGTGCGGACAACCGTCCTTTCCCGGCGGTGGCATCCCCTATAGAAGTCCAGCCCTCTCGACCTCATCGACACCCACGAGCGCTGCCATGGCTATCGCAAAAGCTTGGATGCGTTCTCCAAGATCCTCGACAACCACCTTGGCCCAACCAGAGGCCTTAGAATCGGCAAGTTTCGTTCCAACGGCAAGGACCGAACCAAACTTGACGACTGGTTCCGATCCCCCGCCCTAGATCAGCTTGAGGAGCTCACTTTTGATGATGGTCATATGCGGTCGCTGCCAACGTCAGCACCCCGCCTCGCGCCCACGCTGTGTGTCGCCAAGTTCAGGAACTGATGACGCGCCTGCTCTTATTCTACCACGACTGAAGCACCTCGAGCTCTTCGCCATCCGCCTCTCAAACGGTGACATAGAGCGCCTACTTTGTGGCTATACTGCATTTGAGTACCTTCGTCTTCAGGCGATCAATGGGTTGAGAACCTTCCACATCACCTCCATGACTCTCCGGACTATTTATGTGTGTTGCAGGTGCGGCAGGAAGACATCACAAGATGTGTACCATGGTATGGTCATTAAGGACACACCTACACTTGAGAAATTACTTGTAGTTGATCAAGAAGGTCCAACAAGAATCAATGTCATTTCTGCGCCAAAATGGACAGTGGTGGGCTACTCGTCTGACAAATACTCCGAACTTGTTATAGGATCCACACCCGTTCAGGTACAATAGCCGCCTTCTACATCTCTTTCTACGAATTAACATTATTTCTAATTTTGAAGATGTTTGTTCGTCTGTCATTCAGAAAATGATTCCGACAAGCTTGACCACGAAACTGCGCATGGTGAAGGTCTTGGCACTAGAATCTATCAGCCGCAACTTGGAGCAAGTTGGCAGTTTCGTGAGATGCTTTCCGTGCCTAGAGAAGCTATATATCGAAGTGATGTTCCTTTCCTGTTAAATGTTAACCATAAGGGAGTTCAATTCATGACATCTTTTTCCAAGTTAACAATGATAATGTACTATGAATTCTGAAGGATTCTTTTGGAGGATTTGAGTACATACATGTTCCACCCCCCATATGGTTACAATCAATAAGCATTTCTCCTTCGGATTCATCTGTACTAGTTTTCTTAGGGAACTTTTCATCCACTCCAACCTCTTGTGAAGAAGGCTACATTTTCCTAGAATGTAATCAAATGCCCATGTTAATCATGTCAAATCGAACATGACATGTTAGTGCTTTTTACAAATCCTGCAAACCAAATAGGTCCGTAGTAATGTTCAAAACTTCATGTAGGCACTAACATGTTTTCTTCTTTTGCAGATAAGATTAGGCTCAGTGGTGAATAATGTGATAAATATAACAATCACATCGAATGCCTAGATCTGAATCTCTTAGAAATTACTTTGAACTCCTACTGAGGGAACTTACCGGAGATTATATTCGCCAGGTTCTTTGTTCTCAAAGCAAGGGTGCTGAAGGAAATGAGGTTTGCCCTACATTTATTTGGCAAAAATGAATGGTTTGTTCATCAGCGCTGGCACCTACAGCAGAATGGAATAGGCTCCAAAAATGTTGAATTTCATTTTGGAACTTCAGATGACAGAGTAATCGGAAGTCATCGTGTCAACCCCATACTTTAATTCTCAGTGGCTGACCCCTTTGGAAAAATTGTGAGGTTTCGAAACCAGACTTAGAAGTGGTAATATTAGTTTGAACCTCTCTGATATCCATGTTCAGTGGATCAGCGCGAGCGTTTGTAGCTGATGAGCTGAATTTCATTTCTAATATCAGTTTCAACATTCTAATCTTCGAATTTGAGCCATATAACTCTGGAATTTGAACCTTGTAATATTTTGAGCTTTTGTGGTACAATTGTTGAAATGGTATCGTATGAGAGTCATAAATTGGTGGCACTATTTTGAACTTAATATGCAATGGTCTTAGATTTTATTAACCATTCTCGAATCTGTTTACCTTGTCGATCTCACATCACATGATCTGTATGGCTAACTCGACTTCGATCTTCGACATTATTGCACATAGTTGGTTTCTTCCACCGTGTGCCCTGTAGAGTGCAGAATTAATTATCGCACTTGAGTGTCATCATCACCCTTATGTGTACCTTTGACCTTATCACCCACGGGTAAACCTATGACCGAAGTCATTCCACACACTTTGTTTTTACAAAGCTTTTTGCCAATAAACGCCCACAATTTGTCCCTCTTCTAGCCGATGCATGGCCAAACTAGCTGAGCGGGAACCTTGTGCGGTAAACTGCGCGGTAGCGTGGGAACAAGCTCATCGACGATACATTTGGTGCCTCTTCGATCCCACGCATGCGGTGCGGTGTTGTCAAGCATGCACTGGAATCCTTCGCTGTGAACATCGTGACTAGATGGGACGATTACAGGCCGGCTGGCCCCCATTTATAACAACGGCCAACCTTTCGATCGCGCCCACCACGAGCAATTCTTAGAGGGTATCTAGCACAGCTCTAATGGCGCTTTGAGAGGCTACCAACGATGAGCAGCAGTTCACCATGCGTGCCGTGGTGGACACCCACAGAAGGTTCTTGGACCTCTTGGTTGTGTACACTCGACCCGGTCTGGGTGGAGCACTCCATCCACATCATGGAGTTGTTGCTTGCCGAGGAGAAGTACAATGTGGTCGGGTTCGACCTCGAGTACACCCGTACTCATGCCGGGTCTCGTCCCAAGTTCGCCGTCACCCAGATGTGCATGCGCCACCACATCCTCGTCTACCATTACTGCCTAGCCACAAGGCCTTTCGAGTGTTTCGCTAGATTTTTCAACAGCCCCCGTTACATGTTTGCTACGGTGGACATCGCCAACCATGTAAACGCGCTAGAGAATTGGAGCATCGCCCGCGAGAATCTTGTTGACATCCAAGGCTAATACAAGATCTAGGGCGGCAAGGAGCATGAGAAGGACTCACTGGTTCACCTCGCTTAGGCCATCATCGACCCCTACTATAGAGACATGAAGGATTCATGCAACAAGGACAAGCGTTCCTGGCACTCGGCCTGGATGAAGAAACTCGACAAAGCTAACGTCGTGTATGCAACAACCCGGATGTAACTTTCCTTATTTGTAACTCCGATCTTTCCATTTCCGGCTATGTGATATGATATTCCCTTCATGGTTGGGTTTTTGTCTTCGTTTTGCATTTTTTTCATGTCATGCATTTCATATCATGTCATCATGTGCATCTCATTTGCATTCGTGTTCATCTCATGCATCCGGTCATTTTCCCCATTGCCCGTTTCGCAATCCGACACTCCCACATGCTCCCATTGCACCCCTCTAATATCGTTTCATGAGCGGGAGAAAAATGTTCTCAAAATGGGTTGAGATTTGTCAAGTGGCCTTGGTACATCACCAGTAGGCTGGCTGGCAAATTTCGTTCCATTTGGAGGTCGTTTGATGCCCCAACAGTTAACCGGGTAACCGAAAAAGCCCATCTCTTGTTATAGCCCAACACCCTTCCAAAACAGCCCACTATCCCATCTAAACCCCCTCCATACTCTCTGTCATTGGATCACGATCGTGTGGGAGAAAGCTGCACCTCATTTGGACACTCCTAGCTCCCTCTACCTATAAATAGACAGCCCTTCCAATTCACAGGTAAAACCCTTGAAAGCATCCCTCCTCGCCGCCGCCTCCGCATCAATCCTGTGCCACCATGTGGCAAGCCACCGTCCTGCCGCCGCCGGCCCGCCAGGCCCGGGACGGGCCCGCGTCGCCCCGCGCCGCTCCCACACCCGTAACATGGCATTACATGGCAAGAATAGATTCATGATAGCAACTTTGCAAGCTCAATTTACTCACCACAAGGGATTACATGGCATAACAAGGTAACCAACATGAAGTAGACATGTTCAAGAAGCAAAGCATGGCAAGATCAAGTTCATAGGGCACATGGATCACTAGCAACACCCATGGCAATATTGAATCTCATGTTCACAATCTGCCAGAAACAATATTTAGCAAAAGTAGAGCATGGTAATGACAAGCTAGATTACTCCATAATGGAAACCAGAGGCATGAATGGATATAGCAATACAACATATTCAAAACAATCTTATTGAACTACCTCAAAATGTGCATGCATCTCATGGTAGCAACATGACAACATGGCATAAAAATATAACATGAAAAGGACTTAGCAAAAAATATTCTAAGTGTCTGAAATCAGCAACATTATGAATCCTACTTTGCATTCTTGTGCTATTCACCACATAGATCACAAAAATACAAGACTTGCACCTCTGTAAAGATGGCATGAAGGATCTCATAAAACATGTATACATCATGCTCATAGGATACACACAAAAAATGCAACGAAAATGACAAATCATCAAGTTCTGTTCAATTATAGCAGACAACATGATATAGCACTTTTGCAATAAGGGTAATGGAATCAATATGGATATAAACATTCATACAAATGAAACTAACATGAAGAGCATCACGAGACGAACATTTTGATATATTATATGCATGATTCGGAGCACCAAGCACGGAGATATAACATGACGAACATGGCATCACAACATGAAGATTTCTGGACTTAGAGAAAAGAGGGGGAGTCAACTTGTGCAGATCTAGGGTTCGGGCACGACTCCCGAGGTTGGCCTGGATCTTGCCGGAGTTGGTGAAATGTGGTGGCCGGAGTAGACAGAGGAAGCCGGCGAGGGTCGTCGGAGCGGGGGAGACGCGGCGACCCGTGCGGTGGAGGCGGCGGCGGTCGGCGTTGCCGGCGAGGACGACATGGTGGCGAGCAGCGGAGGTGGCGCGGTGCTCCGGCATGGGCGACACGCGGCGGCGCCGGCGAGGGGCGGTGGAGGAGCTGCGGTGGCGGCTGCGAGCAGGCGCGGGCGGCGGAGGCGCACAGGGGCGACGCGGGCCACGAGGGCCCGTCCCGGAGTAGACAGAGGAAGCCGGCGAGGGTCGTCGGAGCGGGGGAGACGCGGCGACCCGTGCGGCGGGGACGGCGGCTTGCCAAGTGGCGGCACAGGATTGGTGCGGAGGCGGTGGCACGGAGGGATGCTTTCTAGGGTTTTACCTGCGAATTGGAAGGGGGTTGTCTATTTATAGGTAGAGGGAGCTAGGAGTGTCCAAATGAGGTGCAGTTTTCGCCCACATGATCGTGATCCAACGACGGAGAGCATGGAGGGGGTTTAGATGGGCTAGCGGGCTGTTTTGGAGGGGTGTTGGGCTTCAACAAGAGAGGGGCTTTTGCGGTTAGCCGGTTAACCGTTGGGGCATCAAATGACCTCCAGATGGAAAGAAATTTGATAGGCGGTCTACCGGTGATGTACCAAGGCTACTCGACAAATCTCAACCCATTCTGAGAACATTTTTGTCCCTCTCACGAAACAAGATTAGAGGGGTGCGACGGGAGCATGTGGGAGTGTCGGATTGTGAAACGGACAACGGCGAAAATGATCGGATGCATGAGATGAACACAAATGCAAATGAGATGCACATGATGACATGATATGATAGCATGACATGAAAAAGATGCGAAACAAAGACAAAAACCCAACCACGAAGGGAATATCATATCACATAGCCAGAAATGGCAAGAGTCGGAGTTACAAATAAGGAAAGTTACATCAGGAGTGTTACAACACTCCACCACTACAAGAGGATCTCATCCCGAAATCTAGGACTGAAAGAACTCCGGATATTCAGAACGGAGGTGAACCTGACGTTCCCAGGTGGCTTCTCGGTCGGAATGGTGCGACCATTTCACTTTCAGGAATTTGATTGACTTGTTGCGAGTCTTGCGCACGGTTTCTTCAAGAATAGCAATAGGATGCTCATGATAAGACATATCTTTTTGGAGATCAATCTCTTCGAAGTTGATAGTGCGCTCAGGGGTCTTGAAGCACTTGAGAAGCTGTGACACGTGAAACACATCGTGCACATTTGTGAAGTTGGACAGAACCTCGAGTTGATAGGCGAGGTCGCCTCTTTTGCCAATGATCTTGAAAGGACCCACGTATCTAGGGGCAAGCTTCCATTTGATACCGAAGCGTCGAGTGCCTTTCATTGGAGAGATGCGGAGGTAGCGATGGTCTCTGATCTCGAAAGCCAAGTCATGGTGCTTGCTATCATAGTAACTCTTCCGGCGCGATTGTTCGGTTTTGAGATTTTCACGGATGACTTTACACATTTCTTCATCTTTTGTGATCAAGTCGTTGCCAAGAAGTTGGCATTCACCAGTCTCTAACCAATTGAGAGGAGTACGACACTTTCTGCCATATCGAATTTCGAATGGGGCCTTGCCCGAACTTGCTTGGAAGCTATTGTTGTAGTAGAACTCAGCATAAGGAAGACAATCTTCCCACTTCATACCGAAAGAGATGACACAAGCCCGGAGCATGTCTTCAAGGATTTGATTGGCTCACTCGACTTGCCCACTTGTTTGAGGATGGAAAGCTGTGCTGAAACGAATGTTGGTTCCCATGGCATTCTAGAAGGAGTCCCAGAACTTAGAAGTGAAAATGCTTCCGCAGTCTAAAGAGATCAATTGCGGAATACCGTGCAAGGAGACAATCCTGGAGGTGTATAGCTCTGCCAACTAAGCTGCTATGATATATTCTTTGATTGGAAGGAAATGAGCCACTTTTGTAAGCTTGTCGATGACAACAAAGATAGCATCATTCTCACGCTTGAACTTAGGAAATCCCGTGACAAAGTCCATTTTGATATGGTCAAACTTTCATTCTGGAATAGCAAGAGGTTGGAGGAGGCCAGCTGGTCGTTGGTGTTCTGCTTTCACCCTTCAGCAGACATCACATTCATTCACGAATTGAGTAATCTCTCGCTTCTTTCGAGTCCACCAATACGACAGCTTGAGGTCATGGTACATCTTTGAACTGCCTGGATGAATGGATAGAAGAGAATTGTGCCCTTCGTTCATTATGAACTTCCTTAGATCACCTTAGGAACCACAATTTGGTCCTTGAAGAATAAAGTGTCTCTGTCATCAATGCGATAGCACTTGTATTTGGATAAGACCTTGGCAATACAGCGTTTCACCTTCTTCACCATGGTGTCAAGGAGTTGTGCCTCACAAATTTGGTCTTCCAAAGTCGTAGTGACTTGAAGGTTGGCAAGAAAACCTTGAGGAACAACTTGGAGGTTGATTCTGCGGAAAGCTTCACAAAGATCCGGTTGGAATGGCTTGAGAATTAAGTTGTGGCAATAAGCCTTCCTGCTCAAAGCATCTGCAATCACATTGGCCTTACCTGGAGTATATTCAATACTTGGATTTTACTCTTGAATCATTTCGACCCAATGAGTTTGCCTAAGGTTGAGGTTGGATTGAGTGAAGATATACTTGAGGCTCTTGTGATTGGTGAAAATGTCCACTTGCCTTCCCAACAAGAGATGTCTCCATGTTATTAATGCATGGACAACTGCCGCCAACTAAAGATCATGAGTGGGGTAGTTCCTTTCGTTGGGAATCAACTGACGAGAGGTATAGGCCACAACTTTCTTCTCTTGCATTAACACAACGTCGATACCTTGCAATGAGGCATCACAGAAAACTTTGAATGGCTTGGATTCATCTGGAGGAGTCAAGACAGGAGCTGAGACAAGCTTATCTTTGAGGGTGTTGAAAGAAACATCACACTCAGGCATCCAGACATACTTGACATGCTTCTAGAGGAGGTTGTAAAGAGGATTTGCAATCTTTGAGAAATTCTCAATGAATCTTCGGCAATAGCTCGCAAGTCCAAGAAAACTGCGGAGCTGCTTGACATTCTGAGAAGGCTCCCAATTCACAATTTCAGAAACTTTCTCCAAATTAATAGCAATGCCCTTGGAGGAGATGATGTGGCCAAGATAAAGAACTTCATCAAGCCAAAACTCACATTTGGAAAACTTTGCATAGAATTGATACTCTCTGAGCTTGTCGAGCACCAATCGCAATGCTTGGCATGATCCTTCTTATTCATGGAGAAGACCAAGATATCATCAAGATACACTAGGATGAATTCATTAGTGTAGGGGTTGAAAATGAAGTTCATCATGCGAGAGAATGTTGGAGGAGCATTGACAAGGCCAAAAGACATGACAGTATATTTATAAGAACCAAAACTTATTCTGAATGTTGTCTTGGGAATATATTGTTCACGAATGCAGATTTGATGATAACCCGTACGGAGGTCCATCTTGGAGAATACATTAGCACCTTTAAGTTGCTCGAATAGCTCATTGATGATGTGAAGTAGATACTTGTTCTTTATTGTCTTGTTCAATGGACGGTAATCGACGCAAATTCGGTCTGTGCCATCCTTCTTCCGGACAAAAAGAACACCACGACCCCACGGAGATGAACTTGGTCTGATCAAACCCAGATGCTCTTGTTCATCGAGCTGTTTCATCAAGACCCTCATCTACTTTGGTGCAAGCTTGTATGCATGCTTGCAAACGGGTTCAGTACCAGGCTCAAGATTGATAACGAATTCAACTGGCCGGTGAGGAGGCATTCCCGGAAGCTCTTCTGAAAGACGTCTTGGTACTCACAAACGACTGGAATCTAAGAGATTGCATCTAACTCGCCCTTCTCATTGAGAGAAAACAATCGAATGGTTTCATCCCAAATGGCATAGATGATCACATCCTCAAAAGAGTGTGTCAATTGAATCTCCCTCGCAGCACAATCAAGTTAAGCCTTGTGCTTAGAAAGCCAGTCCATGCCGAGAATTAGATCAATATCCGAGTTGCCAAGAACAAATGGTTTAGAAAGAAATTTATAGTTGCCCGTCTTGATAGAAACCTCCGGGACGCAATTATTAGATGTCATTTGCTTACCCGGGGACACAATCTTCAATGGGATAGCAATCTTTTCCGTCACAAACTCATGCTTGGCAACAAAAGGTCTTGAAATGAAAGAAAGTGATGCACCAGTATCGAATAAAACATTTGCAGGAATGTCATTAACTAAGAGATTATCCAACCTAGTGCCACTTGCGGAGCCACCCCTTCACCCAGGGTCTTCGGTTGCTGCATGTAGTGTTCATCTGGTGTGCCCTGAGACTGAGATATGTGCGGCTCCTATCAGGATTTGTCGGCGCATTCGGGCGGTCTTGCTGGTCTTGTTTTACCATTGTAGTATTGTCTTGTAACCGGGATTCCGAGACTGGTCGGGTCTTCCTGAGAGAAGGAATATTCATCGTTGATCATGAGAGCTTGTGATGGGCTAAGTTGGGACACCCCTGGAGGGTATAAACTTTCGAGAGTCGTGCCTGTGGTTATGTGGCAGATGGGAATTTGTTAATATCCAGTTGTAGAGAACTTGACACTTGACTTAATTAAAATGCATCAATCGCGTGTGTAGCCATGATGGTCTCTTTTCGGCGGAGTCCAGGAAGTGAACATGGTTTGGGTTATGTTTGAACATAAGTAGTTTCAGGATCACT
Source organism: Triticum dicoccoides (assembly GCF_002162155.2). Taxonomy (NCBI): domain Eukaryota; kingdom Viridiplantae; phylum Streptophyta; class Magnoliopsida; order Poales; family Poaceae; genus Triticum; species Triticum dicoccoides. Next base: position 234,595,440 of record NC_041390.1, read on the forward strand.
TCTTGATCACTTCTAGCTTTTCGACTGTTGTGTAGCTTCTCATCTTACTCTTATTTGTGTATGTTAGCCACCATATTTGCTTAGCGCTTGTTACAGCTCCACCTCATTACCTTATCCTACCCATAAGCTTAAATAGTCTTGATCTCGCGGGTGTGAGATTGTGGAGTCCTCGTGGCTCACAGATATTACCAAAATAGTTGCAGGTGCCGATGATACCAGTGCAGGTGATCCTACCGAACTCAAGTGGGAGTTCGATGAGGAACTTGGACGTTACTATGTTTCGTTTCCTGATGATCAGTAGTGGAGCCCAGTTGGGACGATCAGGGATCTAGTAGTTGGGTTTATCTTCTTTTTCATTGGTTGTCTGTAGTCGGACTATGAGTGTACTCTGATGTTGTATGAACTTAATTGAATATTGTGTGAAGTGGCGAGTGTAAGCCAACTCTATTTATCCCTTTCTTGTTCATTACATGGGATGTTGTGAAGATGACCCTTCTTGCGATAAAACCACTATGCGGTTATGCCTCTAAGTCGTGCCTCGACACGTGGGAGCTATAGCCGCTTCATGGGCGTTATAGTGTACGCGGCCAAGGAGGCGTACACGAGCTATGACATGTAAAGGAGGATCGTTGACATGAGGAAGTGCCTCCTTCCCCAAAATGGCCAGGGATCCAGTCGGAAGCAGAGCAATGGCAAGCATCATCGCAACAATAAGTAGATGCTTAGATCCTCGTGTCTCCTACTTTAGTATGCATGTAATTGCTTACTTTGGTGTGTGGAAATGTTATGTGTATAGTCACTTGTGTAATTGTATCCTTCATTTGGTTATGCAATGCCGTGTTTTTAAGTATATATGTTGATGCTCTATAGACATAGCGTAGATGTTGTGCGCACAAAGAAAATCACATCACTCACGGACTAAACAATGGAACCCGTCAGTGATGTTTTCATCAATCACTCACAATTGTATACCAGTAATCGTTTTCTCACAACGCACACGGCTTGTTAGCAGTAATCATCTATGTTGTTATCGGTCTTCACGCACGTTTCCGATTACAGACCTGTTTGCCATGTATCACACACTTCTTGTTAAGTTGAACCGTTTATGTTCTCATGTCTCAACACAAACAGTTCATCCGAGTGAACCACATGCCGTATATCGCACACACCTTTCATCTGGCTGACCATTTATTTTGTGTTGCCTAATCACAAATAGTTCATCTGAGTGAACCGTATGCCGTATACCGCACACACCTTCATCTGGCTGCCCATTCCTCATCACAAACAGTTAATTGAGCTGAACCATATGCCCTACATCGCACACGCAACTAAAATCTGAACCGTGTTTGATGCATCCTCCATCACAAACGTTTTGCACCTTTTTTGACGGGTTTTTACACAACTGTTTGCGATTGTGGCATCGCACACAGTTTCGTCGAAGGGTCTCTGATCGTAGTGTCGCATTAGCAGCATCCTACAGTAGTGCAAGCTTCAGCCTTGGGATTGATCGCAGTCAGGCTGAACCAGTCATCGACCCTATGCCTTTTGCTTTTGCTTTCCTGACAAGCACGACACCGATGATGGTGTAGCCCATTGCTGATGGCAAGAAGGATGTGAAGTTTGCAGACCCAATAGTGCAAGGTAAACTCTTTTTGTTTCCCTTTTGTTCTATCTTTTTTATGATCTTCATGGCAAGTTTAGTTATAATTTTGTGAATGGCAACTCTTATGTGATGTAAACACCATAGCATTTTTGTAGTTGATAACTGTTGATGCTTCCACAGTATGTAGATGGCATCTACAGTTGACATAACTTGGCAGTTAATATTCATATAACATGGCAAATGATATTACTCTTACATGGCAACTACTGTCTAGCTTGGCACAGTCGAACACACATGATTTATGTAGTTGTTATCACATGGCAACTGTAGTGCAATGCACATGGCAAATTTCATTTCGAATTGACATTTGCAAACAACATTCCTCTTTGCATGACAGTTCACAGTTTGATCTTTGCACAACAACTTGCTGTGTCCAATTCTCATCCATGTGTTCTTTCCTTTTCAGTAACCCCTGAGGAATTTTCGTTGTCTCTTGATGAAGCTTACCGTAGGATTGAGCTAGATGCCTTAAACAGGAGGTCATCGCACAATCAGGGTCAACCAAGTTCTAACGCTCGTGCTGCACTTGTATCTGAAGATATTGTCAGTAGTGCAACCCCTGGTTCTATGAGGCAGGCGAGCGTAGTTCACGCACCACCGTCGGATGATTTTGAGCCCGATGTTAGGGCTACAAAGGAGCAGACTAATCTCTATGATATTGTCAAGCATTTCAGAAATGCGAGGTCAAACTGCAAATACATGAATGAACTGAGAAAGTAATGACCACACCACACACCCCCTAGTTTTATTTTCATGTTTTTGTCTTTACTTCATTTTTGTTTTTCTTAGTACATATGCTTCTTTCATGTTATATCATTTTCATACATCTTGTGTTTGGAAAGAACTAGAATCATTGACTGCAATGTGACGTTCGTTGACCTAGGTGATCTAGCCAAGTCTTTGAGGCCCACTGGTAGAATGTCGCTGAACGTAGTTGCTTGTGGGATCGACTAGATCAACAAGCATATTGACATTTGTGCCGACAAGACCATCATCCATACATCATGACCACCAAAATATGGAAGGCTGACTTCCACCATGCCATTCTGAGGAAACAATTTGCCATGCATGGTGATTTCAAGCCGACGCTGGAAAAAATTGCGTGTGTTTCATCTTTTCCCCTATTTTTTTCATGTTATGTTTATGCATAGGTACATTCCATTTGTGGGTTAGTTAATTTCATGGCAACCATTCCCAGGAAAAAAAGTGTCAACTTTATTGAAACTCATGTGGCAACTTTAACTGAAAAAGTGATCACGAATTTATTGAAACATGTATCACTAGTACGCGTCGGTGCTATACAAATGGTTTTTAACCCCTTTCTGCGGCGGCATTTGGAACCGTCGCCTAGTGAGTAACAGTGATAGGGGGTCCTTCCCACACGACCCAGAAACCGTTGGGGATATGCCCTCCTAGCATACATGCTCGGCAAAACGAGATCGTGTGCGACCGGCGAGCGCTCAAGTACAGAAATACGTACATTAGAGCTAAAAAATTATACAGGCGAAATTGTTTCCGGTCGCAAGTACATCCCACACAGTTAGTCCTTGCTAAATGTTTTTGCTCATATGTACATCTCACACACTCACTCCAAGGAAAATGTTTCCGTTCATAGGTACATCACTCACAATTTTTCCCGTTAAATCGTTTGTGATAGCATTGCCATTGCAGACGATATTAACAATTTTATCATTTGCCTTATTGAATGCATCACACACGGTCCGTAGAAGAAGCTGTGTGGCAAAGGATGTCCATCACACGCAGTTTTTATGTGGTAAACGTTTGCGCAAGGTGGCCTAACGCAAACAGTTTTCAAGAGAAAGTCGTGTGTGATTGTTCATTGATCCAACACGGTTTATTCCTAGAAACTATGTGTGTTGCCTAAGGTCATCGCCCATGGTGTTTTCTCATTAACCGTTGGCAATAGAAAAACCCAATTAGCAGGCTAATTGGCCAAATAGTGGGCTAATTGCCCTATTCTTAATAATACATTTACTAATCTAATTGACATTCATATTTAGCACATAATATATTCCATTTCCATATTAAGGAAGCAGGATTTCATAATTTAAATACATCGGAGTACAACACGATATAGGTTCAACACTCAGCTACCCCATTACACAACTCCATCAGAAGCAAGTTTCACATGCAACATCTAGAACCTTTTGAAATTAGCATCATAGACGGTACATAGAGAGATGCCTCTCATCTGGAAAACTGCTGAAGCTGTAGGCGAATATTGATCCTTCATTCATGTTGAAGGTCTTTGCAACTTTAGGCCAGTGCATGTGGATGATTGACCATCTGTCCTTCGTCCTCTTCAGAAACACTTCAATATTGATGTGACGCCCCGAGACCGTTGCGCTAGGTGTCTTCCAGTTATTCATGATGTTTCCTTGTCTTTTGTTTGCATGTTGCATCTTGCCATGTCATCATCCGCATTGCATCTGCATGTTTTCAAAACATGCATACGTCCGAGTCTTCCAGTTCCGTCCTTTGTCCGTTCTAAGCCAAGACATACTTGCACGCGCCCGCGGCATGTCCGAAATATTATTTTATAAGTGGCCGGAAAATGTTCTCAGAATGGGTTGAAAGTTGGCATGTGGTGTAGTTATAGTGTAGATAGGCCGCCTGCCAAGTTTTATCGCATTTGGAGTTCGTTTGATGCCCCAACGGATAACTATAGCGGCAGTATAGCCGGTCATACGTCGGATGTTTCTGGTATCCGGAAACTTGTGCCGGGTTTTCCCTCTCTTTCCTCCCTAGTCCATCTACACAGTCCACTACATACCGCCAGGCCCAACCTAACCTCTCTCATCAGCCCACGGCCCCCCCTCTTGCGCGCGCCCGAAAACTGCTCCGAACCCGAACCGGGCTATCCTGATCGATGAGTCTGGATCATCCCCAATCATCTCTAAAATATCTTCGGTTTATGTATTGAACTCCCCTAGTCTGTTTTTCCCGTCTGTCCGATTGAAAAATTGGATGTCCCAAAAATTCCCCTCATTTCACTATATATAGACCATCCCAAACCTGATCTAGACACACCACCTAATTTCTAGGGATCCTCCCGAGCACCGCTCCTCTTCCTCTCTCTTCCTCATCGGGATCCTCCCGAGCGCCGCCGCTCTTCCTCTCTCTTCCTCATCGGGATCCTCCCCGATCCAAAATCCCTTCCTCATTTTCAGATCCACCAAATCCCTCCATCGATCCAACCATCGCCCTCCGCTGCACTGCTTCCCCACGATCCACCCGAGCTCCTCGATCCCTCCTCGCTCTCCTCGTCGACCAGGGAGACGAGCTCCTCCCGAGCGTCCCCTCCTCACCTCGTCGCCCGATCCCCTTTCCTCCTCGTTCCCGTGTCCGAAGCATCGGAGCAGGAGTCCTTGCGCCCGAGCCTCACTGACCCTGCAGGTCGCGCCCTCCAGCGACCCCGCCGCCGGCTGCCACGACTAGGACTGGCCTCGTCCCACTCCGCTCCGCCTCCTGATTTTTCCCTGTCTCTCTCTCATGGTGGCCCTCTCTCTCTCCTTCCCAGGAACGGGCAGGAACTCGCCCAAGCTCCACGGCGTCCCCGCCGTTGTCCTGCCGTGTCCGGTTACCTCCAACAAGCTCCACCCACCGGAACAATTCCTCTTGACGCCCTGCAGCCTGGAGCTCCCTGTCGCCGACGTCTTCTTCGGTTCCGAAGAGGAGGGTGACCCTCTGTTCGTCTCGAGCTCAAGCATTGCCGCTCCTGCCCTTGCTTCGTCTGAACCTCCGTCACGGCGTCGCCATGCCTCTCTTTTCCTTCTCCATTTCTTCTCTCTCTCTGACTTGTGTCGCGCCGCCGCCTGGGACTTCTCCGCCGTCGGAGACCTTTGCCTCGTCCGCATCACCGATGTGTCTCCGCGGCCGGACCTCCCGAGCTTGCCGCCACTCCACTCCCTGCCGCTCCGAGCTAAGCTGGAGCGTCGCCGCCATCGTTGTCGTGTGCGCCGCGCCCCTGTTCTTCTGCAGCGAGCACGCCCCTGCACGTTGACCAGCCACCGCTGCTTCCCGATCGACTGCCTGGGCCGGCCTCGCCTTGTGTCTCATAGCGGCCCACCGTGGCAGCGACCGGCCCAGCAACTTCCTCCCCAGCCAGCCTCGTTCACCAACGGGCCGAAGCCCATAGTGAGCAGTTGCCCAGATCATATGCACTGTTGGGCCGGCCTTTGTTTCGGCCCGTTCCCTTTTTCAGTTATGAGAATTTGTCTATTTTCCAGAGGAGAGCAGTTTTGCAAAAAAAATTGTTGTTCATGCATTTAATAACTCTCAAACCGTGCATCCAAATTAAACAAACTTAATATGAAATATGACTAGAATTTCATCTAGTTTCATAATATGTCATTTTCACCCATGTTTAAAATGTTTAAAATGCTGTTTGCTTAAATTTGCTTAAATAAATTGCTAAAATGATTTAATTCATAACTAAATAACCGTAGCTCAGATTTTAATAATCTTTATATGTTTTTGGGGTAGAAAAATGCCTAGTTTAACATGGTGGATTTACTTTGCATGTTTAACAACTCTAAAATTGTGTTTAGGGCAGAACAGTACCAAATTCAAATATTCCATGTGGGGATTTACTGGAATTGTTGTTTGTTATTTCCGGACTCATTTAAACTTGCCTAGATAGGAAGTTTTCATATGCTTCACCCCTTGCCATGCTAAACAACATTTAATATTGTCGTGTACATAAACGAGATCGAACTAAATAAGTCATGTGGTGTTCCGTCAATATGCAAATTTTTGCATATTGAGCTCCACTTAATTTGTAGGATTGCTTGTGCACTTTGCAATGCCATGCCTCATTAAACCGGACATGCATCATACTTGATTATGCATCATGCCATGATATTGTGATGGTTGTTTACTATGTTGTTTGCTCCTTTCCGGTGTTTCTTCTTCGGGTTGGTCCCGATAACGTCGTGTTGTGAGGATTCGTTCGACTACATCCGTTTGCCTTCTTCATGGACTCATTCTTCTTCCTTGCGGGATCTCAGGCAAGATGACCATACCCTCGAAATCACTTCTTCTTTGCTTGCTAGTTGCTCGCTCTATTGCTATGCCGCAATACCTACCACTTGCTATATCATGCCTCCCATATTGCCATGTCAAACCTCTAAACCACCTTGTCCTAGCAAACCATTGTTTGGCTATGTTACCGCTTTTCTCAGCCCCTCTTATAGCGTTGCTAGTTGCAGGTGAAGATGAAGTTTGTTCCTTGTTGGAACATGGATATTTGTTGGGATATCAAAATATCTCTTATTTAATTAATGCATCCATATACTTGGTAAAGGTGGAAGGCTCGGCCTTATGCCTGGTGTTTTTTTCCACTCTTGCGGCCCTAGTTTCCATCATACCGGTGTTATGTTCCTTGATTTTGCGTTCCTTATGTGGTTGGGTTATAATGGGAACCCTTGTCAGTTCACTTTGAATAAAACTCCTCCAGCAAGGCCCAACCTTGGTTTTACCATTTGCCACCTAAGCCTTTTTCCCTTGGGTTCTGCAAACTCAAGGGTCATCTTTATTTTAAATCCCCGAGACAGTGCTCCTCTAACTATTGGTCCAACCTGTTAGCCGCCGGTGGGCACCAGGGGCAACTCTGGGCTAGCCTATCGGAAGTTTGGACAATCCGTTGTGCCCTAAGAACGAGATATGTGCAGCTCCTATCGGGATTTGTCGACACATCCGGGTGGCTTTGCTGGTCTTGTTTTACCATTGTCAAAATGTCTTGTAACCGGGATTCCGAGTCTGATCGGGTCTTCCTGGGAGAAGGAATATCCTTCGTTGACCGTGAGAGCTTGTGATGGGCTAAGTTGGGACACCCCTGCAGGTTTTGAACTTTCGAAAGCCGTGCCCGCGATTATGGGAAGATGGGAATTTGTTAATGTCCGGTTGTAGAAAACCTGAAACTTATCTTAATTAAAATGCATCAACCACGTGTGTAGCCGTGATGGTCTCTTTCCGGCGGAGTCCGGGAAGTGAACATGGTGTTGGAGTTATGTGTGAACGTAAGTAGTTTCAGGATCACTTCTAGATCACGACCGTGCTTTGCTTCTCTTCTCGCTCTCATTTGCGTGTGTTAGCCACCATATATGCTAGTGCTTACTACAGCTCCACCTTATACCTTTTCCCTACCTATAAGCTTAAATAGTCTTGATCGCGAGGGTGTGAGATTGCTGAGTCCCCGTGACTCATAGATTACTTCCAAAACCAGTTGCAGGTGCCGATGATACCCTGCAGGTGACGCAACCGAGCTCAAGGAGGAGCTCGATGAAGATCATGTTCGTCGTGTTATTTTGTTTCCAGTTGATCAGTAGTTGAGCATAGTCGGGGCGATCGGGGATCTGTAGCATTAGGGGTAGTCTTATTTTATTTTGGTTCCGTAGTCGGACCTTGATTATATCTGGATGATGTAATGCTTTATTCATGTATTGTGTGAAGTGGCGATTGTAAGCCAACTATGTACCTCTTTTCTTATTCAGTACATGGGATGTGTAAAGATTACCCCTCTTGCGACATTGCCTTCAATGCGGTTATGCCTCTAAGTCGTGCTCCGACACGTGGGAGATATAGCCGCATCGAGGGAGTTACAAGTTGGTAATCAGAGCCTTCCCCGACTTAGGAGCCCCCTGCTTGATCGAATCGCTAGCGTTGTTGAGTCTAGAAAAATGTTTTGAGTCAGTTAGGATTATATATATCGGAGAGTAGGATTCGTTTTACTCCTCAGTCCCTTTGTCTCTCTGGTGAGGCATCCTGATGTAGAGTTTTGACTCTTCTCTTCTCAAATTTCACTAAAAAAATTTAGGATCACGCGGGTATCTTGGAATCGTTCCGATGGTTTTGTGACGAGAACATTGTTCTTGGTGCCTCGTGACATTTAGGGGTTGTGGCAATGTCCCGGGGAGTTGAGCTCTGAGGTGTTGTCGTCACAATTTTATCGTTGCAATTCTGGAATACCTGAGTTTCGCCGACATCGAAAATCTCTTTGATGCAGTTGTTGGTGAGATAACCTCGACGCCACCCAGTACTGGGGCGGGAGTTCGAGAGTATTTCCATAACTCGTATAACAGATGCTTTTCGAAGGTTGAGATAAATGATTTCCGAAGGTTTCTTGGTTATGTGTTGAAGGATGGATACAGCTGGATGTAGGTATTGTTAGTTTGGGTGAGATATTATGCTTCCCCTGTATCCCCAACAGCTGATTGCATAACCAGAAAGTTTCAGGAGTTTATAAGTGGGAATTCAAGTAGCTCTTAGGATATCTTTTTGACAGATGCATGATATGAGATTGGGGTTCGACGTCTAGTGGTCCGCCTATGCACGGTTGGTTTTACAGTGGCCCCGTTGTGTCTTAATGAGTCCTTGGCTATGCTGACTCGGGGACGCTTCGTATGTCATGTGCACTGCCTTGTACACGATGGTGCTGTAGGATCGAGCCCGTGTGGGCCCCACCATGAAAACTTCGGACGAAATCTCTATCATATGTTTATTCCGGCTTATTTTGTAAGCCAATCCTTTGTTTTGTTTTTGAGTTGCGGTATTCGAGTTGCTTCGAAGTTAAGTGTTGATTCCATGCCTTTCCTAAGTGGTGTTCTCATATTTCTATGTAAATACAAATCCTGCATGATAATCAAGATTGTCATGTCAATCCTATTCAACCGGTGTGTTTCTCTTCAAGTGGATCCGATCATTCCAACATTTGCAAGATCCAATCTCAGTTTTCTCAATGGTGTTCGTTTCATCCATTCCAAATTGCTTTTGTTTTCCCGCCCTCCCACCCTTTTCTTCAATGACTCGGGATCCTTAATCAAGTATTCATCTATTTATGGGAAGCCTCTCCATTCCTTTCTGTCAATGTTCTTATCCAGTGATTCTCAGAAAGATTCTAACGGAGCTTCAAGTTCATCATTCTTCGTTTATTTTATCTTCTCTGGTGGATTCAAATCAAGATTTTGGTGTTGATCATATCCCTTTTCCTCGTTTCAAATACCTTCTCATGCCGGTGCACCTCATAATCATTCACTTCTCGCTATTCATTTGTTCGGGAGTGCTAAAGATATCTCAGAAGGCTTGTCTTGTCATTCAAGATCCGTTCAACTTATTTCGATGTTGCTATCTCATTCAAGCCATTTAATTCAACCAGTGCTATCTCCTTTTCAAGCAATCGTTCAATGGTGTATCTTTTGAGTGGGCCCTAACCCACAGGTCTTTTCCCAGGATCTTACCTGACTCTTCTAATCTTCCATGGAGTTACTCTTAAATTCTTTTTTAAGTTTGACGTCAGAATGAGTTACCATCAGTCAAATGTCTTTCACCAAGGTCTTCCAAATTCTTCACCGTTGGCTCAACCTTTAAATTTGTCATCCTGGAGTATCTCAACAATTCATGGTGGTGTTTCTCATCGTCATTCTCAACATTTGAAGACCGAAGAAGAGTTTTCCTCCATATCTTGCTCCATTCTCTTCAAGATTCATGGTGCTAGTCTTATGACATCCTCTCATAATTGTTTTGATTGTGAGAATTCTTTTCACCCTTCCGGAGCAATTTAGGAGTCTTTTCAGTTTGATTCTCCGAAGGCCATCATTTCGGGACTATTCATTCCAGCTTCCAGCTCTCGTTTCTCCAAATATTACCGGTGCATCGATCAAATATCCTCTGATTAGTTCATGATATCTTCGTTCTCTTGCATCTAAATTCCCTCAAGTATCTTCATTCGTTTCCCAATTCTTCCCGGTGTTTCTCTATCTTTTCCTTGATCGTTTCTTAATTCTTACGATGGTTTCTTCCAAGATTCATCTTCCTTCGTTTATCATATCAATGCATTCATGCTTTCCAAATTCTACCGGTGGTTCATTCAAGAGTTCTCTTCCTTGGTTATCATATCAATTTATTCATTGTTTTAATTCTTACGGTGGTTCGTTGAAGATTTTTCCCAAGTTTGCGCTATATCTATCTTAATCCTTTCTACGAGAATAAGTTGTATGCAATCCATTGATTGTCATCAATTTAAATTGGTGAAGGATAAGCATAAGGTAATTCTTATTCTTGTTTCATCGAGTAAATTCAATTCCTTATTCCGGAGGTTCATCAAATTATCGGTTTCAATTGTTTCATCTTTTCTTTTCCCGGAGTTCCAAGCTCTGATCATTAGGAAGATCCATCTTATCATTGCAAGGCTTCAACCTTATTCTTTTCATCCTTCATTTCGTTTGATCATTCTTTTATTACCGGAGTTCATCATGGAGGCTCTACATGATGGTTCATTAAGGATTTAATTCCTTCTCGAGGTGTTCATCAAGATTCTTTTCATAGGAGCTCAAGTATTCTTCATCTTGCATATTGAAATGCAGTTCTTCCTATTTTATCTTTTGAGGTGGTGTTATGTCATTCTTGATAATTTCCCTTCATGTTTCATGATTCAAAAGTTGTTAGGAATGAGATATTTAAACACATCAATCTCTTCATTGGAATCATCTTGGGTTATACTTCACCTAAAACTTTCCCTAAGGATTGTTGCTAATTATGGTGCTTATAAATGATAAAAGTTCTTCATTTATCCTCCCGGTGAAATAAGTTTCTCCTCTCCTTGTTGATATCAATCCAGTCTATTATTTCCGTTAGTGGCAGAATTTCACATCAAGATATCGACGTGTTTTTTCCATAAGCCCACTACAAGCTTATTCTTTTCGTTGTTGATTTCCCAACAACCCCGTGCAATCCTCCCTTGCAAGGATGTTTTTCCAAGCCCATTTGTGCTAGAAGTTGTCCTTTTCTTCTCCGTTCTTTTGTTCCGACGATCTACCTTTTATTCCTTCATCCGGAGGCTTTGTGATGTTGTTCTTTTCTCTCATCATCTCGAATGGTGAGGATCATGTTCTTTTCATGGTTATCCATTTAACCTGAGTGTTGTGTCCTCTGCTCAAGTTCTTTTCATCTTATCAAGTCTTGCATCTCTTTTCAACCGGAGTGCTGCTCGAATTTTCTTCCTTGTTCCTCTTTTCTGACGGAGATTGTCATCTTCGTTTATCTCTGTTGTATTCTTTTCTCGTGATGGTTTAAACTTTCAAGGTTCTTTGGTTTCACTCGTTTGTAAAAGAAGCAACTTATTTTTATCTCTTCCTCTTCCTCTTCCTTCTTCTCTCTGGTGCCATCCTAGATCTCGGGACGAGATCCTCTTGTAGTGGTGGAGTGTTGTGATGCCCCGAGACTATTGTGCCAGGTGTCTTTCATTTATTCGTGTTGTTGGCTTGTCTTTGTTTGCATGTTGCATCTTGCCATGTCATCATCCACATTGCATCTGCATGTTTTCGAAACTTGCATCCGCCCAGGTCTTCCAGTTCCGTCCGTTGTCCGTTCTGAGCCCAGACACACTTGCACGCGCCCGTGGCATGTCCGAAATATTATTTTATAAGTGGCCGTAAAACGTTCTCGGAATGGGTTGAAAGTTGGCCTGTGGTGTTGTTATAGTGTAGATAGGCTGCCTGCCAAGTTTCATCACATTCGGAGTTCGTTTGATGCCCCAACGGATAACTATAGCGGCAGTATAGCCGGTCATACGTCGGATGTTTCCGGTATCCGGAAACATGTGCCGGGTTTTCCCTCTCTTTCCTCCCTAGTCCGTCTACACAGTCCACTACATACCGCCAAGCCCAACCTAACCTCTCTCATCAGCCCACGGCCCCTATCTTGCGTGCGCCTGAAAACTGCTCCGAACCCGAACTAGGCTATTGTGACCGATGAGTCCGGATCATCCCGAATCATCTCTAAAATATCTTCGGTTTATTTATTGAACTCCCCTAGTCTGTTTTTCCCGTCCGTCTGATTTAAAAATTGGATGTCCCAAAAATTCCCCTCATTTCACTATATATAGACCACCCCTAACCTAATTTAGACACACCACCTAATTTCTAGGGATCGTCTCGAGTGCCGCCACTCTTCCTGTCTCTTCCTCATGGGGATCCTCCCCGATCCAAAATCCCTTCCTCGTTTTTAGATCCACCCAATCCCTCCATCGATCCAACCATCGCCCTCCGCTGCTCTACTTCCACCCGAGCTCCTCGATCCCTCCTTGCTCTCCTCGTCGACCAGGGAGACGAGCTCCTCCCGAGCGTCCCCTCCTCACCTCGTCGCCCAATCCCCTTGCCTCCTTGTTCCCTTGTCCGCAACATCGGAGCAGGAGTCCTCGCGCCCGAACCTCGCTGACCCTGCAGGTTGCACCCTCCAGCGACCCCGCCGCCGGCGGCCACGACTAGGACCGGCCTCGTCCCACTCCGCTCCTCCTCCTGATTTTTCCCTCTCTCTCTCTCTCTCATGGTGGCCCTCTCTCTCTCCTTCCCAGGAATGGGCAGGAACTCGCCGAAGCTCCACGGCGTCGCCGCCGTCGTCCTGCCGCGTCCGGTTACCTCCAGCAAGCTCCACCCGCTGGAACAATTCCTCTTGACGCCCTGCAGCCTGGCGCTCCCTGTCACCGACGTCTTCTTCGGTTCCGACGAGGAGGGTGACCCTCTGTTTGTCTCGAGTTCCAGCATTGCTGCTGCTGCCCTTGCTTCGTCTGAACCTCTGTCCCCACGTCGCCATGCCTCTCTTTTCCTTCTCCGTTTCTTCTCTCTCTGACTTGTGTCGCACCGCCGCCGTTTTGCAGAGGCCAGCGCTGCCGCCTGGGACTTCTCCGCCACCGGAGTCCTTTGCCTCGTCCACATCACCGATGCGTCTCCGCGGCCGGACCTCCCCAGCTTGCCGCCACTCCACTCCCTGCTGCCCCGAGCCAAGCTGGAGCGTCGCCGCCGTCATTGTCGTGTGCATAGCGCCCCTATTCTTCTGCAGCGAGCGCGCCCCTGCGCGTTGACCAGCCACCACTGCTTCTCGATCGACTGCGTGGGCCGGCCTCGCCTTGTGCCTCATAGCGGCCCAGCGTGGCAGCAACCGGCCCAGCCACTTCCTCCCCAGCCAGCCTCGTTCACCGACGGGCCGAAGCCCATAGTGAGCAGTTGCCCAGACCATATGCACTGTTGGGTCGACCTTTGTTTCGGCCCGTTATGAGAATTTTTCTATTTTCCAGAGGAGAGCAGTTTTGCAAAAAAAACCCTGCTGTTCATGCATTTAATAACTCTCAAACCGTGCATCCAAATTAAACAAACTTAATATGAAATATGACTAGAATTTTATCTAGTTTCATAATATGTCATTTTCATCCATGTTTAAAATGTTTAAAATGTTGTTTGTTGAAATTTTCTTAAATAACTAGCTAAAATGATTTAATTCATAACTAAATAACCATAGCTCGGATTTTAATAATCTTTATATGTTTTGGGGGTAGAAAAATGCCTAGTTTAACATGGTGGCTTTACTTTGCATGTTCAACAACTCTAAAATTGTGTTTAGGGCAGAACAGTACCAAATTGAAATATTGCATGTGGGGATTTATCGGAATTGTTGTTTGTTATTTCCGGCCACATTTAAACTTGCCTAGATAGGTAGTTTTCATATGCTTCACCCCTTGCCATGCTAAACAACATTTACTATTGTTGAGTGCATAAACGAGATCGAACTAAATAAGTCATGTGGTGTTCCGTCAATATGCAACTTTTTGCAAATTGAGCTCCACTTAATTTGTAGGATTGCTTGTGCACTTTGCAATGCCATGCCTCATTAAACCGGACATGCATCATACTTGATTGTGCATCATGCCATGATATTGTGATGGTTGTTTACTATGTTGTTTGATCCTTTCCTGTGTTGCTTCTTCGGGTTGGTCCCGATAACGTCATGTTGTGAGGATTCATTCGACAACGTTCGTTTGCCTTCTTCATGGACTCGTTCTTCTTCCTTGTGGGATCTCAGGCAAGATGACCATACCCTCGAAATCACTTCTATCTTTGCTTGCTAGTTGCTCGCTCTATAGCTATGCCGCGATACCTACCATTTGTTATATCATGCCTCCCATATTGCCATGTCAAACCTATAACCCACCTTGTCCTAGCAAACCGTTGTATGGTTATGTTACCGCTTTGCTCAGCCCCTCTTGTAGCGTTGCTAGTTGCAGGTGAAGATGAAGTTTGTTCCTTGTTGGAACATGGATATTTGTTGGGATATCACAATATCTCTTATTTAATTAATGCATCTATATACTTGGTAACGGGTGGAAGGCTCGGCCTTATGCTTGGTGTTTTGTTCCACTCTTGCCGCTCTAGTTTCCGTCATACCGGTGTTATGTTCCTTGATTTTGCGTTCCTTATGCGGTTGGGTTATAATGGGAACCCCTTGACAGTTCGCTTTGAATAAAACTCCTCCAGCAAGGCCCAACCTTGGTTTTCCCATTTGCCACCTAAGCCTTTTTCCCTTGGGTTCCGCAGACTCAAGGGTCATCTTTATTTTAAACCCCCGGGCCGCAGTGCTCCTTTGAGTGTTGGTCCAACCTGTCAGCCGTCGGTGGCCACCTGGGGCAACTTTGGGCTGGCCTACCGGAAGTTTGGACAATCCGGTGTGCCCTGAGAACGAGATATGTGCAGCTCCTATCGGGATTTGTCGGCACATCCGGGTGGCTTTGCTGGTCTTGTTTTACCATTGTTAAAATGTCTTGTAACCGGGATTCCGAGTTTGATCGGGTCTTCCTGGGAGAAGGAATATCCTTCGTTGACCGTGAGAGCTTGTGATGGGCTAAGTTGGGACACCCCTGCAGGGTTTTGAACTTTCGAAAGCCGTCCCCGTGGTTATGGGCAGATGGGAATTTGTTAATGTCCGGTTGTAGAAAACCTGAAACTTATCTTAATTAAAATGCATCAACCGTGTGTGTAGCCGTGATGGTCTCTTTCTGGCGGAGTTTGGGAAGTGAACACGGTGTTGGAGTTATGTGTGAACGTAAGTAGTTTCAGGATCACTTCTTGATCACTTCTAGTTCACGACCGTGCTTTGCTTCTCTTCTCGCTCTCATTTGTGTATGTTAGCCACCATATATGCTAGTGCTTGCTGCAGCTCCACCACATACCTTTCCCTACCTATAAGCTTAAATAGTCTTGATCGCGAGGGTGTGAGATTGCTGAGTCCCCGTGACTCACAGATTACTTCCAAAACCAGTTGCAGGTGCCGATGATACCCTGCAGGTGACGCAACCGAGCTCAAGGAGGAGCTCGATGAAGATCATGTTCGTTGTGTTGTTTTGTTTCCAGTTGATCAGTAGTGGAGCCTAGTCAGGGTGATCGGGGATCTGTAGCATTAGGGGTAGTCTTCTTTTATTTTGGTTCCATAGTCGGACCTTGATTGTATCTGGATGATGTAATGCTTTATTCATGTATTGTGTGAAGTGGCAATTGTAAGCCAACTATGTACCTCTTTTCTTATTCAGTACATGGGATGTGTAAAGATTACCCATCTTGTGACATTGCCTTCAATGCGGTTATGCCTCTAAGTCGTGCTCCAACACATGGGAGATATAGCGGCATCGAGGGTGTATGAAAACCTTCCTCGCCTCCTGACCATAGAGGTGGTTTGAGAGGTAATCAACAGTGAACTACTTTGGAAAGGCCTGAAAACAAGGATGTGCATAAATATCTTCTCCATATTGGAAATGGGGCAAAGGAATAAAAAAGGCAAGGTATAATAGTTAGTACCATCTTGTAGTGAACTGATGTCTTCTTCATTGTGCAGACAAAGATCTTTTTGTTTTTTGTCGCTAATTTCTTTATCCTAAAAATCTTTCTGAGTTTCTTGACTTGATTGATATTCATGGACAACTCATTTCCCCATATGCAAAAAGGGTCGAACAGTGGGTCAAAACCTCTGACAGCAGGACCTACATGTGCAAGACCAAATTGTTGAAAACCTAAATATTAGAATCGTTACTGCAATTGCATAATAATGTGCTATTAGACAACGGACCATGCACGTGCAGTTAACTAAACACCATAACAAATGAACTGAATGTTAATTGAGCACCACTTGCACAATATAACATACTCCTAATAGAAGATCAGATAGTTAACCAAAACCAAGCATTCTTAACAACTTGGAAATATAGCAATTGTATTTGTTTCTCATGTATATAGTACAGCCAAATTCGATTTATTTCTCACATGGTATACAATAACAGAATGCAGCCACAATAATTGAACATTGCATTGCAGAGTTGAACCATGCAGTAAAGTAAACACCGCAGCAAATGAACAAAATGTTAACTGAGCACCACATTGCACAATATAACATACTCCTAATACAAGATCAGACAGTTAACCAAACCAAGCATTCTTAACAACTTGGAAATATAGCAATTGTATTTGTTTCTCATGTATTTAGTACAGCCAAATTCGATTTATTTATCACATGCTATACAATATTAGAATGCAGCCACAACAATTGAACATCGCATTGCTGAATTGAACCAAACAGTTAACTAAACACCACAACAAATGAACCAAATGTTAACTGAGCACCACATTGCACAATATAACATTCTCCTAATAGAAGATTAGACAATTAGCCAAACCAAGCATGCTTAACAACTTGGAAATATAGCAATTGTATTTGTTTCTCATCTATTTAGTACAACCAAATTCGATTTATTTCTCACATGGTATACAATAACAGAATGAACCCAAAACAATTGAACATCACATTGCAGAATTGAACCAAACAGTTCACTAAACACCGCAACAAATGAACCAAACATTAGCTGAGCACCACATTGCACAATATAACATACTCCTAATAGAAGACCGAACAGTTAACCAAACCAAGCATGCTTGACAGCTTGGAAAATCGCACCCTGAAGAATTGAACATCACATTTGCAGAACTGAACCAAGCAGTTAACTGAACGCCACATTGCACGACATATAGAACATATACTCTAGAGCAGAAGATTGCATTGTAAAAGTAGATAGCACAATTCACTAGAATTTGTTATGGAAAGGCAGTAGCTAGCAAACTGAACATGGGTCCTTATAGTGAGCTAATAAGACAAGCTACTCCTCATTGTCAGACATATCGATGACGATTGGCTCCTTGGACTAGGAAGAGGGCGAGGCCTCCGCTTTGTGGGTGCCCTCATCATAGTGGTGAGTTGCCGGAGCCGCTCTGGGCACCAACCTGCTGGCTCTAGAGATGAGTTAAGCACGTGCACGCTGAGAAAACACCTCGTAGTGTTCGTCGAAGGTACCGACGGTGGCCTCAAGAAAACACCACGAACTGTCGTTCAAAGCAGCCTACCGCGTCGCGGCATCGGCACGCAAGGTGTCGACGGTGGCTTCGACGGCGAGGTGCTCCTCCAAAATCAGGGGGTCAGCACAAATGGAAGCCATCGCAACCTCATCCACGCGTGCGGCCGCGATTTGCTTCTCCACTGCCAAATGCTCCTTCAGATCCTGGCTATACTGCATGCACAATGGCTTAGGGTGGCGCTTATTTGTTGGTGGGGTCCGTGATTTGGGTGGAAAGTGTCGCACTCGCGCCAGCGGTCGGGGCATCTGGGATGTGGAAGGAGCAGGAGGATAGGGGTCGGGTGTGGATTACCTGCCTGGATAGGCGAGGCCGAGCAACATGAAGAAGGGTCGCCGGCAAGGAGGCGGCGCTGCAAGCAAGGACTGGAGGTTTCAACTTGGAAAGGAAGGCGGAAATAGGGGAAATGTGGCTTTTGGTAAGGGGGAGGGCGGGGAGGTAGATATTTCCGTGGAATCCAAAAATTTGGAATCGCTTCAGCGAAAAACTGGCACGCAAAGTGTCATCAGACACGTTCCCTTTTTCAGAGCGGGATGTGGACTATAGCCGTCGCACCTTCTCGTGTAAGCCGTATGCGTACTATAATCTGACGATGCTCCAAGATATTTTGTGTTGCATCTCACACGGTTGGAGATAATAAACTGTGTGGGGTCTACTTGATTTTTAGTCTTGATTTGTATTACATAATGGGGTCACAGCAGCAATGGACGGTGTTTGAATTGCTAGACCTTTTATCTGCAGTGAACATGCAACTATATGTGTGTCGTAAAAAATTGGAATTATTTAGGGTTCATTTGGAAATTTTATACATTAAATTGGTTTTCTAGCCATTTCAGGTGCATAATTCAAAATTAAAGCACATGCACATGGTCCGGTGCACCAACATGGGTTGTAAAATCATATATGTGTCCATGGGTTTATGCTTATGTCCCATGCAAGAAATGGAGATGAATTTTGAACACCACGGCAGCGTGGCTCTCCGGAAAATGTTGAGGTACTTGCTTTTGTAATTCTAGTAAATCCAAAACCTGTTCGAAATTCATGAACCTTGGAATGCTATCATGGAATGGCATCAACATGTTGGGGTAAAAAATATTGTACCATTTGGGGTAGGTTGTGGTATAAGCTTCTCACAAACCAGAGCTTCTCACAAGAAAGCCTCATGGTTCCGTTAGGGAAATGTGTCACCTTTGTGGACAAAACGATATTCGTCGCATCTTCTTCATTTCAATTTTTCCTGGTGTCAACATAGAACAACAGGAGTGTTGTGTTAATTTTTGGATTTTTTCGGGGATCGTTTGGACATTTTTATACGTTCATTGAGTTTTCTAGGCATTTATGTGTATAATTCAAAATTGAACTACATGCATGTGCTCCGTCCACAAAAACGGGTTGCAAAATCAAATTTTTGTCCTTGGTTGCAAGATTGGGTCACATGCAAGAAATGAGAACGAATGTCAAAAACCTTGACACTGTCGCTCGGCCACTAACATTGAGATACATGGTTTTAAAATTCTAGTAAATAAAAAACTCGTCTAAAATTCATGAAACTTGATATGATATGATTAAACGAAAGTGGCATGCCGTCGTAAAAATATCTTCCCATTTGGGGTAGGTGTGGGTATAATCTTCTCGCAAACCAGAGCTTCTCTCACAACAAGCCAGATGGTTTCGGTAGGGTATGTGCCACCTTGGGGGATGAAATGATATATGTTGCCTCTTATTGTTTTCAAAAAATTTCTCATGTCAACATAGAACAACGGGAATGTCGTGTTAAATTTTGGATTTTTTGGGGATCGTTTGGACATTTTTATACGTTAATTGTGTTTTCTAGGCATTTATGTGCATAATTCAAAATTGAACTACATGCACGTGCTCCGTCCATAAAAACGGGTTGCAAAATTAAATGTTTGTCCTTGGTTGCATG
Organism: Triticum dicoccoides; assembly: GCF_002162155.2. NCBI lineage: Eukaryota > Viridiplantae > Streptophyta > Magnoliopsida > Poales > Poaceae > Triticum > Triticum dicoccoides. Next base: position 234,615,271 of record NC_041390.1, read on the forward strand.
CTTAGGTCTCATGCAAGAAATGGGAATGAATGTCAAACACCCTGCCACTGTCACTTGGCCGCAAACATTGAGATACCTGGTTTTTAATTTCTAGTAAATCCAAAGCTCGTCTGAAATTTATGAAACTTGGCATGCTATCATGGAGCGGCATCAACATGCCGTGGTAAATTTTTTGTCCCATTTGGGGCAGGTTTGGGGATATGCTTCTCACAAACCAGAGCTTCTCACAACAAGCCTGATGGTTTCGGTAGGGAATGTCCCACCTTTGGGGATGAAACGATATCCATTGCCTCTTATTGCTTTCAAAAAAATTCTCGTGTCAACATAGAACAACCGGAGTGTTGTGTCAATTTTTGGGATTTTTCGGGTGGACATGTTTATGCATTAATTGAGTTTTCAATGCATTTATGTGCATAATTAAAATTTGAACTACATGCACAAGCTCTAATGCATATAAATTGGTTGAAAATTCAAATTTGTGCCTTTGGTTGCATGCTAGGTCCCATGTAAGAAATGGGAATGAATGTCAAACATCATGCCATGGTCAGTCGGCTAAAAACATTGAGATACCTAGTTTTTAAATTCTAGTAAATCCAAAGCTCGTCTGAAATTCATGAAACTTGGCGTGCTATCATGGAGTGGCATCAACATGCCATGGTAAATTTTTTGTCCCATTTGGGGTAGGTTTGGGGATATGCTTCTCACAAACCAGAGATTCTCAGAACAAGCCTGATGGTGTCGGTAGGGAATGTCCCACCTTTGGGGACGAAACGATATCCATTGCCTCCTATTGCTTTCAAAAAATTTGTCGTGTCAACATAGAACAATAGGAGTGTTGTGTCAATTTTTGGCACTTTTCGGGGTTCGTTTGGACATTTTTATGCATTAATTCAGTTTTTCAATGCATTTATGTGCATAATTCAAATTTGAACTACATGCACATGGTCTAATGCATATAAATTGGTTGAAAATTCAAATGTGTGCCCTTGGTTGCATGCTTAGGTCCCATGCAAGAAATGGGAATGAATGCCAAACACCCTGTCATGGTCACTCGGCCGCAAACATTGAGATACCTAGTTTTTCAATTCTAGTAAATCCAAAGCACATCTGAAATTCATGAAACTTGGCATGCTATCATGGAGCGGCATCAACATGTCGTGGTAAATTTTTTGTCCCATTTGGGGCAGGTTTAGGGATATGCTTCTCACAAACTAGAGCTTCTCACGACAAGCCTGATGGTTTCGGTAGGGAGCATCCCACCTTTGGGGACAAAACGATATCCATTGCCTCTTATTGCTTTCAAAAAATTTCTCGTGTCAACAAAGAACAACAGGAGTGTTGTGTCAATTTTTGGGATTTTTCGGGGTTCGTCAAGACATTTTTATGCATTAATTGAGTTTTCAATGCATTCATGTGCATAATTCAAATTTGAACTACATGCACATGCTCTAATGTGTATAAGTAGATTGAAAATTAAATTTTGTACCCTTGGTTCATATTTAGGTCCCATGCAAGAAATGGGAATGAATGTCAAGCACCTTGCCACTATCACTTGGCCGCAAACATTGAGATACATATTTTTAAAATTCTAGTAAATCCAAAGCTCGTCTGAAATTCATGAAACTTAGCATGCTATCATGGAGCGGCATCAAGATGTCGTGGTAAATTTGAACTACATGCACATGCTCTAGTGCATATAAATTGGTTAGAAAATCAAATTTGTGCCCTTGGTTGCTTGCTTAGGTCCCATGCAAGAAATGGGAATGAATGACAAACACCCTGCCATGGTTACTCGACCGCAAACATTGAGATACCTGGTTTTAAATTCTAGTAAATTCAAAGCTCGTATGAAATTCATAAAACTTGGCATGCTATCATGGGGCGGCATCAACATGCCGTGGTAAATTTTTTGTCCCAATTTGGGCAGGTTTGGGGATATGCTTCTCACAAACCAGAGCTTCTCACAACAAGCCTGATGGTTTCGGTAGGGAACGTCCCACCTTTGGGGATGAAATGATATCAACTGGCTCTTATTGCTTTCAATAAATTTCTCGTGTCAACATAGAACAACAGGAGTGTTGTGTCAAGTTTTGGGATTTTTTGGGGTTTGTTTAGACATTTTTATGCATTAATTGAGTTTTCAACGCATTTATGTGCATAATTCAAATTTGAACTACATGCACATGCTCTCATGCATATAAATTGGTTGAAAATTCAAATTTATGTTCTTGGTTGCACGCTTAGATCTGCTAGAAATGGGAATGAATGTCAAACACCCTGCCACGGTCACTCGGCCGCAAACATTGAGATACCTGGTTTTTAGATTCTAGTAAATCCGAAGCTTGTCTGAAATTCATGAAACTTGGCATGCTATCATGGACCAGCATCAACATGCCGTCGTAAATTTTTTGTCCCATTTGGAGCATGTTTGGGAATATGCTTGTCACAAACCAGAGCTTCTCACAACAAGCCTGATGGTTTCGGTAGGGAACATCCCTCCTTTGGGGACGAAACAATATCCAATGCCTCTTATTGCTTTCAAAAATATTCTCGTCTCAACATAGAACAACAGGAGTGTTGTGTTAATTTTTGGGATTTTTCGGGGTTCGTTTGGACATTTCCATGCATTAATTGAGTTTTAAATGCATTTATGTGCATTATTCAAATTTGAACTACATGCACATGCTCCAATGCATATAAATTGGTCGAAAATTCCAATTTTTGCCCTTTGTTGCATGATTAGGTCCCATGCAAGAAATGGGAATGAATGTCAACCACCCTGTCACGGTCACTCGGCCGCAAACATTGAGATACCTGTGTCAATTTTTGGGATTTTTCGAGGTTCGTTTGGACATTATTGTGCATTAATTGAGTTTTCAATGCATTTATGTGCATTATTCGAATTTGAACTACATGCACATGCTCTAATGCATATAAATTGGCTGAAAATCAAATATGTGTCCTTGGGTGCAAGCTCAGGTTCCATGCAAGAAACGGGAATGAATTTCAAACACCAGGGCACCCTTGATTGCTGGCAAAATGTTGAGATACTTTGCTTTTAAATTCTAGTAAATCCAAAACTCGTCTGAAATTCATGAAACTTGGCATGCCATCATGGAATGGCACCCGACATGTTGTGGTATTTTTCCTGTCCATTTTCATGGAAGGCCCACTCGACTAACAGCCAACAAAGGCATTTTGAAAAAATAGCTGCCACTTTAATATCTCAAACATTTGTATAATTCAAATCGTGTGCATTCTATTAACCATTCACGTGATGACATGTGTCTTCTTTTTAATGGCTATAGGAGGTGCCGTGTGGACAGCTGCTTGACCTTTACTGAACAGGAGGCGTGCGAGCGGAGTCCGGTGCGTAGGCTAACCAAGAGGCGTGCAAGCTGTCCTCCAATGCGCAGGCTCACCGGGAAGAGTGCGAGTTGTACGTTGTGCAGGCTCACTCGAAAGCGAGCCCTTTGACTTCAATTGCCGCCCGCCTTCCTCTCCATTAATGGCGCCCGAGGAGCTGTTTAATACGGTCGGCCTTACTGTTCGCCTCCCATTCCCCTCCCTCCCGCAGACCTCCACCAACGCCATGGCGCAGAATGATCATCTGCCACTAGTCTTCAAGTTTGGTGAAGTTGACTTCGAGCCGGAGGACATAGAAAATAAGGAGGAATGAGGCCTCATGGACATGGCCCAGAACGAGCTGGCTGCTACCTCTTGAGCACTGCATTGGTTTTCCCTTGAAGAGGACAGGGCGATGCAGCAAAGTAGCGTAAGTATTTACCTCAGTTTTTGAGAACCAAGGTATCAATCCAGTAGGAGGCCACACGCAAGCCCCTCGTACCTACACAAACAAACAAGAACCTTGTAACCAATGCGATAAAGGGGTTGTCAAGCCCTTCACGGCCACTTACGAGAGTAAGATCTGATAGAGATAATAATAATAATATAATTATTTTTGGTATTTTTATGATATAGATTGAAAGTAAAGATTGCAAAATAAAATATATTGGAAACTTATATGTTAGAAAATAGACCGGGGGCCACAGGTTTCACTAGTGGCTTCTCTCAAGATAGCATAAGTATTACGGTGGGTGAACAAATTACTGTCAAGCAATTGATAGAAAAGCGAATAATTATGAGAATATCTAGGCATGATGATGTATATAGGCATCACATCCGTGACAAGTAGACCGACTCCTGCCTGCATCTACTACTATTACTCCACACATCAACCGCTATCCAGCATGCATCTAGAGTATTAAGTTCATAAGAACAGAGTAACACATTAGGGAAGATGACATGATGCAGAGGGATAAACTCAAGCAATATGATATAAACCCCATCTTTTTATCCTCGATGTAAACAATACAATACGTGTCGTTCCCTTTCTGTCACTGGGATCGAGCACTGCAAGATTGAACCCAAAGCTAAGCACTTCTCCCATTACAAGAAAGATCAATCTAGTAGGCCAAACCAAACTGATAATTTGAAGAGACTTGCAAAGATAACCAATCATGGATAAAAGATTTCAGAGAAGAATCAAATACTGTTCATATATAGACTTGATCATAAACCCACAATTCATCGGATCTCGACAAACACACCGCAAAAAGAGTTACATCGAATAGATCTCCAAGAAGATCGAGGAGAACTTTGTATTGAGATTCAAAGAGAGAGAAGAAGCCATCTAGCTAATAACTATGGACCGTAAGATCTAAAGTAAACTACTCACACATAATCGGAGGGGCCATGGAGTTGATGTAGAGGCCCTCCGTGATCGTTGCCCCCTCCGGCGGAGCTCCGGAAAAGGCCCCACGATGGGATCTCTTGGGTACATAAGGTTGCGGCGGTGGAAATAGGGTTTCGTGGTGCTCCCCGATGTTTTCAGGGTATATGAGTATATATAGGAGGAAGAAGTAGGTCGGTTGAGCCACGAGGGGGGAGGGCGCGCTCCCCTGCCTCCTGGACTCCTCGTCCGTTTATTGACATTCACTCCAAGTCCTCTGGATCATGTTTGTTCCAAAAATCACGTTCCCAAAGGTTTAATTCCGTTTGGATTCCGTTTGATATTCCTTTTCTGTGAAACACTGAAATAGGCAAAAAAACATCAATTTGCACTGGGCCTTGGGTTAATAGGTTAGTCCCAAAAATAATATAAAAGTGTAAAATAAAGCCCATTAACATCCACAACAGATAATATAATAGCGTGGAACAATCAAAAATTATAGATACATTGGAGACGTATCAAGCATCCCCAAGCTTAATTCCTGCTCGTCCTTGAGTAGGTAAATGATAAAAACAGAATTTTTGATGTGGAATGCTACCTAACATATTTCTCAATGTAATTCTCTTTATTGTGGCATGAATATTCAGATTCGAAAGATTCAAGACAAAAGTCTAATATTGACATGAAAATAATAATACTTCAAGCATACTAACTAAGCAATTATGTCTTCTCAAAATAGCATGGCAAAAGAATGTTCATCCATACAAAATCATGTAGTTTGGTCATGCTCCATTTTCATCACACAAGAATGTTCTCATCATGCACAACCCCGATGACAAGCTAAGCAATTGTTTCATACTTTAGTAATCTCAAACTTTTTTCATCTTTTACGCAATACATGAGTGTGGGCCATGGATATAGCACTATGGGTGGAATAGAATATGATGATGGGGGTTATGTGGAGAGGACAAAAAAGGAGAAAGTCTCACATCGACGCGGCTAATCAATGGGCTAGGGAGATGCCCATCAATTGATGTCAATTCAAGGAGTATGGATTGTCATGCAACGGATGCACTAGAGCTATAAATGTATGAAAGCTCAACAAAACAAACAATTTTTTTTGGGGAAGCCCATTGTTGGAATATACAAGCCAAGTTCTATAATGAAAAATTCCCACTAGTATATCAAAGTGACAAAACAACAGACTCTCTACCATAAAGATCATGGTGCTACTTTGAAGCACAAGTGTGAAAAAAAGGATAGTAGCATTGCCCCTTTTTATTTTATTTTATATTATTTTTTTGGGCCTTCCTTTTTTATTTGGCCTTTCTTATTTTTTTATTTGGGACAATGCTCTATTAATTATGATCATCACACTTCTATTTATTTACAACTCAATGTTTACAACTCGATACTAGAAAAAAGTATGACTCTATATGAATGCCTCCGGCGGTGTACCGGGAAGGGCAATGAATCAAGAGTGACATGTATGAAAAATTATGAACGGTTGCTTTGCCACAAATACGATGTCAACTACATGATCATGCAAGGCAATATGACAATGATGATGTGTGTCATGATAAATGGAACGGTGGAAAGTTGCATGGCAATATATCTCGGAATGGCTATGGAAATGCCATAATAGGTAGGTATGGTGGCTGTTTTGAGGAAGATATAAGGAGGTTTATGTGTGATAGAGCGTATCATATCACGGGGTTTGGATGCACCAGCGAAGTTTGCACCAAGTCTCAAGGTGAGAAAGGGCCATGCACGGTACCAAAGAGGCTACCAATGATGGAAGGGTGAGATTGCGTATAATCCCTGGACTCAACATGAGTCATAAAGAACTCACATACTTATTGCAAAAATATACAAGTCATCAAAAACCAAGCATTACGTGCATGCTCCAAGGGGGGTAGATTGGTAGGAAAAGACCATCGCTCGTCCCCAACTGCCACTCATAAGGAAGACAATCAAATAACCCCTCATGTTTCAAATTTGTTACACAACAGTCACCATACGTGCATGCTACGGGACATGCAAACTTCAACGCAAATATTTCTAAAATTCACAACTCTCAACTAGCACGCTCTAATATTACCACCTTTATATCTCAAAACAATTTTCAAGTATCAAACTTCTCCTAGTACTCAATGCACTTTTTATGAAAGTTTTTATTATACCGATCTTGGATGCCTATCATATTAGGACTAAATTCATAACAAGAGCAAATTACCATGCTGTTCTATGGGACTCTCAAAATAATATAAGTGAAGCATGAGATATCAATAATTTCTATAAAATAAAACCACCACCGTGCTCTAAAAGATATAAGCGAAGCACTAGAGCAAAGTTATCTTGCTCAAAAGGTATAACTGAAGCACATAGAGTATTCTAATAAATTCCGATTCATGTGTGTCTCTCCCAAAAGGTGTGTACAGCAAGGATGATTGTGGTAAAATAAAAAGCAAAGACTCAAATCATACAAGATGCTCCAAGAAAAACACATATCATGTGGTGAATAAAAATATAGCTCCAAGTAAAGTTACCGATGGACGAAGACAAAAGAGGGGATGCCTCCGGGGGCATCCCCAAGCTTAGGCTTTGGGTTGTCCTTGGATTTTACCTTCGTGTGCCTTTGTAATCCCCAAGCTTAGGCTCTTTCCACTCCTTGTTCCATAATCCATCAAATCTTTACCCAAAACTTGAAAACTTCACAACACAAAACTTAAAAGAAAATCTCGTGAGCTCCGTTAGTAAAAGAAAACAAACCACCACTTCAAGGTACTGTAATGAACTCATTCTTTATTTATATTGGTGTTAAATCTACTGTATTCCAACTTTTCTATGGTTCATAATCTCTATTACTAACCATAGATTCATCAAAATAAGCAAACAACACACGAAAAACAGAATCTGTCAAAAAACAGAACAGTCTGTAGTAATCTGTAGGTTTCGAATACTTCTTGAACCTGAAAAATTCTAAAATAAATTGCTGGAAATGAGGAATTTATCTATTAATTATCTGCAAAAATAATTAACTAAAATGATTAGTGGAAGTGTAGACACGTTGTGATTGCTCTCTCCCTGAATGGAGGAAGGGTGGAGGGGTATTGTAGCGTCTCGGATGTAACATTCCATAATTGCAACTCCAACTCCTGCCATTTTTGGCAATGTAATATGTTATATCCTCCGTGGTTGGGTTTTGTCCTTGTTTTTGCATTTTGTTCATGTCTTGCATCCGGTCATTTTCCCAGTTGTCCGTTTCAGAATCCGACACTCACACATGCACCCATTGCACCTCTTAGATCTTGTTTCGTGAGCGAGATAAAAACGTTCTCGGAATGGGCTGAGATTTGTCGAGTGGCCTTGGTAAATCACTGGTAGGCCGCCTATCAAATTTCATTTCATTTGGAGGTCGTTTGATGCCCCATCGGTTAACCGGGTAACCGCTGAAACCCCTCTCTCCTTGCAGCTCAACACCCCGCCACAACATCCCACTAGCCCATCTAAACCCCCTCCATGCTCTTCGTTGTTAGATCACAATCGTGTGGGCGAAAATCACACCTCATTTGGACTCTCCTAGCTCCCAGAATCTATAAATAGGCCTCCCCCTCCGAAATCATGGGCAAACCCTAGATCCACCTTCCTTCCCCGCACCGGACACGTCTACTGCCAGCCGGACGAATCACAGCGTGCCACCCCTCCACTTGCCGACGCGCCACCGCCCGCCGCGCCCGACGTCGCACACCGCTGCCCGCCGCTCGCGCCTCCTCGCCTCGCCGTGCCGCCGTCCCGCGCCCTGTCGCCGCGCCTCCACCACCGCCCCGTCACCGGCCACCGCCTCCGTCGCCGACCGCCGCCTCATCGTCGTCTCCGGCCGGATCGGGACCTGATCCGCCACGCCATCCAACCAAACACCGGCCCCGTCCCCGGATCCATCCGTCTCAGAATCTCCTCGTCCCTTTGACTTTTGCGAGGTGAAAATTCGTCTAAGTCCCTAGATCTGCTATCTTATTTGTGCCACTTTGACCTGTCATAACTACGTGCTCGTACCTCCATTTTATGCATATGATATGTCGAAATGTTCATCTCATGATGCTCTACATGCTGGTGTCATTTACATGCATTCTACTGTCCATATTGATGCGCTAATATTCATTGAAAAAGTGCTAAATGATGTTATTTGCTGGAAACTATCATAACTTGTTGATTTGTCTTTTTCATAGCATTTTGTGTGTTCATCTTTTGAGCATTATGTCTACATGTTTTAGGAGCATCTTCATGCCATCTTTACAGTGGTGCAAGCCTAGTATTTTTACGTGCCCTGTGGTGACTAGCACAAGCATGCCAAGTAGGCCACATGATGTTGCTTATTTCAGCCACTTAGTTTTTCTGCTAAGTCTTTTCCTGTTACATTAGGTTGCCATGTTGACTTGTTGCCTCAAGTAAATACTTTATTCTTTTGATGAAGTTCATTAAGGGGGTTTTGAAGATATGGTTATTGTCGGTGTCAAAACCGGCGGATCTCGGGTAGGGGGTCCCGAACTGTGTGTCTAGGCCGGATGGTAACAGGAGGCAAGGAACACGATGTTTTACCCAGGTTCGGGCCCTCTTGATGGAGGTAAAACCCTACGTCCTGCTTGATTAATATTGATGATATGGGTAGTAAAAGAGTAGATCTACCACGAGATCAAGGAGGCTAAACCCTAAAAGCTAGCCTATGGTATGATTGTTGTATGATGAAGTTGTCATACGGACTAAAACCCTCCGGTTTATAGACACCGGAGAGGGTTAGGGTTACACAAAGTCGGTTACAATGGTAGGAGATCTTGAATATCCGCATCGCCAAGCTTGCCTTCCACGCCAAGGAAAGTCCCATCCGGACACGGGACGAAGTCTTCAATCTTGTATCTTCATAGTCCTAGAGTCCGGCTGAAGGTATAGTCCGGATACCCGAACACCCCCTAATCCAGGACTCCCTCAGTAGCCCCTGAACCAGGCTTCAATGATGATGAGTCCGGCGCGTAGATTGTCTTCGACATTGCAAGGCGGGTTCCTCCTCCAAATTCTTCATAAAAGTTTGTAAACACCAAGAGTAGTGTCCGGCTCTGCAAAATAAGTTTCCACGTATTGCCACAGAGAGAATAATATTAACACAAATCTAATCTGCTGACGTATTCCGCAGCGTGACATCACACTACGGCCAAGCCTTTATTCGAATCGTTTTCACTTTTCCACCTCAGCGTGTTTTGCGAGGCGGTTTCCTTGGCACGTCTTGTCGAAGCAGAGATCGTGTCCTCCATTTACGGGATTCTCATTAGTACGGACGTGGGTAACCCAACCGTGCCATTTATCACGGCGCTTGGGAGGCAAGCGAGTTTTACTAGGCTGGTGGGGACGCATAGTCGCATCCACTCATATAAGGGGATAAGGATCCACCTTTTTACCTACGCCTTCTTCCTCCTTTGCCTATCCATCTTCTATGCACCCGAGCTCCAGCGCCCAAGCCCGCACTTCCTACCTCAACCTTCTCCAACAATGTCGGAGCGGGAGGCAAGTGGATGGTCTCCTCCGTCACGGAGGGCCATGTCAAAAGGCTAAGGAAGGCCGGATACCTGTCCAAAGACATCGCGCACCGGCTTCCTGAGGAGGGGCAGCTTCTCCCCACCCAAGGCCCCATGAGAGGGTAGTATTTCTTCCCCACTTCCTCCGCGGACTGGGTTTTCCTCTCCACCCATTTGTCCACGGGCTCATGTTCTACTATGGCCTAGATTTCCATGATATGGCCCCGAACTTCATCCTCAATATCTCGGCGTTTATCGTCGTGTGCGAGGCTTTCCTCTGCATCCGCCCCCATTTTGGCCTCTGGCTCAAGACTTTCAATGTCAAGCCAAAGGTGGTGCGCGGCATCCAGGCGGAGTGCGGAGGTGCCATGGCGGGCAAAATAGCCAACGTCCTATGGCTCGAGGGATCCTTTGTGGAGACCTTGAAGGGGTGGTAGTCAGGGTGGTTTTACATCACCGAGCCACGCGATCCGTAGTGGATCCCAGCCCCTGAAATCCGATCCGGACCCCCTACGCGGCTCACATCCTGGAAGGAGACGGGCTTGTCGTGGGGCAACGAAGAAGAGGTGACCGGACTGCAAAAATGCATCCAGTCCCTGGTGAACAAGCAGCTCAATCTTGTCCACATAGTCCAGGTCATGCTCGTCCGCCGGATCCTTCCGTGTCAAGAACGGGACTTCAATTTGTGGGAGTTCAACCCGGCGCAACACCGAATTCTGAGCAGGCTCTTCGACACGATGTACGAAGATGTCTGGAAGGGGCTAACCAAAGGCGCCGAGGCTCCCACATCCGCCTCTGAAGACCGCGGATTCAGCTCACAGCGTCCTGCTGGCGAGGTCAAATATTTTCATCTTTTACAGGATGTTAAGTTTTTTTCATAGTTTGACTCTATGCGGGATCTAAACTCACTCACCTTTGACAGGATTGGCAGGCAAAGTCCGGACTGATTAACTGTCCGGCTCCCTTGCCCGAAGACCCAACCCTTGCTCTCCAATGAAGCTGCTGGTTCCGGCACCTTATGTGGTGCCGGAGAAGAAGGCCAAGAAGAAGAAGGCCACGGGGACTCAAAAGAGTTCCCGTCATACGGTGGTGTCGGACTCGTCATCCGATGAGTCCGAGACGCACTCCTCCCGTGAAGACGAGGAGGAGGAAGAAGAGACCTCTCCCCCTCCAGCGGGGGGAGGAAAGAAGAGGAAGGCCGACCTAGTAGGGGAGGCCGAAGTGTCCAAGAAGAGGAAAATCCCTCCGCCAGACTACGCCCTCGACGCCGACGAGGACGAAGAGGAGTGGTCGGACAGGGCCAAGCGTCCGGCCAAATCGTAAGTGTTTGGATACCAGAGTAACTCATGATATTCCTTTTGTCGCGTAGCTTTCCCTAATGTCGAATAGTCATGCAGCCCGCCCAAGGACAGGCTCGACGAGTCATCGAGCGGCTCCCTCGATTCATCGGACGTGAATTCAGTTCCGCCCGCTGCCTCCCCCTGTGCTACAGATGACGCCGAAGTGGCATCGCAACAAGCTCCAGGGCAAGAGGAGGTGGTCCAGGAGGAGCCGCGAGGCGACCTCCCGGACTCCAGGAGTAAAGGGGACAAGACCACCTAGGGCTCCAAGTCCGGCTTTAACCCGGACACCGCGCCGGAATCATCAACGGTTCTGGACCGCGGCAGGCAAACTCCTGCCAAGAGGAGCAAGCCTATTGAGCCGGCGTCCTCCGTCCAACCGGAGGCGCCGGACAATCTGCTGGAGGTGCTTAAGGGCGCCTCCATCGACGAGGAGCACCGTGCCATCATGAGTACGGTGGTCCAGAAGGTTCGGTCCGCCAAAAGCGGACTTACTGAAGCTTGTACTAGCCTTCTAACAGGCTTCGAGGTAAGTAGAAATATGTAAAAATATTACCGCATAGACAGTAGCCCCTGATGCTCTGTTTGGTGTTCGGAAAGAAAAGCCGAATAGAGGATCTATTAAATATCGTAGGAGTCTAACTAAAAAGGAGTCAATATACGTATGCAGGCTTCGCTGCTGGCCACCGCCGCACTGACTGCGGAGGTGGATGCCCTGAAGTAGGGCCTCGAGCAGACCGAGCAAGAGCTCGGCCTTGCCAAACGGTAGCTCGAGGAGAAAGAAGGTAAGACATACCTTATAGAAAAAAATGCCTATAAGAAGACGCAATTGCAAAAAATGACAGGAGTATATTGCTTATTGTAGGGGCCACAACTGAGGTGGCGACCCTCAAGCAGGCGCTGTCCAAGGCCAAGAAGAGAGCGGCCACGGAGCGCATCGAGTGGGAGAAATTTGAGGTGCAGGTCGGCGAGGTGCAGCAAGAGCTTCAGGCTCTCATGAAAAAACATGAGAGTTTGGAGCTCGACTCGAAGACGCGAGCGTCCGAGCTTGCTGCGGCCCTTAAAACTGCCAAATCTGCCAAGGCCGAAGCCCAGAAGGCCCTCCAGGAATTGGATGCGGTGAAAAAGATAGCGGCGGGTAAGGCATTCTCTATGCAAAGCAGACATATAAAAGTAAACTACTTGTTACTTACCCGAATCCGGAGCTCTCCACGGGCATTCGCAGATCTTCCCTGCAGCGTATCCGATGCCGCAGCATTCTACCGAGCCGAGGAAGGCAGCTCGACGGAGAAGGAGTTCTGGTCTCAATACGCTGAGGCTGGACACCCTGTGCCCTTGAGCGACTAGCTGAAGCAGCTGGTCGAGCTCCACAAGGCGGCCGAACAGGCCCTGAAGGGCTTCATAGTTCGGCTGTGGCCTGGAGAGGCCCTGCCTGGGAGCTACTTCGGACTGGTGGGGTGGTTGGTGGAGGCTTGTCCAAGGCTCGAGGTCATCAAGCGCTCCGTCTGCATCGAAGGTGCCCGTAGGGCCCTTGCCCGTGCAAAGATGCACTGGGGTAAGCTGGACGGTGAGAAGCTTGTGAGGGACGGGCCGCCACCGGGGAAGGAGCATCGCAAGCCCGAGAACTATTACAAGGATGTTCTGGCCGGTGCCCGCCTTATGGCGGATGAATGCACCAAGGATGTAATTTTTGAATGAACTCGCTCGTGTTATCCTGTGCGCTGAAAACTTGTTCATATGCACTAAGCAATGCTTGAATTTAAAATATTACTTTCTGTGCGGCCGTTTATCAAAAAATTGAGAGATGGCCAGTCATCGGCTTCTGCCCCCATGCCACTAGTGCTGGGGTGTTCGGGATAAACCTGAGCGCTCTTTTTCCCATGATTGGGTCCGCCGAGGGAGGCGCTCAGCACAACGAACTAGGCAATCGGACTATAATGCTTGAACACTCTCACTTAGCCATAGAACTCTATAATTTTAAATTTCCGCGAAGCCCCTAGTATTCGGAAGACCGAGTTCGGGGCGCTATCCATGCCTTGGCTGGACAAAGCCGGTTCCTCGCTCGAAGCGGCATAAGTCTTTAAGGACTCGAAAAACCTCTCGAACAGCGACCGGTCTCTCGCCTCATCATGACAGTCAATTTTAGCTTTCTCTACTGAGGTGCTCAGCCCACCTCAACTGGGGCACAGTCGCAGTAGTTCTCCTAGTGCTACCTTAGCTGATATGGCGGAACGTAAGGCACCAAAACATAGGAGCCGGGCAAACCCAACTATTGACCCAAATCATGATTCGGAGCCGATGCATATAGTGCTATAAGTTCGGGGTGCCGCACTTGTGAAAGTGTACGGACTTCTCACGCCATATTGATGGGTACTGAAGCCCCTGGCGTATTTTTGCCATACCACGGTGTACGGATGCAACATGTTATTGATAAACATATATATAAAAAGAGGATAATGCAAAAAATAGACAAAAAGCTATGCGTTGTTTATAGAAAGGCTGCTATGAAGGCGGAATGATACAAATAGTGCAATAAGCAAAAGAAATTGGACTATTTAACATGTCCTGGCCAGGGGCAGGCCGCGGAATTGTATTAAAAAACAGGTATACTGCTCGGAGTAGAGACCACCTGGGAGTTCCATAATGCGGCGTGGCTTGTCTGCTTTCTTGGATCTTGCATCGTTTGTGCGGCAGTTGAATTGCCGAACGGGTCATCCGAAGTATGGAGTCCTGAGAGTAAGAGAAAAAAAAGGAATCCGGCAGCCCCTGGTGCGGTTTAAGCCATATTTCGGGCGTGCCGTGATAGTGCCCCTTCCCGTGTGCCCATGGTATTTCAAGAGCGTAGTGATGTACGCGAAGCACTGGTTTCGCTATATCACGAGGGCTAGGGTTGGGGCCGCATTGCTACGCTAGCTCAGAACGTGCCAAGCGGTCTTGTTGTAGGGTACTCCGGGCGCGCTTGACAGTGTCCGGCTTTTTGAAGGCCGAACTAGAGAACTGCCTAGAAAGGCTGCTTTGTACTTCTGCTGCGAGCGCTGCCGTGTGCTCCTCCGTTCGGAGGAAGCGTTCAGTGTTCCCATTGACCATGATTACTCCTCTTGGGCCTGGCATCTTGAGCTTGAGGTATGCATAGTGTGGTACCACGTTGAATTTTGTGAATGCGGTTCGCCCGAGCAGTGCGTGATAGCCACTACGGAACGGGACTATGTCGAAGATTAACTCCTCGCTTCGGAAGTTATCCGGAGATCCGAAGACCACTTCCAGTGTAACTGAGCCTGTACAGTTGGCTTCTACACCTGGTATGACGCCTTTAAAGGTCGTTTTGGTGGGATTGATCCTCAAGGGATCTATGCCCATTTTTCCCACTTTATCCTGGTAAAGCAGGTTCAGGCTACTGCCGCCGTCCCTGAGGACTCTTGTGAGATGAAATCCGTCAATGATTGGGTCTAGAACCAATGCGGCGAAGCCGCCGTGATGGATGCTAGTGGGGTGGTCCCTTCGATCAAAGGTGATCGGGCAGGAGGACCATGGGTTGAACTTTGGGGCGACTGGTTGAATCGCATATACGTCCCGTAACGCACGCTTCCGCTCCCTCTTGGGGATGTGTTTTGCGTATATCATGTTCACCGTCCGCACTTGCGGGGGAAATACCTTCTGTCCACCGTTGTTCGGCGGCCTGGGCTCCTCCTCGTTGTCGCTATACAGCCCCTTGTCTTTGTTTTCGGCTCTTAACTTGCCTGCCTGATTGAACACCCAACAATCCCTATTGGTGTGATTGGCTGGCTTTTCATGGGTGCCATGTATCTGGCACAAGCGGTCGAGTATTCGGTCCAAACTGGAAGGGCTCTGAGTATTTCTTTTGAATGGCTTTTTCCGTTGACCGGATTTGTAGCCTCGGAATCCGACATTAACTGTCGTATCCTGGTTGCTGTCGCTATTAACGCGGCGCTTTTGTTTGTTCCGACGCGACCTATCACTTTTGTCCTTGGTATTTGAATTACCAGGGTTCTTGGTTAAATTGTTGCTGCGAGCTAGCCAGCTATCTTCTCCCGCGCAAAAGCGGGTCATGAGTGTCGTGAGGGCTGCCGTAGATTTCGGCTTTTCCTGTCCCAAGTTCCGGGCAAGCCACTCGTCACGGATATTATTCTTGAAGGCCGCTAAGGCCTCTGCGTCCAGACAGTCGACTATCTGGTTTTTCTTTGTTAAGAACCGTGTCCAGAATTGCCTGACCGATTCCTCTGGCTGCTGAATTATGTGGCTTAGGTCATCGGCGTCCGGTGGTCGCACATAAGTGCCCTGGAAGTTGTCAAGGAATGCGGATTCCAGGTCCTCCCAAGAACCGATTGAGTTTGCTGGCAAGTTGTTAAGCCAATGCCGGGCCGGTCCCTTAAGTTTGAGTGGGAGGTATTTGATGGCGTGTAGATCATCACCGCGGGCCATGTGGATATGAAGGAGATAATCCTCGATCCATACCGCAGGATCTGTTGTGCCATCGTACGATTTGATGTTTACGGGTTTGAAGCCCTCAGGGATTTTATGATCCATTACTTCATCTGTGAAGCATAGTGGGTGTGCGGCACCTCTGTATTGGGCTATTTCGTGACGCAGATCGAAGGAGCTTTGTTTGTTGAGTTCGGCCCGGCCGGATTTATTGCATCCGGAGTGACGATCACCGTCACGTGCCGTGGGGCGCCTACGCGATCCATAGATCAATCTTGTTTGCCTTGCCTTGTCCTCCAGTATGTCGTGCAGGTCGGGCGCATTTTCGCGTGCCTTAGTATGCTTGGCGCGGCGTCGGGGCATGGCTTGAGTGGAGGGCCAAGAGGCCTCTCTGTCGCGGCCACGAGGTGGCCGGTCGGCCATGTCATGCGCTTGTGATGTAGGTGCTTCCTCCTCTAGTCGGGGTAGCAGCCTGCGCTTTGGGTAACTCTTGGAGAGGCGTTCGAGTTCGTACTCTTCGGCCGCAAGGACTTCAGTCCATCTGTCAGCTAGCAAATCCTGATCAGCTCTAAGTTGTTGCTACTTTTTCTTGAGGCTGCTTTCCGTGGCCATAAGCCTGCGTTTAAAACGCTGTTGTTCGGCGAGATACTCTGGCACGACGAACTCGTCATCGTCGAGGCTTGCCTCGTCTTTGGAGGGAGGCATATAATTATCGTCATCAACCTCTTGGTCCGCCGCCCTCTTGTGAGGGTTGGCTTCTCTGTCCTCCTATGCTGAATCTTGCTAGAGGGGGTGTTCTTCGGCGCTATCCGGAGTAGTATTATCTCCCATACCGGAATCACCATTTTTGCTTTGGCGGGATTTAGAGCGGCGCCGCTGACACTGGCGCTTGGGCTGTTTCTTAGAGGTATCATCCCCCGCTATTCCATCGCCATCTCCATCCTTTGGAATGTCCACCATACATATGTCATATGACGAGGTGGCCTTCCAGCGCCCTACAGGTGCTGGTTCTTGTTCGTCTCCTGCATCGTCGTCCATGCCATCGATGTCTTCGGAGTCGAAGTCAAGCATGTCGGTTAAGTCGTCGACAGTCGCTACGAAGTGGGTGGTGGGTGGGTTTTGAATTTCTTCATCGTCCGTATCCCAACCTTGCTGACCGTAGACCGGCCAGGGCTCTCCTGATAAAGAGAGAGATTTTAGAGAATTCAGGATGTCGCCGAAGGGCGAGTGCTGAAAGATGTCCGTGGCGGTGAACTCCATTATCGGCACCCAATCGGATTCGATCGGCAGGGGCGCGGGGGGCTCGGAGTTCGAAGAGGAATCCGGCTCCTCAGAGTCACGGGCCATGCGGAGTGCTTGGCTGGAGTTCGGCTCGATCGCCTCTGAGATCGCAGCCCCTGAGGCAGTGTCCAACCGCTGATCCTCGATCGGCGCAGTAGGCTCCGAATCAATGGTCGGAACCGATGCGTGTGCGGCCTCCAAGGCGCTGTTCGGCGGCAGAGCTATATCATGCCCATCGAGACAGTGCAGCGCGCTTGGCTGTGGCTCGAATCCGTCGAAGACCAAGTCCCCGCGGATGTCAGCCGTGTAGTTTAGGCTTCCAAACCTGACTTGATGGCCAGGGGCGTAGCTTTTGATCTGCTCAAGGTGGCCAAGCGAATTGGCCCGCAGTGCGAAGCCGCCAAAGACGAAGACCTGTCCAGGGAGAAAAGTCTCCCCCTGGACTGCATCATTGTTGATGATCGAAGGAGCCATCGGGCCCTAAGGCGACAACACAGAGGAACTCTCAATGAAAGCACCATTGTCAGTTTCAAAACCGGCGGATCTCGGGTAGGGGGTCCCGAACTGTGCGTCTAGGCCGGATGGTAATAGGAGGCAAGGAACATGATGTTTTACCCAGGTTCGGGCCCTCTTGATGGAGGTAAAACCCTACGTCCTGCTTGAGTAATATTGATGATATGGGTAGTACAAGAGTAGATCTACCACGAGATCAAGGAGGCTAAACCCTAAAAGCTAGCCTATGGTATGATTGTTGTATGATGAAGTTGTCCTACGGACTAAAACCCTCCGGTTTATATAGACACCGGAGAGGGTTAGGGTTACACAAAGTCGGTTACAATGGTAGGAGATCTTGAATATCCGCATCGCCAAGCTTGCCTTCCACGCCAAGGAAAGTCTCATCCGGACACGGGACGAAGTCTTCAATCTTGTATCTTCATAGTCCTAGAGTTCGGCTGAAGGTATAGTCCGGCTACCCGAACACCCCCTAATCCAGGACTCCCTCAGTAGCCCCTGAACCAGGCTTCAATGACGATGAGTCCGGCGCGTAGATTGTCTTCGGCATTGCAAGGCGGGTTCCTCCTCCAAATTCTTCATAAAAGTTTGTAAACACCAAGAGTAGTGTCCGGCTCTGCAAAATAAGTTTCCACGTATTGCCACAGAGAGAATAATATTAACACATATCTAATCTGCTGACGTATTCCGCAGCGTGACATCACACTACGGCCAAGCCTTTATTCGAATCGTTTTCACTTTTCCACCTCAGCGTGTTCTGCGAGGCGGTTTCCTTGGCACGTCTTGTCGAAGCAGAGATCGTGTCCTCCATTTACGGGATTCTCATTAATACGGATGTGGGTAACCCAACCGTGCCATTTATCACGGCGCTTGGGAGGCAAGCGAGTTTTACTAGGCTGGTGGGGACGCATAGTCGCATCCGCTCATTATAAGGGGATAAGGATCCACCTTTTTACCTACGCCTTCTTCCTCCTTTGCCTATCCATCTTCTATGCACCCGAGCTCCAGCGCCCAAGCCCGCACTTCCTACCTCAACCTTCTCCAACAATGTCGGAGCGGGAGGCAAGTGGATGGTCTCCTCTGTCACGGAGGGCCATGTCAAAAGGCTAAGGAAGGCCGGATACCTGTCCAAAGACATCGCGCACCGGCTTCCTGAGGAGGGGAAGCTTCTCCCCACCCCAAGGCCCCATGAGAGGGTAGTATTTCTTCCCCACTTCCTCCGCGGACTGGGTTTTCCTCTCCACCCATTTGTCCGCGGGCTCATGTTCTACTATGGCCTAGATTTCCACGATATGGCCCCGAACTTCATCCTCAATATCTCGGTGTTTATCCTCGTGTGCGAGGCTTTCCTCTGCATCCGCCCCCATTTCGGCCTCTGGCTCAAGACTTTCAACGTCAAGCCAAAGGTGGTGCGCGGCAACCAGGCGGAGTGCGGAGGTGCCATGGCGGGCAAAATAGCCAACGTCCTATGGCTTGAGGGATCCTTTGTGGAGACCTTGAAGGGGTGGTAGTCAGGGTGGTTTTACATCACCGAGCCACGCGATCCGAAGTGGATCGCAGCCCCTGAAATCCGATCCGGACCCCCTACGCAGCTCACATCCTGGAAGGAGACGGGCTTGTCGTGGGGCAATGAAGAAGAGGTGACCGGACTGCAAAAATGCACTAGTCCCTGGTGAACAAGCAGCTCAAGCTTGTCCACATAGTCCAGGTCATGCTCGTCCGCCGGATCCTTCCGTGTCAAGAACGGGACTTCAATTTGTGGGTGTTCAACCCGGCGCAACACCGAATTCTAAGTAGGCTCTTCGACACGACGTACGAAGATGTCTGGAAGGGGCTAACCAAAGGCGCCGAGGCTCCCACATCCTCCTCCGAAGACCGCGGATTCAGCTCGCAGCGTCCTGCTGGCGAGGTAAAATATTTTCATCTTTTATAGGATGTTAAGTTTTTTTCATAGTTTGACTCTATGCGGGATCTAAACTCCCTCACCTTTGACAGGATTGGCAGGCGAAGTCCGGACTGATTAACTGTCCGGCTCCCTTGCCCGAAGACCCAACCCTTGCTCTCCTAGTGAAGCTACTGGTTCCGGCACCTTATGTGGTGCCGGAGAAGAAGGCCAAGAAGAAGAAGGCCACGGGGACTCAAAAGAGTTCCCGGCATATGGTGGTGTCGGACTCGTCATCCGATGAGGCCGAGACGCACTCCTCCCGTGAAGACGAGGAGGAGGAAGAAGAGACCTCTCCCCCTCCAGCGGGGGGAGGAAAGAATAGGAAGGCCGACCTAGTAGGGGAGGCCGAAGTGTCCAAGAAGAGGAAAATCCCTCCGCCAGACTACGCCCTCGACACCGACGAGGACGAAGAGGAGTGGCCGGACAGGGCCAAGCGTCCGGCGAAATCGTAAGTGTTCGGATACCAGAGTAGCTCATGATATTCCTTTTGTTGCGCAGCTTTCCCTAATGTCGAATAATCATGCAGCCCGCCCAAGGACGGGCTCGACGAGTCGTCGAGCGGCTCCCTCGATTCATCGGACATGAATTCAGTTCCGCCCGCTGCCTCCCCCTGTGCTGCAGATGACGCCAAAGTGGCGTCGCGACAAGCTCCAGGGAAAGAGGAGGTGGTCCAGGAGGAGCCGCGAGGCGACCTCCCGGTCTCCAGGAGTAAAGGGGACAAGACCCCCTAGGGCTCCAAGTCCGGCTTTAAGCCAGACACCGCGCCGGAATCATCAACGGTTCTGGACCGTGGTAGGCAAACTCCTGCCAAGAGGAGCAAGCCTATTGAGCCGGCGTCCTCCATCCAACCGGAGGCGCCGGACAATCTGCTGGAGGTTCTTAAGGGCGCCTCCATCGACGAGGAGCACCGTGCCATCATGAGTACGGTGGTCCAGAAGGTTCGGTCTGCCAAAAGCGGACTTACTGAAGCTTGTACTAGCCTTCTAACAGGCTTCGAGGTAAGTAGAAATATGTAAAAATATTACCGCATAGACAGTAGCCCCTGATGCTCTGTTTGGCATTCGGAAAGAAAAGCCGAATAGAGGATCTATTAAATATCATAGGAGTGAGTCAATATACGTATGCAGGCTTCGCTGCTGGCCACCGCCGCACTGACTACGGAGGTGGATGCCCTGAAGCAGGGCCTCGAGCAGACCGAGCAAGAGCTCGGCCTTGCCAAACGGTAGCTCGAGGAGAAAGAAGGTAAGACATACCTTATAGAAAAAATGCCTATAAGAAGACGCAATTGCAAAAAATGACAGGAGTATATTGCTTATTGTAGGGGCCACAACTGAGGTGGCGACCCTCAAGCAGGCGCTGTCCAAGGCCAAGATGAGAGCGGCCATGGAGCGCACCGAGTGGGAGAAATTTGAGGTGCAGGTCGGCGAGGTGCAGCAAGAGCTTCAGGCTCTCATGAAAAAACATGAGATTTTGGAGCTCGACTCGAAGACGCGAGCGTCCGAGCTTGCTGCGGCCCTTAAAACTGCCAAATCTGCCAAGGACGAAGCCCAGAAGGCCCTCCAGGAATTGGATGCGGTGAAAAAGATAGCGGCGGGTAAGGCATTCTCTACGCAAAGCAGACATATAAAAGTAAACTACTTGTTACTTACCCGAATCCGGAGCTCTCCAGGGGCATTCGCAGATCTTCCCTGCAGCGTATCCGATGCCGCCGCATTCTACCGAGCCAAGGAAGGCAGCTCGACGGAGAAGGTGTTCTGGTCTCAGTACGCTGAGGCCGGACACCCTGTGCCCTTGAGCGACCAGCTGAAGCAGCTGGTCGATCTCCATAAGGCGGCCGAACAGGCCCTCAAGGGCTTCATAGTTCGGCTGTGGCCTGGAGAGGCCCTTCCTGGGAGCTACTTTGGACTGGTGCGGTGGCTGGTGGAGGCTTGTCCAAGGCTCGAAGTCATCAAGCGCTCCGTCTGCATCGAAGGTGCCCGTAGGGCCCTTGCCCGTGCAAAGGTGCACTGGGGTAAGCTGGACGGTGAGAAGCTTGTGAGGGACGGGCCGCCGCCGGGGAAGGAGCATCGCAAGCCCGAGAACTATTACAAGGATGTTCTGGCCGGTGCCCTCCTTATGGCGGATGAATGCACCAAGGATGTAATTTTTGAATGAACTCGCTCGTGTTATCTTGTGCGCTGAAAACTTGTTCATATGCGCTAAGCAATGCTTGAATTTAAAATATTACTTTCTGTGCGGCTGTTTAACAAAAAATTGAGAGATGGCCAGTCATCGGCTTCTGCCCCCATGCCACTAATGCTGGGGTGTTCGGGATAAACCTAAGCGCTCTTTTTCCCATGATTGGGTCAGTCGAGGGAGGTGCTCAGCACAACGAACAAGGCAATCGGACTATAATGCTTGAACACTCTCACTTAGCCATAGAACTCTATAATTTTAAATTTCCGTGAGGCCCCTAGTATTCGGAAGACCGAGTTCGGGGCGCTATCCACACCTTGGCTGGACAAAGCCGGTTCCTCGCTCGAAGCGGCATAAGTCTTTAAGGACTCGAAAAACCTCTCGAACAGCGACCGGTCTCTCGCCTCATCATGACAGTCAGTTTTAGCTTTCTCTACTGAGGTGCTCAGCCCACCTCAACTGGGGCACAGTCGCAGTAGTTCTCCTAGTGCTACCTTAGCTGATATAGCGGAACGTAAGGCACCAAAACATAGGAGCCGGGCAAACCCAACTATTGACCCAAATCATGATTCGGAGCCGATGCATATAGTGCTATAAGTTCGGGGTGCCGCACTTGTGAAAGTGTACGGACTTCTCATGCCATATTGATGGGTACTGAAGCCCCTGGCGTATTTTTGCCGTACCACGGTGTACGGATGCAACATGTTATTGATAAACATATATATAAAAAGAGGATAATGCAAAAAATAGACAAAAAGCTATGCATTGTTTATAGAAAGGCTGCTATGAAGGCGGAATGATACAAATAGTGCAATAAGCAAAAGAAATTGGACTATTTAACATGTCCTGGCCAGGGGCAGGCCGCGGAATTGTATAAAAAAACAGGTATACTGCTCGGAGTAGAGACCACCTGGGAGTTCCATAATGCGGCGTGGCTTGTCTGCTTTCTTGGATCTTGCATCGTTTGTGCGGCAGTTGAATTGCCGAACGGGTCATCCGAAGTATGGAGTCCTGAGAGTAAGAGAAAAAAAAGGAATCCGGCAGCCCCTGGTGCGGTTTAAGCCATATTTCGGGCGTGCCGTGATAGTGCCCCTTCTCGTGTGCCCATGGTATTTCAAGAGTGTAGTGATGTACGTGAAGCACTGGTTTCGCTATATCACGAGGGCTAGGGTTGGGGCCGCATTGCTACGCTAGCTCAGAACGTGCCAAGCGGTCTTGTTGTAGGGTATTCCGGGCGCGCTTGACAGTGTCTGGCTTTTTGAAGGCCGAACTAGAGAACTGCCTAGAGAGGCTACTTTGTACTTCTGCTGCGAGCGCTGCCGTGTGCTCCTCCGTTCGGAGGAAGCGTTCAGTGTTCCCATTGACCGTGATTACTCCTCTTGGGCCTGGCATCTTGATCTTGAGGTATGCATAGTGTGGTACCACGTTGAATTTTGCGAATGCGGTTCGCTCGAGCAGTGCGTGATAGCCACTATGGAACGGGACTATGTCGAAGATTAACTCCTCGCTTCGGAAGTTATCCGGAGATCCGAAGACCACTTCCAGTGTAACTGAGCCTGTACAGTTGGCTTCTACACCTGGTATGACGCCTTTAAAGATCGTTTTGGTGGGATTGATCCTCAAGGGATCTATGCCTATTTTTTGCACTGTATCCTGGTAAAGCAGGTTCAGGCTACTGCCGCCGTCCCTGAGGACTCTTGTGAGATAAAATCCGTCAATGATTGGGTCTAGAACCAATGCGGCGAAGCCGCCGTGACGGATGCTAGTGGGGTGGTCCCTTCGATCAAAGGTGATCGGGCAGGAGGACCATGGGTTGAACTTTGGGGCGATTGGCTGCATCGCATATACGTCCCGTAACGAACGCTTCCGCTCCCTCTTGGGGATGTGTGTTGCGTATATCATGTTCACCGTCCGCACTTGCAGGGGAAATACCTTCTATCCACCGTTGTTCGGCGGCCTGGGCTCCTCCTCGTTGTCGCTATACAGCCCCTTGTCTTTGTTTTCGGCTCTTAACTTGCCTGCCTGCTTGAACACCCAACAATCCCTGTTGGTGTGATTGGCTGGCTTTTCGTGGGTGCCATGTATCTGGCACAAGCGGTCGAGTATTCGGTC
Source organism: Triticum dicoccoides (assembly GCF_002162155.2). Classification (NCBI taxonomy): domain Eukaryota; kingdom Viridiplantae; phylum Streptophyta; class Magnoliopsida; order Poales; family Poaceae; genus Triticum; species Triticum dicoccoides. The sequence continues at coordinate 234,639,376 of NC_041390.1, forward strand.
CAAACTAGACGGGCCCTGAGTATTTCTTTTGAATGGCTTTCTCCGTTGGCCGGATTTGTAGCCTCGGAATCCGGCATTAACTGCCGTATCCTGGTTGCTGTCGCTATTAACGCGGCGCTTTTGTTTGTTCCGACGCGACCTATCGCTTTTGTCCTTGGTATTTGAATTACCAGGGTTCTTGGTTAAATTGTTGCTGCGAGCTAGCTAGCTGTCTTCTCCCGTGCAAAAGTGGGTCATGAGTGTCGTGAGGGCTGCCGTAGATTTCGGCTTTTCCTGTCCCAGGTGCCGGGCAAGCCACTCGTCACGGATATTATGCTTGAAGGCCGCTAAGGCCTCTGCGTCCAGACAGTCGACTATCTGGTTTTTCTTTGTTAGGAACCGTGTCCAGAATTGCCTGGCCGATTCCTCTGGCTGCTGAATTATGTGGCTTAGGTCATCAGCGTCCGGTGGTCGCACATAAGTGCCCTGGAAGTTGTCAAGGAATGCGGATTCCAGGTCCTCCCAAGAACCGATTGAGTCTGCTGGCAAGCTGTTAAGCCAATGCTGGGCCGGTCCCTTAAGTTTGAGTGGGAGGTATTTGATGGCGTGTAGATCATCACCGCGGGCCATGTGGATATGAAGGAGATAATCCTCGATCCATACCGCAGGATCTGTTGTGCCATCGTACGATTCGATGTTTACGGGTTTGAAGCCCTCAGGGATTTTATGATCCATTACTTCATCTGTGAAGCATAGTGGGTGTGCGGCACCTCTGTATTGGGCTATATCGCGACGCAGCTCGAAGGAGCTTTGTTTGTTGAGTTCGGCCCGACCGGATTTATTGCATCCGGAGTGACGATCACCGTCACGTGCCGTGGGGCGCCTACACGATCCATAGATCAATCTTGTTTGCCTTGCCTTGTCCTCCAGTATGTCGCGCAGGTCGGGCGCATTTTCCCGTGCCTTAGTATGCTTGGCGTGGCGTCGGGGCATGGCTTGAGTGGAGGGCCAAGAGGCCTCTCTGTCGCGGCCACGAGGTTGCCAGTCGGCCATGTCATGCGCTTGTGACGTAGGTGCTTCCTCCTCTAGTCGGGGTAGCAGCCTGCGCTTTGGGTAACTCTTGGAGAGGCGTTCGAGTTCGTACTCTTCGGCCGCAAGGACTTCAGTCCATCTGTCAGCTAGCAAATCCTGATCAGCTCTAAGCTGTTACTACTTTTTCTTGAGGCTGCTTGCCGTGGCCATAAGCCTGCGTTTAAAACGCTGTTGTTCGGCGAGATACTCTGGCACGACGAACTCGTCATCGTCGAGGCTTGCCTCGTCTTCAGAGGGAGGCGTATAATTATCGTCCTCAACCTCTTGGTCCGCCGCCCTCTTGTGAGGGCTGGCTTCTCTGTCCTCCTATGCTGAATCTTGCTGGAGGGGGTGTTCTTCGGCGCTATCCGGAGTAGTATTATCTCCCATACCGGAATCACCGTTTTTGCTTTGGCGGGATTTAGAGCGGCATCGCTGACGCCGGCGCTTGGGCTGTTTCTTAGAGGTATCGTCCCCCGCTATTCCATCGCCATCTCCATCCTTTGGAGTGTCCACCATATATATGTCATATGACGAGGTGGCCTTCCAGCGCCCTACAGGTGCTGGTTCTTGTTCGTCTCCTGCATCGTCGTCCATGCCGTCGATGTCTTCGGAGTCGAAGTCAAGCATGTCGGTTAAGTCGTCGACAGTGGTTACGAAGTGGGTGGTGGGTGGGTTTTGAATTTCTTCATCGTTCGTATCCGAACCTTGCTGACCGTAGTCCGGCCAGGGCTCTCCTGATAAAGAGAGAGATTTTAGAGAATTCAGGATGTCGCCGAAGGGCGAGTGCTGAAAGATGTCCGTGGCGGTGAACTCCATTATTGGCACCCAATCGGATTCGATCGGCAGGGGCACGGGGGGCTCAGAGTTCGGAGAGGAATCCGGCTCCTCGGAGTCACGGGCCATGCGGAGTGCGGGGCTGGAGTTCGGCTCGATCGCCTCTGAGATCGCAGCCCCTGAGGCAGCGTCCAACCGCTGATCCTCGATCGGCACAGTAGGCTCCGAATCAATGGTCGGAACCGATGCGTGTGCGGCCTCCAAGGCGTTATTCGGCGGCAGAGCTATATCATGCCCATCGAGACAGTGCAGCGCGCTTGGCTGTGGCTCGAATCCGTCGAAGATCAAGTCCCCGTGGATGTCAGCCGTATAGTTTAGGCTTCCAAACTTGACTTGATGGCCAGGGGCATAGCTTTTGATCTGCTCAAGGTGGCCAAGCGAATTGGCCCGCAGTGCGAAGCCACCAACGACGAAGATCTGTCCGGGGAGAAAAGTCTCCCCCTGGACTGCATCGTTGTTGATGATCGAAGGAGCCATCGGGCCCTAAGGCGACGACACAGAGGAACTCTCAATGAAAGCACCATTGTCAGTGTCAAAACCGGTAGATCTCGGGTAGGGGGTCCCAAACTGTGCGTCTACGCCGGATGGTAACAGGAGGCAAGGAACACGATGTTTTACCCAGGTTCGGGCCCTCTTGATGGAGGTAAAACCCTATGTCCTGCTTGATTAATATTGATGATATGGGTAGTACAAGAGTAGATCTACCACGAGATCAAGGAGGCTAAACCCTAAAAGCTAGCCTATGGTATGATTGTTGTATGATGAAGTTGTCCTACAGACTAAAACCCTCCGGTTTATATAGACACCGGAGAGGGTTAGGGTTACACAAAGTCGGTTACAATGGTAGGAGATCTTGAATATCTGCATCGCCAAGCTTGCCATCCACGCCAAGGAAAGTCCCATCCAGACACGGGACGAAGTCTTCAATCTTGTATCTTCATAGTCCTGGAGTCCGGCTGAAGGTATAGTCCGGCTACCCGAACACCCCCTAATCCAGGACTCCCTCAGTTATGCTCCATCCATTCATGCCTTTGTTCGTAATTATGTGGTATTGTAGCTTGTCATTACCATGCTCTCCTTTTGCTAAATATTATTGTTGTTAGTCTGTTAACAGGAAGTGCATTTTTGCCATGTGTTTTGGTAGTGATCCATGCACCCTATGACCATGCTCTTGCCATGTTTAGCTTCATAAATGTGTCATCTTACTTTTAGTTGCTTTGTTTTGCCATGATATGCTTTGTGGTGAGTGGTACAAGCTTGCAATGTTGCTATCATGAATCTGTTCCTGCCATGTATGATAGTTTGAAAGCTGTTCATGTCACTTGCCATGTTTGCATTGATGCTACCATCTTTTTTGTGCATCTTTGGCTCAAGTTCAGTAAGGTAGTTTTGTTCATTGCCTTCAGTACTACCATGCCATGCTCAAGTTTGCCATGATATGTTCCTATAGCATGTAGTTTACTTGCTCTAAACATTGCTACCTGATGTTGTTTCTGCCATGATCGGTGATTTTCTGCTAAGTCTGTGAAACCATTGTCATTTGCATTTTTGCCAAGCTGTTTTAGACTTGTTCTAGTGAGTTGTAGCAGTAGCTCAGTGTTCATGATTGATACGTCTCCGTCGTATCTACTTTTCCGAACACTTTTTCCCTTGTTTTGGATTCTAACTTGTATGATTTGAATGGAACTAACCCGGACTGACGCTGTTTTCAGCAGAATAGCCATGATGTTGTTTTATGTGCAGAAAAAAAATATTCTCGGAATGACCTGAAACTCCACGGAACATCTTAGAAAAAATAATAAAAAATCCTCGCCAAAGATGAAGACCAGGGGGCCCACACCCTGTCCACGAGGGTGGGGGCGCAGCCCCCCTCTAGGGCGCGCCCTACCTCGTGGCCCCCTGGATGCCCTCCGACACCAACTCCAACTCTATATATTTTCTTTTGGAGAGAAAAAAATAAGAGAGAAGAAATCATCGCGTTTTACGATATGGAGCCGCCGCCAAGCCCTAAAACCTCTCGGGTGGGCTGATCCGGAGTCCGTTCAAGGCTGCGGAGAGGGGGATTCGTCGCCGTCGTCATCATCAGCCATCCTCGATCACCAATTTCATGATGCTCACCGCTGTGCGTGAGTAATTCCATCGTAGGCTTGCTGGATGGTGATGGGTTGGATGAGATTTATCATGTAATCGAGTTAGTTTTGTTAGGGTTTGATCCCTAGTATCCACTATGTTCTGAGATTGATGTTGCTATGACTTTTCTATGCTTAATGCTTGTCACTAGGGCCCGAGTGCCATGATTTCAGATCTGAACCTATTATGTTTTCATGAATATATGTGAGTTCTTGATCCTATCTTGCAAGTCTGTAGTCACCTACTATGTGTTATGATCCGGCAACCCCGAACTGACAATAATCGGGACCACTCCCGGTGATGACCATAGTTTGAGGAGTTCATGTATTCACTATGTGCTAATGCTTTGTTCCGGTTCTCTATTAAAAGGAGGCCTTCATATCCCTTAGTTTCCAATAGGACCCCGCTGCCACGGGAGGGTAGGACAAAAGATGTCATGCAAGTTCTTTTCCATAAGCACGTATGACTATATACAGAATACATGCCTACATTACATTGATGAATTGGAGCTAGTTCTGTGTCACCCTATGTTATGACTGATACATGATGAACCGCATTCGGCATAATTATCCATCACTGATCTGGTGCCTACGAGTTTTCCATATACTGGTTCTTGCTTATTTACTTTCCCGCTGCTACTGTTACAATCACTACAAAATACCAAAAACATTACTTTTGCTGTCTTTACTTTTGTTGCTGCTACCACCACTATCATATTACTTTGCTACTAAACACTTTGCTGCAGATACTAAGTTTCCAGGTGTGGTTGAATTGACAACTCAGCTGCTAATACTTGAGAATATTCTTTGGCTCCCCTTGTGTCGAATCAATAAATTTGGGTTGAATACTCTACCCTCGAAAGCTGTTGCGATCCCCTATACTTGTGGGTTATCAATGATTTGTAGAGATTCACATGTACTTCACTTCCATGTGTTTTCTTTTTATGTTGGGGTATTGTAGAATATTTTCATGATCCATCTTAAGTGCTATGTTGTTGTTAAGCACAATTTTGCTTTGTTCTCGTTTAGCTCGTCATTTGCAAACCGTGCATCCATTTCCGGTGATCTTCATATCGATTTTGACTGAAATCTCCTAACCTATCTAGTGGCATTCTTGGTTTGCCAAGTTGATGCCATGATCATCTTTTCCCTTCCGGAGTACCCATATGCATTGCACATCATATCTTGCATCCCATGCCATGTCTTGCATCATGTTGCTTGCGCATTGCACCGTGATTGATTGTTGTTCCGTTGCTTGTGTTCTTGCTTTGGGTAGAGCCGGGAGACGAGTTCATGAACAAGGATCCTATCGAGTACGTTAATGAGGAGTAAGCTTTCGACAACCCTGAGAACTTTGCAGGCAACATGATCACTACCCCGATATCACTTCTATCTTTGCTTGCTAGTCATTTGCTCTATCACTATGTCGCGCTACATACCACTTGTTTATAAAGCCTCCCATATTGCCATGTCAAGCCTCTAACCCACTTTCCTAGCAAACCGTTGTTTGGCTATGTTACCACTTTTGCACAGCCCCTCTTATAGCGTTGCTAGTTGTAGGTGCAGTGCAGGATGTTCCATGTTGGGACATGGATATGTTCGGATATCATAGTATCTCTTATATTTAATTAATGCATCTGTATACTTGGTAAAGGGTGCAAGGCCTAGCATTTTGCTCGGTGTTTTGTTCCACTCTTGTCGCCTTAGTTTCCGTCATACCGATGTTATGTTCCTTGATTTTGCGTCCCTAACATGGTGAGGGTTTATGGGCCCCTCTTGACAGTTCGCTTTGAATAAAACTCACCCAGCAAGGCCCAACAATGGTTTTACCATTTGCCTAATAACAACTGAAATATGCATAGGGAGTAATTAACCCGAGGATTCTTAATCAACAACCCGGGCTAGTGTTCCTCTGAGTGCTGGTCCAACTTGGGCAATGTTCGGCGCTCTGGGGCAACCAGGGTCTCAGCCAACCCGACGTCTGGGCCATCCGGTGTGCCCTGAGAACGAGATATGTGCGACTCCTATTAGGATGTGTCGGCACATCGAGCGGTCTTGCTGGTTTTTTTACCATTGTCAAAATGTCTTGTGCACTGGGATTTCGAATCTGATCGGAGGGTACCGCGATGGAGGATTGTCTCTGAGGATCATGGGCTTGTCGTGGGCTAAGTTGGGACACCCCTACAGGGTTTCAACTTTTGAGAGCCGTGCCCGTGGTTATGTGGCAGATGGGAATTTGTTAATATCCGGTTGTAGAGAAATTGACACTTGACTTAATTAAAATACACCAACCGCGTGTGTAACCGTGATGGTCTCTTTTCGATGAGGTTCTGGAAGAGAACACGATGGGGTTATGTTTGAACATAAGTAGTTCAGGATCACTTCTAGTTTACGACCGTTGCGTAGTTTCTCATCTTACTCTTGTACTCATATGTTAGCCACCATATTTGCTTAGTGCTTGTTGCAACTCCACCTTATAACCCCATCCTACCTTTAAGCTTAAATAGTCTTGATCTCACGGGCTTTGAGATTGCTGAGTCCTCGTGACTCACAGATACTACAAAAACAGTTGCAAGTGCTGATGATAACAATTCAGGTGATGCCACCGAGCTCAAGTGGGAGTTCCACGAAGACCTTGGCAGTTACTATGTTTCCTTTCCGGATGATCAGTAGTGGCGCCCAGTAGGGGCGATCGGGATTTAGCATTTGGGGTTGTCTTCTTTTCATTTCGATCTGTCCGTAGTCGGACCTTGTGTGCACTCTGTATGGTGTATGAATAATTTGATCATTGTGTGACGTGGCGATTATAAGCTAACTATTTACTTCCTTGTTCATTTACATGGGATTGTGTGAATATGACCCTTCTTGCGATCATACCAAGATGCGGTTATGCCTCTAAGTCGTGCCTCGGCACGTGGAAGACATAGACGCATCTTGGGCGTTACAAGTTGGTATCAGAGCCATCCCGACTTAGGATCCCCCTGCTTGATCGAACCGCTAACTTTGTTGAGTCTAGAACAAAACTATTTTGAGACTTAGGATTATATATATCGGAGAGTAGGATTCTTTTTACTCCTCAACCCCTTCGTCTCTTTGGTGAGGACTCCTGACTTAGATGTTTTGACTTTCCTCTCCTCATTTTCACTAAAAAAAATTAGGATCATGTGGGTATCTTGGGATTGTTCTGATATTCTTGTGACAAGAACATTGTTCTTGGTGCCTCCTGACATTTAGGCGTTGTGGCAGTGTCCCGGAGAGTTGAGCTCCGACGTGTCGTCGTCACAATTTTATCATTGCAGTTCTGGAATACCTGGGCTCGTCGACATTGAAAATCTATTTTATGCAGTTAGTGATGAGAGCTCGACGCCACCCAGTACTAGGGAGGGAGTTCGGGAGTATTGCCACAACTAGTATAACGGATGCTTTTCGAAGGTTGAGGTACACGATTTCCGGAGTTTTCTTGGTTATGTGTTGATGGATGGATACAGTGGAGCGTATGGTTTGTTAGTTGTCTGATATATATTGTGCCTCCCTGTATCCCCAACACCAGATTGCATAACCAGAAAGTTTCAGGAGTTAATAGGTGGGAATTCAAGTAGTTCTTAGTTATTCTTCTGGCAGATAATTGCTATGGGATTGGGTGATCCTTACCATTTATTTGTTCCAGTCGTACCTTGTTGTTTCATTCATCAACCTTGTTTAAGTGGCTTCTCGCCTTAATGGTAGTGTAATGCTAACTTTGGAATTCATTCATTCAATCTCTGTTCGAATGTTTATTGTGAAGACTATATGTTGAACATATCTATCCATTCATTCAGCTTGTCTATCAAATTCTAACAGATGTCACCTTCTTCAGGATGGCTCCTCCAACACGTCTGAATTTGGACCGCAACGATGGAGATCAGTTGAACCCTCCACCTCCGGAGGCATGGCAAGCTGTCATGGCAGCCACCAATGCCAATACCCAGATGCTTTTGCAACTCTTGCAAGAGCGCAACCAAGGTCAAGGCAACCAAGGGAATCAAGGCCAAGGGCAATTCAACAATCAGCCTCGCTTTGCTACTCAACCAGTTTCTTGCAAATCACCCAAAGTCTTTCAGCGCAAGTGCCGAGGCCATGGTGGTCGATGATTGGCTCATGGACATCAACAACCATTTTGAATGCAGCAATGTCAGGCCTGAGGACTACGTCAAGTTCACCTCTTTTCAGCTCAAGGACCAAGCAGCTGATTGGTATCAGCAGTACAAAGATTCCAGAGAAGGTCGACTGATTACTTGGAATGACTTCTGCCGGAACTTTCGAGCTCATCATATTCCAACAAGTGTTGTCGAGAGCAAGCGTGAGGAATTCCGCAATCTCAAGCAAGGAAGCATGTTCGTGTATCAATACAACATCCAGTTTTAGAAGCTTGCTCGCTTTGCAAGGCAAGACATTCCTGATGAAAAGAGCATGATCTATCACTTCGGGGGTGGCCTCAGAGAGGATCTGAAGTTAGCTCTTGTTCTTGTTGAACCTATTCAGTTCGATCAGTTCTACGACATGGCCCTCAAGCAAGAAGCTACTCAGCTCAAGTTTGAGGCTTCAAAGAAGAGAATCAGGGATGCAGTTCACTCGTCTTATTCCTCTCAAGTGTAAGCTAAGAAACTAAAGTTCTGGCTTCCTCCACCTCCTCCATTTCGTCAGCCTTGTATCAATTGAGCAATCAAAAATTATAGATACGTTGGAGACGTATCAAGCATCCCCAAGCTTAATTCATGCTCGTCCTCGAGTAGGTAAATGATAAAAACAGAATTTCTGATGCGGAGTGCTACTTGGCATAATTTTAATGTAATTCTTCTTAATCGTGGTATGAATATTCAGATCTGAAAGGTTCAAGACAAAAGTTCATATGGACATAAAAATGATAATACTTCAAGCATACTAACTAAGCAATTATGTCTTCTCAAAATAACATGGCCAAAGAAAGTTCATCCCTACAAAATCATATGGTTTAGTCATGTTTCATTTTCGTCACACAAGAATGATATCATCATGCACAACCCCGATGACAAGCCAAGCAGTTGTTTCATACTTTAGTAATCTCAAACCTATAAACTTTCACGAAATATATGAGCGCGAGCCATGGACATAGCACTATAGGTGTAATAGAATATAACGAGGGGGGTTATGTGGAGAAGACAGAAGAGGAGAAAGTCTCACATCAACGAGGCTAATCAATGGGCTATGGAGATGCCCACCGATTGATGTTAATGCAAGGAGTAGGGATTGCCATGCAATGGATGCACTAGAGCTATAAATGTATGAATCTCAACAAAACAAACTAGTGGGTGTGCATCCAACTTGCTTGCTCACGAAGACCTAGGGCACTTGAGGAGGCCCATTGTTGGAATATACAAGCCAAGTTCTATAATGAAAAATTCCCACTAGTATATGAAAGTGATAACATGAGAGACTTTCTACTATGAAGATCATGGTGCTACTTTGAAGCACAAGTGTGTCAAAGGATAGTAACATTGTCCCTTCTCTCTTTTTCTCTCATTTTTTTATTTTTTTTATTTTTTGGGCCTTCTCTTTTTTATGGCCTTTCTCTTTTTTGGGGGGCCTTCTCTTTTTTTATGTATTCCTCACTTGGGACAATGCTCTAGAAAATGATGATCATCACACTTCTATTTATTTACAACTCAATGATTACAACTCGATACTAGAACAAAGATGACTCTATATGAATGCCTCCGGCGGTGTACCGGGATATGCAATGACTCATGAGTGACATGTATTAAAGAATTATCAACGGTGCTTTGCCACAAATACTATGTCAACTACATGACCATGCTAAGCAATATGACAATGATGAATGTGTCATGATGAACGGAATGATGGAAAGTTGCATGGCAATATATCTCGGAATGGCTATGGAAATGTCATAATAGGTAGGTATGGTGGTTGTTTTGAGGAAGATATAAGGAGGTTTATGTGTGAAAGAGCGTATCATATAACGGGGTTTGGATGCACCGGCGAAGTTTGCGCCAACTCTCAATGTGAGAAAAGGCAATGCACGGTACCGAAGAGGCTAGCAAGGATGGAAGGGTGAGAGTGCGTATAATCCATGGACTCAACATTAGTCATAAAGAACTCACATACTTATTGCAAAAATCTACAAGTCATCAAAAACCTCGGTACTAGGCGCATGCTCCTAGGGGGATAGATTGGTAGGAAAAGACCATCGCTCGTCCCCGACCGCCACTACGGGACTTGCAAACTTCAACACAGGTATTTCTCAATTTCACAACTCCTCAACTAGCACGACTTTGATATTATTACCTTCATGTCTCAAAACAATCATCAAGCATCAAACTTCTCTTAGTATTCAACACGCTCATAAGAAAGTTTTATTATTAATCTTGCATACCAAGCATATTAGGATTTTAAGCAAATTACCATGCTATTAAGACTCTCAAAATAATATAAGTGAAGCATGAGCGATCAATAGTTTCTATAAAACAAATCCACCACCGTGCTCTAAAAGATATAAGTGAAGCACTAGAGCAAAATTATAACAAATTCCAAATCATGTATGGCTCTCTCAAAAGGTGTGTACAGCAAGGATGATTTTGGTAAACTAACAAGCAAAGACTCAAATCATATAATACACTCCAAGTAAAACACATATCATGTGGTAAATAAAAATATAGCTCCAAGTAAAGTTACCGATAGAAGTAGACAAAAGAGGCGATGCCTTCCGGGGCATCCCCAAGCTTTTGCTTTTAGGTGTCCTTAGATTCTCTTGGGGGTGACATGGGCATCCCCAAGCTTAGGCTCTTGCCACTCCTTGTTCCATAACCCATCAAATCCTTACCCAAAACTTGAAAACTTCACAACACAAAACTTAAAGTAGAAAACTCGTGAGCTCCGTGAGCGAAAGAAAACAAAAGACCACTTCAAGGTACTGTAATTAACTCATTCTTTATTTATATGGGTGTTATACCTACTGTATTCCAACTTCTCTATGGTTCATAAACTATTTTACTAGCCATAGATTCATCAAAATAAGCAAACAACACACGCAAAACAGAATCTGTCAAAAACAGAACAGTCTGTAGTAATCTGTATCTAGCGCAAGATCTGCAACCCCAAAAATTCTACAATAAATTTCTGGACGTTAGGAATTTATCTATTAATCATTTTCAAAAATAATTAACTAAATAGCACTCTCCAAATAACAATGGCAGCAGTTCTCGTGAGCGCTAAAGTTTCTGTTTTTTACAGCAAGTTCAACAAGACTTTCCCCACGTCTTCCCAATGGTTCTACTTGGCACAAACACTAATTAAACACAAAAAACACAACCAAAACAGAGGCTAAATAATTTATTTATTAAATAACAGCAATGATAAATATTGGGTTGACTCCCAAGAAGCGCTTTTGTTTAAAGCCTTATAACTAGGCATAATATTTCAATGATGCTCTCATAAAAGACAAGAATTGAAGCACAAAGATGGCATCATAAAACATGTGGCAAACACATCTAAGTCTAACATACTTACTATGCATAGGTATCTTATATTCAAACAAATCAAGGCAAGCAAACACTATCATATGCAAGGAAGCAGAAAGAAACAATAGCAATCTCAACATAACGAGAGGTAATTTAGTAACATGAAAATTTCTACCACCATATTTTCCTCTCTCATAATAATTGCATGTGGGATCATAAGAAAATTCAACAAAATAGTATCACACAAAATATTTTCAACATGATCCATATGCATGCAAAGTTGACACTCTTCCAAAATAGTGGGATCTAAAGTTGACACTCTTCCAAACCCACTTTCAATAATATTGGAAACACTATTATCAATCTCATATTCATCATGGGGTTTAAATAAATTTTCAAGCTCATAAGAAGAATCACTCCAATGATGATCATTGCAACAACTAGGGGATATAGCAAAACTAGCATCCCCAAGCTTAGGGTTTTGCATATTATTAGCACAATTGACATCAAGAGAGTTTATAGTAAAATCATTGCAATCATGCTTTTTATTCAAAGATCTATCGTGAATCACTCCATAAGGTATTTCATCACAATTTTTAGATTCAAAAATTTCAAGCAAAACTTCATAAAGATAATCTAGTGCACAAAAGTCACTAGCAATTGGTTCACCATAAATGGATCTCTTAAAAAGATTAGAAAGTGGATGAGGATCCATAGATCTTAGGTTCTTTGTTTAGTAATAAATAAACAGCTATTCTAACCATACGAGCAAACAAGAAACGGGCAAAAAGAGGCAAATAGAGAAAGAGAGGGAGGATAGAGAGAGAGGGCGAATAAAACCTCAAGGGTGAAGTGGGGGGAGAGGAAAACGACGGGAAAATGGCAAATAATGTAATGCGGGAGATAAGGGTATGTGATGGGTACTTGGTATGTTGACTTTTGCGTAGACCTCCCCGGCAACGGCGCCAAAATCCTTCTTGCTACCTCTTTTAGCACTGCGTTGGTTTTCCCTGAAGAGGAAGGGATGATGCAGCAAAGTAGCGTAAGTATTTCCCTCAGTTTTTGAGAACCAAGGTATCAATCCAGTAGGAGCCTACGCACGAGTCCCTCGTACCTACACAAAACAAATAAATCCTCGCAACCAATGCAAATAGGGGTTGTCAATCCCTATAGGGCCACTTATGAGAGTGAGATCTGATAGATATGATAAGATAATATTTTGGTATTTTTATGATAAAGATGCAGAGTAAAATAAAAGCAAAATAAATAGCAAAGTAAATAACTAAGTAGTAGGAGATTGATATGATAAAGATAGACCCGGGGGCCATAGGTTTCACTAGTGGCTTCTCTCGAGAGCATAAGTATTCTACGATGGGTGAACAAATTATTGTTGAGCAATTGACACAGTTGAGCATAGTTATGAGAATATCTAGGTATCATCATGTATATAGGCATCACGTCCGAGACAAGTAGACCGACTCCTGCCTGCATCTACTACTATTACTGCACTCATTGATCGCTATCCAGCATGCATCTAGAGGATTAAGTTAAGAACAGCGTAACGCCTTAAGCAAGATGACATGATGTAGAGGGATAGACTCATGCAATATGAAGAAAACCCCATCTTGTTATCCTCGATGGCAACAATACAATACGTGCCTTGCTGCCCTTACTGTCACCAGGAAAGGACATCGCAAGATTGAACCCAAAGCTAAGCACTTCTCCCATTGCAAGAAAGATCAATCTAGTAGGCCAAACCAAACTGATAATTCGAAGAGACTTGCAAAGATAACCAATCATACATAAAAGAATTCAGAGAAGATTCAAATATTATTCATAGATAGACTTGATCATAAACCTACAATTCATCGATCTCAACAAACACACCACAAAAAGAAGATTACATCGAATAGATCTCCACAAGAGAGGGGGAGAACATTGTATTGAGATCCAAAAAGAGAGAAGAAGCCATCTAGCTACTAACTATGGACCCGTAGGTCTGAAGTAAACCACTCACACTTCATCAGAGAGGCTATGGTGTTGATGTAGAAGCCCTCTGTGATCGAGGCCCCCTCCGGCGGAGCTCCGGAATAGGCCCCAAGATGGGGTCTCGTGGATACAGAAAGTTACGGTGGTGGAATTAGGGTTTTGGCTCCTGTTCTGATCGTTTGGGGGTACGTGGGTATATATAGGAGGAAGAAGTATGTCGGTGGA
>NC_041390.1:234653417-234736258 GCF_002162155.2 Triticum dicoccoides
GGGTAGGCGCGCCGCCCTACCTAGTGGGCTCCCGTTAGCTGGCTTGACATAGGGTCCAAGTCTCCTGAGTTGTATTCGGTGAGAAAATCACATTCCTGAAGGTTTCATTCCGTTTGGACTCCGTTTGATATTCCTTTTCTTCGAAACCCTAAAACAGGCAAAAAAACAACAATTCTGGGCTGGGCCTCTGGTTAATAGGTTAGTCCCAAAAATAATACAGAAGTGGATAATAAAGCCCAATAATGTCCAAAACAGTAGATAATATAGCATGGAGCAATCAAAAATTATAGATACGTTGGAGACGTATCACACGCCTGCCCCCCAGGGCGCGCCCCTAACCCTCGTTGGCCCCTCGTAAGGCAGTTGCTACTATTATTTTGCCGCAACAAAGCTAATTTTCAGGAAAAAATATCGACAAAGGTTTCAGTCCAATCGGAGTTACGGATCTACATATATATACGAAACGGTGAAAGGGCAGACGGGGAGAACGCAGAAACAGAGAGAGACAGAGAGATAGATCCAATCTCGGAGGGGCTTTCGCCCCTCCCATGCCATGGAGGCCAAGGACCAGAGGGGAAACCCTTCTCCTATCTAGGGAGGAGGTTAAGGAAGAAGAAGAAGAAGAAGAAGGGAGGCCCCTCTCCCCTTCTCTTCCGGTGGCGCCGGAACGGTGCCATGCCCATCATCATCATCACTGCGATCTTCACCAACACCCCCGCCATCTTCACCAACATCTCCATAAACTTCCTCCCTCTATCTACAGCGGTCCACTCTCCCGCAACCCTTTGTACCCACTACTTGAACATGGTGCTTTATGCTTCATATTATTATCCAATGATGTGTTGCCATCCTATGATGTCTGAGTAGATTTTCGTTGTCCTATTGGTGGTTGATGAATTGCTATGATTGATTTAATTTTCTTGTGGTTATGTTGCTGTCCTTTGGTTCCCATCATATGAGCGCGCGCGTGGATCACACCATAGGGTTAGTTGTATTTTTATAGGACTATGTATTGGAGGGCAAGAGTGATAGAAGCTTCAACCTAGCATAGAAATTCATGCATACGGGATTGAAGGGGGGCCAATATATCTTAATGCTATGGTTGGGTTTTACCTTAATGAACGTAGTAGTTGCGGATGCTTGCTAATATTTCCAATCATAAGTGCATAGAACTCCAAGTCAGGGATGACATACTAGCAGTGGCCTCTCCCACATAAAACTTGCTATCTGTCTAGTAACATAGTCAATTGCTTAGGGACAATCGCACAACTCCTACCACCAGTTTTCCACACTCGCTATATTTACTTTATTGTTTCTTTATCTAAAGAGCCCCTACTTTTTATTTACGTGGTCTTTATATTCTTGCAAACCTATCCAAAAACACCTACAAAGTACTTCCAGTTTCATACTTGTTCTAGGTAAAGCGAACGTCAAGCGTGTGTATAGTTGTATCGGTGGTCGATAGAACTTGAGGGAATATTTCTTTTACCTTTAGCTCCTCGTTGAGTTCGACACTCTTACTTATCGAAAGAGGCTACAATTGATCACCTATACTTGTGGGTTATCAAGACCTTTTTCTGGTGGCGTTGCCGGGGAGTTATAGCGTGGGGTGAATATTCTGGTGTGTGCTTGTTTCCTTTATCTCTAAGTAATTTTTATTTGCTGTTCTTAGTTGTTTTCTATCTTTAGTTATGGGTAGGAAACGCAAAATACCAAAAAAATTAGTTATACCTACTAAACCAATGGTTGAAGAACCACTCAAAATTTATCACACACCTAAAGCTTATTACTTGGATCATCTTCGATCCCTATGTGCTCGTGCTGAAACCCCAACTAGCTTAGTTGATGGCAAATCTTTAGATGAGCATGTTTGTTATGTGCGACACCGCATATCTGAAAAAGGGAAACGTTTACTGGATCAAATTCATCATTTGCAATGCTATGCTTGGAATTTATGCGAAATATATGATATTAGTTGTTGTTCTGAAGACCCTAAGAAACACCTTCCCTACCAATGTTTGTTTAGTGATAATGGAATCATATCTTATTATGCTAAGGGTGTTTATAATTACTATGATGTTCAACAAATTGAAGAATTTGTTGCTTTTAAGGGTGCTTATGAAATTGCTTCTTTGATTGAAAAGTATGATGCTACTCTTTACAAATCTGAAAATTTTGCCATACTAGAATATTTTTTATGAGAATTATGCTTCTAATTCCTATGTTAAACCATATATCGAGGTCTCCTCCGCTGTCCAAGAAGAGACTAATATTTTTCAGGAGTCTATGGAAGAAGAAATTGATGAAACTATGAGCTCATTGGATGAAAAAGATGATGAGGAGAGCAAAGAATAAAAGGAGGAAGAGAGGATTAGCTACTCGTGCCCATCTTCTAATGGGAGTAACTCTTCAACTCATACATTGTTTGATTTCCCTTTGTGCTTATCGCAGGATGATTGCTATGATGATTGTTATGATCACGTTGATTCTCTTGAAATATCCCTTTTTGATGATGCTTGCTATGCTTGTGGCCAAGATGCCAATATGAATTATGCTTAAGGAGATGAACTTGCTATAGTTCCTTATGTTAAACATGAAATTGTTGCTATTTCACCCATGCATGATAGTCCTATTAACTTTCTGAATTCTCCCGACTACACTATATCGGAGAAGTTTGCACTTATTAAGGATTATATTGATGGGTTGCATTTTACTATTCAACATGAAGATTTTGATGAATATAATATGCATGTGCTTGCTTCTCCTACTGGCAATTATTATGAGAGAGGAACTATATCTCCACCTCTATGTTTCCATTACGATAAAATTGCAAGAAACTGTTTATACTATGCATTGGCCTTTACTTTGTGTGCATGAATTGTTCTTTTATGACATGCCGATGCATAGGAAGAGAGTTAGACTTCATCATTACATGATATATGTTACTTTGTGCTCACTACTAAATGCCAAATCATTGCTAATTCAAATTGGCTTTGATATACCTTGGGATCCGGGTGGATCCATTACTTGAGCACTTTATGCCTATCTTAATGGCTTTAAAGAAAGCGCTGCCAGGGAGACAACCCGGAAGTTTTAGAGAGTCATTTATTTCTGTTATGTGCTTTTGTAAAGTTTAAAAATAAAAATAATGTGCCAATATTTGCCTTTAGGATGTTTACTTTGCTTGTTGGTTTGTGCGGTGCAGGACAAAAACTTTGGCTGTAGTACTCGATTTTACATTTTTTACTCGAATGTCAAACGGTTCTGAAATTTTTGAAATGTCTTTCTGTATAAATTGTTTATTTTTCCTAATTTTTGTAGAATTGTTGGAGTACCAGAGATATGGTGAATGTTCAGATTATTACAGACTGTTCTGTTTTAGACAGATTCTGTTTTTGATGCATAGTTTGCTTGTTTTGACGAAACTATAGATTTATATCAGTGGATGAAGCCATGGAAAAGTTATATTACAGTAGCTACAATGCCAAAAAAAAATATGAATTGGTTTGCAACATTACTTAGAGTAGTGATTTGCTTTATTATACTAACGGATCTTACCGAGTTTTATGTTGATGTTTTGTGTGGATGAAGTCTTCGATGATCGAGGAAGTGTCGATGTGAGAAGAAGGAAGAGAGGCAAGAGCTCAAGCTTGGGGATGCCTGAGGCACCCCAAGTAAATATTCAAGGAAACTCAAGCGTCTAAGCTTGGGGATGCCCCGGAAGGCATCCCGTCTTTCTTCAACAAGTATCGGTATGTTTTCGGATTCGTTTTGTTCATGCGATATGTGCAAATCTTGGAGTGTCTTTTGCATTTAGTTTTCATTATTATTTTATGAACCATGGTGGTATGAGATAGTCCTTGGTTGATTTATAG
The DNA here is from genome assembly GCF_002162155.2 of Triticum dicoccoides. Taxonomy (NCBI): domain Eukaryota; kingdom Viridiplantae; phylum Streptophyta; class Magnoliopsida; order Poales; family Poaceae; genus Triticum; species Triticum dicoccoides. The sequence goes on from NC_041390.1 coordinate 234,657,293, forward strand.
AATGCTCGTTGCACTTCACTTATATCTTTTGAGTATGGCTTTATAAAATCTTCATGTGCTTCACTTATATCATTTGAAGTTTGGATTGCATGTTTCTCTTTACATAGAAAGCCGCCATTTGTAGAATGCTCTTTTGCTTCACTTAGATTTTTTAGAGCATGGGAATATCTTTTGTAGAAAGAATTGAACTCTCTTGGTTCACTTATATCTATTTAGAGAGATGACAGGAACTGGTCATTCACGTGGTTAGTCATAAAATCCTAAATAAAACTTGTAGATCACTGAATATGATATGTTTGATTCCTTGCAATAGTTTTGCGATATAAAGATGGTGATATTAGAGTCATGCTAGTGGCTATTTGTGGATTAGTATAAATACTTGTGTTGAGGTTTGTGATTCCCGTAGCATGCACGTACGGTGAACCGTTATGTAACAAAGTCGGAGCATGAGGTATTTATTGATTGTCTTCCTTATGAGTGGCGGTCGGGGACAAGCGATGGTCTTGTCCTACCAACCTATCCCCCTAGGGGCATGCGTAGTAGTACTTTGCTTCCAGGGCTAATAAAATTTTGCAATAAGTATATGTGTTCTTTATGACTAAAGTGAGCCATGGATTATACGCACTCTCACCCTTCCATCATTGCTAGCCTCTTCGGTACCGTGCATTGCCCTTTCTCACCTCGAGAGTTGGTGCAAACTTCGCCGGTGCATCCAACCCCCGTGATATGACACGCTCTGTAACACATAAGGCTCATTATATCTTCCTCAAAACAGCCACCATACCTACCTATCATGGCATTTCCATAGCCATTCCGAGATATATTGCCATGCAACTTCCATCATCATCATATACATGACTTGAGCATTTATTTTCATATTGCCTTGCATGATCGTAAGATAGCTAGCATGATGTTTTCATGGCTTGTCCATTTTTTGATGTCATTGCTACGCTAGATCATTGCACATCCCGGTACACCACCGGAGGCATTCATATAGAGTCATATCTTTGTTCTAGTATCAAGTTGTAATATTGAGTTGTAAGTAAATAACAGTGTGATGATCATCATTATTAGAGCATTGCCCCAGTGAGGAAAGGATGATGGAGACTATGATTCCCCCACAAGTCGGGATGAGACTCCGGACAAATAAATAAATAAAAAAGAGAAAGGCCAAAAAAAGTATAACGCCCAAAATAATGAGAGAAAAGGAGAGAAGGGGCAATGTTACTATCCTTTTACCACACTTGTGCTTCAAAGTAGCACCATGTTCTTCATATAGAGAGTCTCTTGAGTTATCACTTTCATATACTAGTGGGAATTTTAATTATAGAACTTGGCTTGTATATTTCGATGATGGGCTTCCTCAAATGCCCGAGGTCTTCATGAGCAAGCAAGTTGGATGCACACCCACTTAGTTTCAGTTTGAGATTTCATACACTTATAGCTCTAGTGCATCCGTTGCATGGCAATCCCTACTCCTCACATTGACATCAATTGATGGTTATCTCCATAGCTCGTTGATTAGCCGCGTTGATGTGAGACTTTCTCCCTTTTGTCTTCTCCACACAACCTCCACCATCATATTCTATTCCACGTATAGTGCTATGTCCATGGCTCAAGCTCATGTATTGCGTGAGGGTTGAAAAAGTTGAAGCGCCTTAAAAAGTATGAACCAATTTCTCGGCTTGTCATCGGGGTTGTGCATGATGTGAATATTTTGTGTGGTGAAGAAGGAGCATAGCCAGACTATATGATTTTGTAGGGATAACTTTCTTTGGCCATGTTATTTTGAAAAGACATGATTGCTTTATTAGTAGGCTTGAAGTATTATAGTTTTTATGTCAAATGATAGACTATTGCTTTGAATCACTCATGTCTTAATATTCATGCCATGATTAGATTACATGATCAAGATTATGCTAGGTAGCATTCCACAACAAAAATTATCTTTTTTTATCATTTACCTACTCGAGGACGAGAAGGAATTAAGCTTGGGGATGTTGATATGTCTCCGTCGTATCTATAATTTCTTATTGTTCCATGCCAATATTATACAACTTTCATATACTTTTGGCAACTTTTTATACTATTTTTGGTACTAACATATTGATCCAGTGCCCAATGCCAGTTCCTATTTGTTGCATGTTTTATGTTTTGCAGAAACCCCATGTCAAACAGAATCCAAACGGGATAAAAATGGGCGGAGAATATTTTTGGAATATTTGGAGAATATGGGAAGAAGAATCAACGCGAGACGGTGCCCGAGGTGGCCACGAGGCAGGGGGCGCGCCCCTGACCCTCGTGGGCCCCTCGTAAGGCGGTTGCTGCTACTCTTTTGCCGCAAGAAAGCTAATTTTCAAGAAAAAATCTCGGCGGAGGTTTCAGTCCAATCGGAGTTACGGATCTCCATATATATACGAAATGGTGAAAGGGCAGACGGGGAGAACGCAGAAACAGAGAGACACAGAGAGATAGATCCAATCTCGGAGGGGCTTTCGCCCCTCCCATGCCATGGAGGCCAAGGACCAGAGGGGAAACCCTTCTCCCATCTAGGGAGGAGGTCAAGGAATAAGAAGAAGAAGAAGGGGGCCCCTCTCCCCTTCTCGTCCGGTGGCGCCGGAACGCTGCCGTGGCCATCATCATCATCACCGCGATCTTCACCAACACCTCCGCCATCTTCACCAACATCTCGATCACCTTCCCCCCTCTATCTACAGAGGTCCACTCTACCGCAATCCGCTTTACCCTCTACTTGAACATGGTGCTTTATGCTTCATATTATTATCCAATGATGTGTTGCCATCCTATGATGTCTGAGTAGATTTTCGTTGTCCTATCGGTGGTTGATGAATTGCTATGATTGATTTAATTTGCTTGTGGTTATGTTGCTGTCCTTTGGTGCCCATCATATGAGAGTGCGCGTGGATCACACCGTAGGGTTAGTTGTATGTTGATAGGACTATGTATTGGAGGGCAAGAGTGACAGAAGCTTCAACCTAGCATAGAAATTGATGCATACGGGATTGAAGGGGGACCAATATATCTTAATGCTATGGTTGGGTTTTACCTTAATGAACGTTAGTAGTTGCGCATGCTTGCTAATAATTCCAATCATAAGCGCATAGAACTCCAAGTCAGGGATGACATGCTAGCAGTGGCCTCTCCCACATAAAACTTGCTATCGGTCTAGTAACGTAATCAATTGCTTAGGGACAATCGCACAACTCCTACCACCACTTTTCCACACTCGCTATATTTACTTTATTGTTTCTTTATCTAAACAGCCCCTACTTTTTATTTACGCGCTCTTTATATTCTTGCAAACCTATCCAATAACACCCACAAAGTACTTCTAGTTTCATACTTGTTCTAGGTAAAGCAAACGTCAAGCGTGCGTAGAGTTGTATCGGTGGTCGATAGAACTTGAGGGAATATTTGTTCTATCTTTAGCTCCTCGTTGGGTTCGACACTCTTACTTATCGAAAGAGGCTACAAGTGATCCCCTATACTTGTGGGTTATCCCCGGTCAGCAAGCAATGCAGTTGTCAAGCACAATCCCAAGTCTGTAAGGGTGAACATGATGAATTCAGCTGAAGCAGAGGATTCTTCAGAAGTGATCATGGGTAATCTCCCACTTAATGATATTCCCACAAAAGTTTTATTTGATACTGGTGCATCGCATTGTTTCATCTCAAGACCTTTTGCATCAAAGCATGAGTTGGTTTTTCAAGATGTGCCTAGACCGTTATATGTTGTTTCTCTAGGTTTAGTCATGCACGCGAGCTCGGTGGTTCGGCATGTCACTATCAAGATGGGAAATTATAAATTCCTGGCTTCCCCAATTGTTCTCGATGACTCTGATATTGATCTCATCCTCGGCAGGGATTGGCTTTCTCGGCACAAGGCCTTTCTTGATTGTGCTGCCAATGAGATTAAATTGACGCATCCTTCTGATGATGTGATCATCTTTGCCGCTCATGATGAAACCATTCGGTTGTTCTATCTCAATGAAAAAGGCAAGTTCGACTCAATTTCTCAGATTCCAGTTGTTTGTGAGTATCAAGATGTCTTTCCAGAAGAGCTTCCAGGTATGCCTCCTCACCGGCCAGTCGAGTTTGTTATTGATCTTGAGCCCGGTACATAACCTGTTTGCAAGTTCCCCTGCAACCTTGGGCCAGAAGAGCTGGAAGAATTGAAGAAACAACTCAATGAACAAGAGCGTCTGGGTCTGATTAGACCAAGTTCATCTCTGTGGGGTTGTGGTGTTCTTTTTATCAAGAAGAAGGATGGCACCGACCGACTTTGCGTCGATTACCACCCATTGAACAAGAAGACAATCAAGAATAAATACCCACTTGCCAACATCAATGAGCTATTCGAGCAACTTAAAGGTGCAAAGGTGTTTTCCAAGCATGACCTTCGTATGGGTTATCATCAGATTCGCATTCGTGAAGAAGATATCCCAAAGACAGCATTCAGAACAAGCTTTGGTTCTTATGAGTATACTATCATGTCTTTCGGGCTTGTCAATTGTCAGGACCCCGACTCGATGTCACATCGATCTAGCCGGTAACACCTCATATCACTTTGCGGCCTCACGCACGGTATCCCCACGGGTGTCGCCTTACCTTTGCCCGGGACCGTTTGCGCCTTTTGGCTCACGTATATGATAGTGTCGCTAGCATCCATATGATAAGGAGCCCGGGCTGACATGACTAGTCGTAAACCCAAAGTGGCACAGACTTACAGGGACAGGCATCCATGACCCAGCTTCGAACGTGTCGGTCATCAGCAAGTGGGTCCGGGCTGTAGCACTAGGCTAGCAGGACTCCGGTAAACCGGGCTGTAGCGGGCTAACAGGACTCCGGTACTCAAAGCGTGACATTTCCCCGAAGGGACAGACACAGGAACGAAGAAGGACACATGCCGGCCAGCCTAAGTGTTCCAGAGCAGTAGCAAGCTACCATGGCTCAGCGGTAACACTAGGAGACATTTCCTGGTAAGAGAGGCTACTAAAGATAAACAACTAGATAGTCAGATCCCACACATGCCAAGCATTTCAATCATACACACAATATGCTCGATATGTGCAAATACAACGAAGCATCACAACATGACTCTACGACACAAGTACTTTATTTAAGGCTCAGGAAGCCATACATAACATACACGAAGGTACGGGTCTCACGACCCAACATACAAGTCATACAGTCATACAAACCAGCAGCGGAAGTAACTTGTCTGAGTACAGACAACTAGTAAAATAAAAGAGGCTTGGGAAGCCTAGCTATACTACAAGGTCCTTCACAAGCTCAGGGTCACCACCTGGGTCTTTAGCCTACTCGTTGATGTCAACGTCTACATAGAACCCATCAGAAGGGGTTGCAGCGTCTTCTGTAAAAATGTAGATTATAGCAACATGAGTACAAAGGTACTCAGCAAGACTTACATCAGATCCTACATACATGCTTAGTATCAAGAAGGGTTGGTGGAGTTATTGCAGCAAGCCAGCTTTGACTCTTGGCTAGGCTATCCTACGATACTCCAACTTGAAATGGTTTTGCGCACACGAGTCCACTACTCACCAATTCAATACACTACCGAGGATCCGCCTCCGTCTTCCTATGAAAGAGCCATCCTCGGCACTCACACTTATCTTGAGGCTTTTAGTAGTTTCCATTTACTTGTCTATGAACTGTATAGGCAACCAAGTAGTCCTTTACCGCGGACGCGGCTATTCGAATAGATCATGTTAACCCTGCAGGGGTGTACTCCTTCATACACGCTCCCACCACTTACCGTCGTTTACACGACATGTACTCGGCAACCTTCAAGCGGAAGCCCAACGTGGGTGTCGGCCACGACCTACCTAATCACCTAAGCCTCTAGTCCAGGTTTATCGCCTATCCAGGTTCCATCCGCATGGAGTCCGGCCGAGGTTTCCCATACGGCCCCGAACGATGTGAACAGGGTTCCCGAGATACCTAACGGGTATTCGGTACACCGTGCCACGTACCTACCGCATCACAGCCCACCCCTACGGTCAGCGCTGTCCACGACCTCCAGTAGGCTACAAACACCAGAAACTACTTGCAACTCCTGGACGGAGAACTAGGGTGAATAAGAAGCCGAGAGGGTCCATTGGTTTCGGGCCCAATGCATGGTATTAGCTGATTCTTAAATCACACATACAGATCTCAGTGCTTAAGGTCGGCTTCAATGAAACAACCCACCATGTACTCCTACATGGCCTCTCATCGATACCTTTACCAAATCGTGTTCACCACACCACTCTCATTACCGACACAATCATTTCACTCTAGCCCATCACCCAGATGAACCAGACCTGACACGACTCTAAGCATAGCAGGCATAGCAAGGTAGGAACAACACATACATAGGGCTCAATCAACTCCTACACATGCTAGTGGGTTTCATCTAGTTACTGTGGCAATGACAGGTCATGCAGAGGAAATGGGTTCAACTACCCTAGCACACAGCAGTTTGAATCGCGTTGTCTTAATGCAGTAAAAGAGAGCAGGAGCGAGAACATGGGATCGTATCGATATGATCAAATGGTTGGTTGCTTGCCTGATGGTTCGATGCACGGATACGATTCTTCGTTAGGGTAATCACGGTACTCCTCGGAGGCAGAACCTGTCGCAAGGGACATCGATACACAACCATCACCAAACAATGTGCAACAATATGATGCATGCATGAAACATGGCAATATGAGTGTGTTGGGCTAATGCAACTAAAACCAGAAGGGTTTGAACAAATTTGAATCAAGGATTTAAATTTCAAATTCAAATATGGCCTTTTAAAGTGCTTTTCCTTGTTCTGCTTGAAACATCAATTTAACTTGTTTGATCATGCATGAAAATAGTACAGATGGATAGATTGGATTTTTCTGATCATTTTTCATATATAATTTGTCCAATTTGGAGTTACAGAATAAAAGTTATGAATTTTTGAAGTTTAAATAATATTCTGGAATTTCCTAATTTAATTTAAATCCAGAAATATAATTATTGCGCCAGCATGACGTCAGCATGACGTCAGTGGTCAACTGCGGCTGGCTGAGGTCAAACCTGACGTGTGGGGCCCACACGTCAGTGACAGGGGGGTTAAACAGAGTTAAATTAATCCTAATTACTAATTAGTGGCGCTGGGGCCCACTGGTCAGTGTCAGGGGGTTAACTAACAGTGGTTAGCGCTAATGATGTCCACCTGGCCGACGGGGCCCACGCGTCAGTGACCCTGGGGGGGTCAAACCCCAGGTCGGACAAGTCAAACCCCACCGGCGAGATGACGCCGGCGAGGTCCGAGACGGCGGCGTGATGCGGGATCGCGCTATAGGGCACGGGCGAGGCTGTGCTTGGGCTCGTTGGAGAGCCCTTGCTCCCGCGCGTCGAACGGTGGTGGTGGCCGGGCCTGAGGTGGCCGGAGTCGACGGCGGCGAGCTCGGCTGCGGCCGCCGGAGTTCGGTCGTGCACGGAAACGGGGTTGGAGCTCGAAGGCGAGCTAAGCGAGGCGCTAGGGATGCTCTACGGAGCCTTACGAACTCGTTGGACTCGCCGGGGTGACCAAATGGTCACCGGAGCTGCGTCGACGGCGAGCTCGGCGACGGCGGAGGTTCGGCCGTGGTGGGGAGGAGGCTGCGGTGAGGGAACGGGGGGGGAGAAGAGGGGGAAACGGTGGCGTAGCTCACCGCGGTTGCAGTGGGCGTCGAAGCGGGCTCGGGGACGCGCTGGAGACGGCGAATCGACGGCGACGGTGGTCGGAGTCCGAGGAGGGGAACGGCGACGTGACGGCGATGCAGGGCTTCCGGAGACCCGTGGAGCGGTGGGGAGGAAGAGGAGGTCGAGGCGGAGCTGCTGAGCTAGTCGGGGGAGCGAGGGGTGGCTGGAGACGGCTGCTAAGGCGAACGGCGGCGACGGTGGTGTTCGGCCGTGTGAGAGAGAGAGCGAGGGAGAGGAGGGGAGAGCCGAGGGAGAGTGAGAGAGAGCAGGGGGAGGCGTGGCGTCGTCCAGGGCATCGAGGCGAGGAGGGGAGGGCAGGCAGGCAGGGAGAGAGGTGGCGTGGCGCGGTGGCGGGCGCGCGCGCCGGCCACACTCCCCTCCCTCTGTCGGGACGAAGACGACAGAGGAGGGAGGCGGGCTGGGCCACCTGCTGGCTGGGCCGGCCAGCTGGCTGGGCTGCACAGTGGAGGAGCCCAGGTAAGTTTCTCCCTTTATTTATTTTTCTGTTTTCTAATTTCTGACATTTGTTTTAATTTAAATAATATATTAAATCATTTATTTAACTTATGCCAAATTTTTCAGGGGCTAGATATATTATTCCAGAGCTCCTTTATAATTGGCATAATATTTGGACATATATTAATATATATAGAAATATATTTCCAAAGCAAATATTTATGCATTAATTCCAAATGCCCAAAATAAATGTCCATGAGCCACTAAAAATATTGGTTTGATTTTTATCTCTGTCCAATATTTTCAGAGATCAACATGAGCATTTTCTTGGACCCTTTTGGAGAAGTTTTTATTTGGATCATTTTCAAAATGATTCTGAGGGTTTCACAGATCCCCATTTCAAGTTTCTGATGAAAGAGTAAACATGATGCAACACTCTAATGCATGACTAGCTAGGGTGTGACAACTCACCCCCACTCAAAAGAATCTCGTCCCGAGATTTGGGTTCCTCCGGGAAAAAGGCGGGATACTCAAGTCGAAGACGATCTTCCCTTTCCCAAGTTGCTTCATCCTCAGAATGATGAGACCACTGAACTTTGAGGAACTTGATGTTCTGACGTCGGGTGATACGCTCGGCCTGATCGAGGATACGAATGGGGTACTCTCGATATGTAAGATTATCCTGGAGATCAAGCGTTTCGTGGTCCACTTCACGGATAGGATCCGAGAAGCAACGCCTGAGTTGAGAAACGTGGAAGACATCGTGGACTCTGGAGAGATGCGGAGGTAGTTCCAACTGGTAGGCAACTTCTCCTCGTTTGGCGAGAATGCGAAAAGGTCCAATGTAACAAGGAGCCAATTTGCCTTTGATACCGAAACGATGGGTTCCCTTCAGAGGGGTGACCCGAAGATAAGCCTTCTCGTCAACCTCGAAAGTCATAGCCTTATGTTTTCGGTCATATTGACTCTTTTGACGAGATTGGGCTGTTTTCAACTTTTCACGAACGATGCGAACTTGTTCTTCTGCTTCCTGAATCATATCCGGGCCAAAGAATTGTCTTTCCCCGGTCTCTGACCAGTTAAGGGGTGTTCGACACCGTTGTCCATAGAGAACTTCAAAAGGGGCTTTACCCAAGCTAGATTGATAGCTGTTGTTGTAAGCGAATTCGGCAAATGGAAGGCACTTTTCCCAGTCCATTCCGAATGAGATAACAGAGGCTCGAAGCATGTCTTCTAGAATCTGGTTGACGCGTTCCACTTGACCACTCGACTGAGGGTGGAAGGCGGTGCTAAAGGAGAGACGGGTTCCCATAACATTTTGGAAACTTTCCCAAAATCGAGAGGTGAAAAGACTTCCTCGATCCGAGTTAATTTCCAAAGGAACACCATGGAGGGACACTATTCGGGAGATGTATAAGTCTGCCAGCTGACTAGCGGTTATACACTCTCGAACAGGTAGGAAATGGGCTACTTTGGAAAGACGATCGACCACGACGAAAATAGCATTATTCCCTCTCTTGGTCCTGGGAAAACCGGTAATGAAATCCATACCAATTTTATCCCATTTCCATTCAGGAATAGCTAAGGGTTGAAGGGTGCCAGCAGGCCGTTGGTGCTCTGCTTTTACACGACGACAGACGTCGCAATTTGCAATATACTGAGCAATTTCTCTCTTCATCCTAGTCCACCAGAACCTCTGGCGTAGGTCCTGATACATCTTAGTGCTACCGGGATGAATGGTGAGAGGAGATTCATGAGCTTCCTTAAGGATCAAACGCCTCAGGTTTCGCACTTTGGGAACCACTAGTTGATTCCCGAAGTATACGACCCCTTGATCATTAATGGAGAAGCAATTCGCAATTCCTTTCCGAATGTTTCTCTTGATGCGGGAGATTCCCGGATCTACCTTCTGTGCCTTGATAATCTGATCCGTAAGGGTAGGTTTTGCCACCAAGGTGGAAGGAAAACCTTGAGGAACAATGTGAAGGTTAAGCTTACGAAATTCCTCATGGAGAAGCGGTTGACTTTGTTGTAACATCAGATTGTTACAATAAGATTTACGACTTAGCGCATCAGCCATGACGTTGGCTTTCCCTGGGGTGTAGGTTATTCCTAAATCGAAATCTGTGATCAATTCAACCCAACGTGTTTGCCTGAGGTTCAGATCCGGTTGGGTGAAGATGTACTTCAAACTTTGGTGATCAGTGAATATTTCGCAACAATTACCGAGGAGGTAATGTCGCCAGGTCTTAAGTGCATAGACTACAGCTGCAAGCTCTAGATCATGAGTAGGATAATTCTCCTCGTGTGGGTGCAATTGCCGTGAAGCGTAGGCAATTATGTGTCGATCTTGCATGAGAATACAACCTAGTCCTTGTCGCGAGGCGTCGCAGTAGATAACAAAATCCTTGGAGAAGTCTTGCAGTACCAGTACGGGAGCAGAAGTCAGGCGTCTTTTCAGTTCCTGAAAGCTGTGCTCACATTGTGGAGTCCACTCGAACTTCTTATCTTTCTTGAGGAGTTCGGTTAGAGGTTTGGCAACCTTGGAGAAGTTCTCGACAAAGCGACGACAATAGCTCGCTAAGCCTAGAAAACTCCGAACTTGCTTGACCGATTCAGGTGGAGTCCAGTTAAGGACGGCTTGAACTCGCTCAGGGTTGACAGCAATACCTTTACCAGATATTACATGACCCAGATAGGTCACTTCTGGCAACCAGAATTCACATTTAGTAAATTTAGCATAAAGGCGATGCTCTCGAAGTTTCTGCAACACTAGCCTTAGATGTTCGGCATGTTCTTCCTCGTTCTTGGAGTAGATGAGTATATCATCGAGGTAAACTACAACAAATCTATCCAAATACTCCATGAAGATTGAGTTCATTAACCGAGAAAAGGTGGCTGGAGCGTTGGTTAAACCGAAGGACATGACGGTGTACTCGTATTGGCCATAACGAGTAACAAAGGCCGTTTTAGGAATGTCCCCGTTTCTGATTTTGATTTGATGGTAGCCCAACCTCAAATCCATCTTGGAGAAGACTGAGGATCCAGCGAGCTGATCATACAGGTCGTTGATCCTGGGAAGTGGATATTCGTTCTTGATTGTGACCAAATTGATAGGTCGGTAATCTACAACCATTCGGTCCGTACCATCCTTCTTCTTGACGAATAGGACGGGGCAAGCCCACGGAGAAGAGCTAGGTCGGATGAAACCCTTTTTCAAGGACTCATCGAGTTGTTTCTTAAGCTCGGCTAGTTCTAGGGGTGCCATCTTATAAGGTCTTCTAGCAATCGGAACGGTTCCTGGAATGAGGTCTATTACAAACTCAACATCCCTGTCAGGTGGAACACCTGGCAATTCCTCTGGAAAGACATCCGGAAAGTCACGGACTACCGGAACGTCCTCAAGGTCTGGCAAAGGGCTGGCGTTAAGAGAATATAATTGTCGCTTGGCTATTCGGGTCAAGACATTGACTATCTTGCCCGAAGGGTGAGTGAGTTGAACAGTCCTAGAGAAGCAATCAATTTTGGCATGATGAGCTGACATCCAGTCCATACCCAAAATGATATTAATATCTGAAAATTTAAGGGCTATTAAAGAGGCAAGGAAAACAAGTCTGTCGACTTGGATTTCATTTCCATGGCTTACTCTAGAAGTTTTCCATTTGGATCCCGGAGTTTGAATTACCATAGAGGTTGGCATATCACCGAATGCGACGTTATGAAAACGAGCATAATTTTCAGATATAAAAGAATGAGAGGCTCCTGTATCGAAAAGAACAGATGCCGGGTGGCAATTGACAAGAAGCGTACCGAGAACGACGTTGGGATCCTCTTGAGCTTCTTCGGCAGAGATACAGTTGACATGGCCACGTGAGGCGGTGACCGGCTTGGCGTGGAATATTTTTCCTGTCGGCTTGCCACGGCCAACAGCTTTAGCAGATTGATTGGGGTTGGTCTGGGGACACTCACGCATATAGTGGCCAGATTCCCCACACTTGAAACAAGTCACGGAACTGGTACGTGGAGGAGCATTGTTGGTTGGACCCCCATAGGGCTTGGCCGGTGCAGACTGCTGAACGGGGCGAGGCGCCTGGAAGGATGGCCTCGGTGTGAACCTGGGTGGCAGGGCGGTGTTGGGTACCCACACGCGACGCTTCTGAGGACCAGCACCGGATGAGGAACCCATATCACGGCCATGCTTGCGTGTTGCGTCATAGTCAGTCTGACCAGTTTCAGCACTGATGGCTTTGTTGACAAGTTTCTGGAAGGATGTGCACTCATGCAGACGGAGGTCACGGCGAAGCTCAGGACTAAGGCCCTTACGGAACCTTGCTTGCTTCTTGGCGTCAGTAGAAACTTCCTCGGTTGCATATCGTGCGAGATTACCAAACTCCCTGCTGTAAACATCCACAGAAAGTCGGCCTTGGGTGAAACTGCAAAATTCTTCACGTTTGCGGTCCATGAGACCCTCCGGAATATGATGCTCACGGAAAGCCTCGCTGAACTCAGCCCAAGTAGTGACATGGCCCGCTGGGCGCATAGCTCCATAATTTTCCCACCATAGACTGGCGGGGCCTTCAAGATGATATGCAGCAAAGGTGACCTTGTCAGCCTCCGCTACCAGCGCGGAACGCAGTTTATGAGAGATACTGTGAAGCCAGTCATCAGCGTCGAGAGGCTCGACGGAGTGGTGGAACGTGGGTGGATGTAATTTGATAAAATCACTGAGTGACACCACGTTAGTCCTCTGATGGTGTGCCGTGTTCTGTTCAATACGCTCCAACAAACGGTTGGTCTCCCGCTTGTTTCTCTCAGCTTCCATCATAACCTCGGCTAGTGAAGGAGGATGAGGCAGATTTTCATTCCTGCCTTCACTGCCTTCGGCCTGCTCTTGAGAAGCAGGGTTAGCGCGCGTGTTGACCATCCTAGGTAACAAGACAATGATTTAGTCAGAATGATAAAATTCCGACATAGGATACAGAATGTAAGGAATAACTCGAAATGCAAGATGATCATCCGTATGACATGGTAAAAACAGAACTGCTTCTTTTATTCCATCGTCATACACACCATACAGGGTTTAGTACAAGACCAAACAAAGTACTATTACGGTGAGAAAAGGATTACATCTCATCGGAGGCATTCCAAGCTCCTATACATTATTATTATTTTTACACCTCCGGAAAGAGTACAAACTAGGTCATATCCCACGAGTCACGCGGGACGATAGACGACACAGCTAGTGCGAACTAGTGATACTACCACTAACTCAGACCGATCCGTAGTAGTCCTCGTAGAAGTCACCTCCATAGCCTAGAAGCTCAACATGATCATCCGGAAACAGACGATCTCGCGGAGCTTGTGGACCATAGGGGCTAGGATGAGGTCTTGGACCAACAGACGGTGGCCTGCGGGGACCGCGAGGTGGGGTGATGCCTCCTACATCACGCCAAACCATCACGTCTGGCAGAGCAGATCTCACAGGATAGAGATCGCGCATATCTGAGAATCCAGCTTGCACCGCCGGTGCGAACCGAGTCAAAGTGGCCCAGTGGTCAGCACGGGTATTGAAAAGCTCTAACCTTAAGGCCCGATTTTCACGGTCCTTATCCTCGAGCATCTCAGCAGTGGTGCGAGTCCGTGAATCCTCCTGAGTGGGGTCAGCATAAATAGCCTGGAGATACCCTTGTGCTCCCGGAAGTGATCCTGGCATATACCGGAAATCAGAGTCCCGAAATATACCAGATCTGACTCGCATAATGGTCATCATAGAGTAGGCGGCGTCCTGCACAGCCATCTCAATGGTAACCCCGAGTCCATAAGAGCAGTGAAGAGGCTCGGTGGATCCAGGATAAGATGGAAATATCCTGACAGTGCAGAGATACTGGCTTTGATTAAAGTCTCGGAATTGCTCTTCGACCGTGTACTCAGGATACCAGCGGTATCCAGCCTCAGTCATTACCCTGACCAACTTGGCAGTATGGCCGGGTACATCTAGGCATCGAGTCAGGCGAACCACTTGATTGAGGTCGCGAGTGGCCATCTGAATGCACAATCATAATGCAAAGGCATTAGAATTTCTAGCAAAATTTCGGCAGCATAACAGCTGTAAATGCTCAAGAAGGATTTGAGACATTTGACAAAGGATTTCGTACACCCTCAACATCATCATATCAAAGTTCTGAATCCATTCTAACAACATAATGTGGTAGTAGAACTGAACTAGGCTTGTATCCATCAAACTTATAAGGTACTACTGATTAGTAACACGTGATCCTGTTAGAGAGAATAGGTCCTAATTCCTTAACCCCCGGTGGAAGAATGGACTGACTCAGATCAGAATGTCATAAGATAAAGAAGTAAAAAGAGCCTTACGTTCCAACCCACAAACAATTCCCCTACATATAACTAAAGAATTTCTAGACTCAACATCGACCAGTTTGGCTTGGAGAACCTACAGGCAGTCCGGCTCTGATGCCAACGCTGTCAGGACCCCGACTCGATGTCACATCGATCTAGCCGGTAACACCTCATATCACTTTGCGGCCTCACGCACGGTATCTCCACGGGTGTCGCCTTACCTTGGCCCGGGACCGTTTGCGCCTTTTGGCTCACGTATATGATAGTGTCGCTAGCATCCATATGATAAAGAGCCCGGGCTGACATGACTAGTCGTAAACCCAAAGTGGCACAGACTTACAGGGACAGGCATCCATGACCCAGCTTCGAACGTGTCGGTCATCAGCAAGTGGGTCCGGGCTGTAGCACTGGGCTAGCAGGACTCCGGTAAACCGGGCTGTAGCGGGCTAACAGGACTCCGGTACTCAAAACGTGACATTTCCCCGAAGGGACAGACACAGGAACGAAGAAGGACACATGCCGGCCAGCCTAAGTGTTCCAGAGCAGTAGCAAGCTACCATGGCTCAGCGGTAACACTAGGAGACATTTCCCGGTAAGAGAGGCTACTAAAGATAAACAACTAGATAGTCAGATCCCACACATACCAAGCATTTCAATCATACACACAATATGCTCGATATGTGCAAATACAACGAAGCATCACAACATGACTCTACGACACAAGTACTTTATTTAAGGCTCAGGAAGCCATACATAACATACACGAAGGTACGGGTCTCACGACCCAACATACAAGTCATACAGTCATACAAACCAGCAGCGGAAGTAACTTGTCTGAGTACAGACAACTAGTAAAATAAAAGAGGCTTGGGAAGCCTAGCTATACTACAAGGTCCTTCACAAGCTTAGGGTCACCACCTGGGTCTTTAGCCTACTCGTTGATGTCAACGTCTACATAGAACCCATCAGAAGGGGTTGCAGCGTCTTCTGTAAAAATGTAGATTATAGCAACATGAGTACAAAGGTACTCAGCAAGACTTACATTAGATCCTACATACATGCTTAGTATCAAGAAGGGTTGGTGGAGTTATTGCAGCAAGCCAGCTTTGACTCTTGGCTAGGCTATCCTACGATACTCCAACTTGAAATGGTTTTGCGCACACGAGTCCACTACTCACCAATTCAATACACTACCGAGGATCCGCCTCCGTCTTCCTACGAAAGAGCCATCCTCGGCACTCACACTTATCTTGAGGCTTTTAGTAGTTTCCATTTACTTGTCTATGAACTGTATAGGCAACCAAGTAGTCCTTTACCGCGGACGCGGCTATTCGAATAGATCATGTTAACCCTGCAGGGGTGTACTCCTTCATACACGCTCCCACCACTTACCGTCGTTTACACGACATGTACTCGGCAACCTTCAAGCGGAAGCCCAACGTGGGTGTCGGCCACGACCTACCTAATCACCTAAGCCTCTAGTCTAGGTTTATCGCCTATCCAGGTTCCATCCGCAGGGAGTCCGGCCGAGGTTTCCCATACGGCCCCGAACGATGTGAACAGGGTTACCGAGATACCTAACGGGTATTCGGTACACCGTGCCACGTACCTACCGCATCACAGCCCACCCCTACGGTCAGCGCTATCCACGGCCTCCAGTAGGCTACAAACACCAGAAACTACTTGCAACTCCTGGACGGAGAACTAGGGTGAATAAGAAGCCGAGAGGGTCCATTGGTTTCGGGCCCAATGCATGGTAGTAGCTGATTCTTAAATCACACATACAGATCTTAGTGCTTAAGGTCGGCTTCAATGAAACAACCCACCATGTACTCCTACATGGCCTCTCATCGATACCTTTACCAAATCGTGTTCACCACACCACTCTCATTACCGACACAATCATTTCACTCTAGCCCATCACCCAGATGAACCAGACCTGACACGACTCTAAGCATAGCAGGCATAGCAAGGTAGGAACAACACATACATAGGGCTCAATCAACTCCTACACATGCTAGTGGGTTTCATCTAGTTACTGTGGCAATGACAGGTCATGCAGAGGAAATGGGTTCAACTACCGTAGCACACAGTAGTTTGAATCGCGTTGTCTTAATGCAGTAAAAGAGAGCAGGAGCGAGAACATGGGATCGTATCGATATGATCAAATGGTTGGTTGCTTGCCTGATGGTTCGATGCACGGATACGATTCTTCGTTAGGGTAATCACGGTACTCCTCGGAGGCAGAACCTGTCGCAAGGGACATCGATACACAACCATCACCAAACAATGTGCAACAATATGATGCATGCATGAAACATGGCAATATGAGTGTGTTGGGCTAATGCAACTAAAACCAGAAGGGTTTGAACAAATTTGAATCAAGGATTCAAATTTCAAATTCAAATATGGCCTTTTAAAGTGCTTTTCCTTGTTCTGCTTGAAACATCAATTTAACTTGTTTGATCATGCATGAAAATAGTACAGATGGATAGATTGGATTTTTTTGATCATTTTTCATATATAATTTGTCCAATTTGGAGTTACAGAATAAAAGTTATGAATTTTTGAAGTTTAAATAATATTCTGGAATTTCCTGATTTAATTTAAATCCAGAAATATAATTATTGCGCCAGCATGACGTCAGCATGACGTCAGTGGTCAACTGCGGCTGGCTGAGGTCAAACCTGACGTGTGGGGCCCACACGTCAGTGACAGGGGGGTTAAACAGAGTTAAATTAATCCTAATTACTAATTAGTGGCGCTGGGGCCCACTGGTCAGTGTCAGGGGGTTAACTAACAGTGGTTAGCGCTAATGATGTCCACCTGGCCGACGGGGCCCACGCGTCAGTGACCCTGGGGGGGTCAAACCCCAGGTCGGACAAGTCAAACCCCACCGGCGACATGACGCCGGCGAGGTCCGAGACGGCGGCGTGATGCGGGATCGCGCTACAGGGCACGGGCGAGGCTGTGCTTGGGCTCGTTGGAGAGCCCTTGCTCCCGCGCGTCGAACGGTGGTGGTGGCCGGGCCTGAGGTGGCCGGAGTCGACGGCGGCGAGCTCGGCTGCGGCCGCCGGAGTTCGCTCGTGCACGGAAACGGGGTTGGAGCTCGAAGGCGAGCTAAGCGAGGCGCTAGGGATGCTCTACGGAGCCTTACGAACTCGTTGGACTCGCCGGGGTGACCAAATGGTCACCGGAGCTGCGTCGACGGCGAGCTCGGCGACGGCGGAGGTTCGGCCGTGGTGGGGAGGAGGCTGCGGTGAGGGAACGAGGGGGGGAGAAGAGGGGGAAACGGTGGCGTAGCTCACCGCGGTTGCAGTGGGCGTCGAAGCGGGCTCGGGGACGCGCTGGAGACGGCGAATCGACGGCGACGGTGGTCGGAGTCCGAGGAGGGGAACGGCGACGTGACGGCGATGCAGGGCTTCCGGAGACCCGTGGAGCGGTGGGGAGGAAGAGGAGGTCGAGGCGGAGCTCCTGAGCTAGTCGGGGGAGCGAGGGGTGGCCGGAGACGGCTGCTAAGGCGAACGGCGGGGATGGTGGTGTTCGGCCGTGTGAGAGAGAGAGCGAGGGAGAGGAGGGGAGAGCCGAGGGAGAGTGAGAGAGAGCAGGGGGGAGGCGTGGCGTCGTCCAGGGCATCGAGGCGAGGAGGGGAGGGCAGGCAGGCAGGGAGAGAGGTGGCGTGGCGCGGTGGCGGGCGCGCGCGCCGGCCACACTCCCCTCCCTCTGTCGGGACGAAGACGACAGAGGAGGGAGGCGGGCTGGGCCGCCTGCTGGCTGGGCCGGCCAGCTGGCTGGGCTGCACAGTGGAGGAGCCCAGGTAAGTTTCTCCCTTTATTTATTTTTCTGTTTTCTAATTTCTGACATTTGTTTTAATTTAAATAATATATTAAATCATTTATTTAACTTATGCCAAATTTTTCAGGGGCTAGATATATTATTCCAGAGCTCCTTTATAATTGGCATAATATTTGGACATATATTAATATATATAGAAATATATTTCCAAAGCAAATATTTATGCATTAATTCCAAATGCCCAAAATAAATGTCCATGAGCCACTAAAAATATTGGTTTGATTTTTATCTCTGTCCAATATTTTCAGAGATCAACATGAGCATTTTCTTGGACCCTTTTGGAGAAGTTTTTATTTGGATCATTTTCAAAATGATTCTGAGGGTTTCACAGATCCCCATTTCAAGTTTCTGATGAAAGAGTAAACATGATGCAACACTCTAATGCATGACTAGCTAGGGTGTGACATCAATTCCCCTCCAACATTCTGTCGCATGATGAACTTCATCTTCAACCCCTACACCAATGAATTCGTCCTGGCGTATCTCGATGATATCTTGGTGTTCTCCAAGAATAAGAAGGATCATGCCAAACATTTGTGATTGGTGCTCGACAAGCTCAAAGAGTATCAATTCTATGCAAAGTTCTCCAAATGTGAGTTTTGGCTTGATGAAGTTCTTTACGTTGTTCACATCATCTACGCCAAGGGCGTTGCTATTAATCTGGAGAAGGTATCCGCAATTGTGAACTGGGAGCCTCCTCAGAATGTCAAGCAGCTCCGCAGCTTCCTTGGGCTTGCAAGCTATTGCCGGAGATTTGTTGAGAATTTCTCAAAAACTGCTAAGCCTCTATCCAACCTCCTCCACAAGCATGGCAAGTATTCCTGGACTCCTGAGTGTGACGTTGCTTTCAACACTCTCAAATAGAACTCGTCTCAGCTCCTGTCCTAACTCCTCTTGATGAGTCCAAGCCATACGAAGTTTTCTGTGATGCCTCGTTGCAAGGTCTTGGTGTGGTGTTAATGCAAGAGAAGAAAGTTGTGGCCTATACTTCTCGTCAGTTGAAGCCAAATGAAAGGAACTACCCCACTCACGATCTTGAGTTGGCGGCAGTTGTCCATGCATTAATAACATGGAGACATCTCTTGTTGGAAACGCAAGTGGACATTTTCACGGATCACAAGAGCCTCAAATATATGTTCACTCAACCCAACCTCAACCTCCGGCAAACTCGTTGGGTCGAAATGATTCAAGAGTACAATCCAAGTATTGAATACACTCCAGGCAAGGCTAATGTGATTGCAGATGCGTTGAGCAGAAAGGCATATTGCAACAGCTTAATTCTCAAGCCATTCCAACCGGATCTTTGTGAAGCTTTCCGCAAGCTCAACCTCCAAGTTGTTCCTCAAGGTTTTCTTGCCAACCTTCAAGTCACTCCAACTTTGGAAGAGCAAATTCGCGAGGCACAACTCCTTGATACCATGGTGAATAAGGTGAAACATGGTGTTGCCAAGGGCTTACCCAAATACAAGTGCTATCACATAGATGACAAGGACACCTTATTCTTCGAGGACCGGATTGTGGTTCCAAAAGGTGATCTAAGGAAGGTCATAATGAACGAAGTGCACGATTCTCTTCTTTCCATCCACCTAGGCAGTTTGAAGATGTACCATGACCTCAAGCAATCGTATTGGTGGACTCGAATGAAGCGCGAGATTTCTCAATTCATGAATGAATGTGATGCCTGTCGAAGGGTGAAAGCAGAACACCAACGACTAGCTGGACTCCTCCAACCTCTTGCTATTCCAGAATGGAAGTTTGATCATATCAAAATGGACTATGTCACTGGCTTTCCAAAGTCCAAGCATGGGAATGCTGCTATCTTCATTGTCATTGACAAGCTTACAAAAGTGGCTCATATTCCCTCTAATCAAAGAATCTATCACTGCAGCTTAGTTGGCAGAGCTATACACCTCCAGAATTGTCTCATTGCACGGAATTCCGCAGTTGATCTCTTCAAACTGTGGAAGCATTTTCACTTCCAAGTTCTGGGACTCCTTCCAGATGGCCATGGGCACCAACATTTGCTTTAGCACGGCTTTCCATCCTCAAACAAGTGGCCAAGTCGAGAGAGTCAATCAAATCCTCAAAGACATGCTCAGAGCTTGTGTCATCTCTTTCGGTATGAAGTGGGAAGATTGCCTCCCATATGCCGAGTTCTCCTACATCAACAGCTTCCAAGAAAGTTTGGGCAAGGCCCCATTTGAAATTCTATATGACAGAAAGTGCCGTACTCCTCTCAACTGGTCTGAGACTGGTGAACGCCAACTTCTTGGCAATGACTTGATCACAGAAGCTGAAGAAATGTGTAAAGTCATCCATGAAAATTGCAAAGCCGCACAATCGCGCTAGAAGAATTACTATGATAGCAAGCACCGTGACTTGTATCTTGAGATCGGAGACCATGTCTATCTCTGCATCTCTCCAATGAAAGGCACTCAACAGTTCGGTATCAAAGGGAAGCTGGCCCCGAGATACGTGGGTCCTTTCAAGATCATTGGCAAAAGAGGCGACCCCGCCTATCAACTTGAGCTCCCATCCAACTTCTCAATTGTGCATGATGTGTTTCACGTGTCACAGCTTCACAAGTGCTTCAAGACGCCTGAGCGCACTATCAACTTCGAACAGATTGACCTCCGAGAAGACTTGTCTTATCATGAGCATCCGTTACCATTCTTGAGGAAACCGAGCGCAAAACTCGCAACAAGTCGATCAAATTCCTGAAAGTTAAGTGGTCTCACCATTCCGACCAAAAAGCTAATTGGGAGCGTGAGGATCACCTCCGTTCTGAATATCCGGAGTTCTTTCAGTCCTAGATCTCGGGTCGAGATCCTCTTGTAGTGGTGGAGAGTTGTAACGTCCCAGCTATAACATTCCATAATTGTAACTCCAACTCTTGCCATTTCCGGCAATGTTATATGTTATATCCTCTGTGGTTGGGTTTTGTCCTCGTTTTTCCATTTTGTTCATGTCATCATGTGCACCTCATTTGTATTCGTGTTCGTCTCATGTATCCGGTCATTTTCCCCGTTATCCGTTTCGGAATCCGACACTCACACATGCACTCGTTGCACCTCTCAGATCTCATTTCATGAGCAGGACAAAATGTTCTCATAATGGGCCGAGATTTCTCGAGTGGCCTTGGTACATTATCGGTAGGCCTCCTGTCAAATTTCGTTCCATTTGGAGGTCGTTTGATGCCCCAACGGTTAACCGCGTAACCTCCGAAACCCCACTCTCCTTGCAGTCCAACACCCCTCCACAACAGCCCACTAGCCCATCTAAACCCCCTGCATGCTCTTCATCGTTGGATCACAATCGTGTGGGCGAAAACTGTACCTCATTTGGACTCTCCTAGCTCCCAGAATCTATAAATAGGCATCCCCCTCCGAAATCACGGGCAAACACTAGATGCACCTTCCTTCCCCACGCCAGACACGTCCGCCGCCGGCTGGATGAATCACAGCGCGCCACCTGTCCCGCACCGCCCCCTCCGCCCGTCGGCGCGCCACTGCCCGCCGCCACCCGACGTCGCGCGCCTCCGCCCGCCGCGGCCCGACACAGCACGCCGCCGCTCGTGCCTCGCCGCGCAGCCGCCTCGCTGCACCGCCGTCCCGCGCCCCGCCGCTGCGCCTCCACTGTCGCCCCGTCGCCGGTCGCTGCCTTGTCGTTGTCTCCGGCGAGATCCGGTCGGATCAGGACCAGATCCAGCATGCCATCCAACCAAACACCGGCCCCGTCCCTGGATCCCTCTGTCCTAGAATCTCCTCATCCCGTTGACTTTCGCGAGGTAAAAATTCGTCTAAGACCCCAGATCTGCTATCTTATGTGTGCCACTTTGACCTGCCGTAACTACGTGCTCGTAGCTCCGTTTTGTGCATATGATATGTCGAAATGTTCATCTCGTGATGCTCTACATGCTAGTGTCATTTCCATGCATTACACTATCCATATCGATGAGCTAATATTTGTTGCAAAAGTGCTAAATGATGTTATCTACTGGAAACTATCATAACTTGCTGCTTTGTCTTTTTCATAGCATTTTGTGTGTTCATCTTTTGAGCATCATGTCTATATGTTTTAGGAGCATCTTCATGCCATCTTTACAGTGGTGCAAGCCTTGTATTTTTTGTGCCCTGTGGTGACTAGCATAAGCATGCCAAGTAGGCCACATGATGTTGCTAATTTCAGCCACTTAGTTTTTCTGCTAAGTCTTTTCATGTTACATTAGGTTGCCATGTTGACTTGTTGCCTCAAGTAAATCCTTGCTTCTTTTGATGAAGTTCAGTAAGGGTGCTTTGAAGATATGGTTATGCTCTATCCATTCATTCCTTTATTTGTAATTATGTGGTACTGTAGCTTGTCATTACCATGCTCTCCTTTTGCTAAATATTATTGTTGTCAGTCTATTAACAGAAAGTGCATTTTTGCCATGTATTTTGCTAGTGATCCATGCATCCTATGACCATTCTCTTGCTATGTTTAGCTTCATAAATGTGTCATCTTACCGATAGTTGCTTTTTTATGCTATGATATGCTTTGTGGTCAGTGACACAAGCTTGCATGGTTACTATCTTGAATCTGTTCCTGCCATGTATGATTTTCCTCCTAGTCTGAAACCTGTTCATGTCACTTGTCATGTTTGCATTGATGCTACCATATTTTCTGTGCATCTTTGGCTCAAGTTCAGTAAGGGAGTTTTGTTCATTGCCTTTAGTACTAGCATGCCATGCTCAAGTTTGCCATGATATGTTCCTGTAGCATGTAGTTTTCTAGCTCTAAACATTGCTACCTGATGTTGTTTCTGCCCTGATCGGTGATTTTCTGCTAAGTCTGTGAAACTGTTGTCATTTGCATTTTTGCCATGCCATTTTAGACTTGTTCTAGTGAGTTGTAGCAGTAGCTCAGTGTTCATGATTTGCAGAGCTTCACCTGTACTTCACTGCCATGTGTTTTGTTTACATGTTGGAGTGTTGTAGCATATTTTCATGATGCATCTTAAGTGATATGTTGTTGTTAAGCGCAGTTTTGCTTTGTTCTTGTTTAGCTCGTCATTTGCAAACCATGCATCCGTTTCCGGTGATCTTCATATCGATTTTGACAGAAATCTCCTAACCTATCCAGTGGCATGCTTGGTTTTCCAAGTTGATGCTATGATCATCTTTTCCCTTCCGGAGTACCCATATGCATTGCACATCATATCTTGCATCCCATGTCATGTCTTGCAGCATGTTGCTTGCGCATTGCACCGTGATTGATTGTTGTTCCGTTGCTTGTGTTCTTGCTTTGGGTAGAGCTACGAGACGAGTTCGTGAACGAGGATCCTGTCGAGTACATTTATGAGGAGCAAGCTTTTGACAACCCTGAGAACTCTGCAGGCAACATGATCACTACCCCGATATCACTTCTATCTTTGCTTGCTAGTCGTTTGCTCTATCACTATGTCGTGCTACATACCACTTGTTTATAAAGCCTCCCATATTGCCATGTCAAGCCTCTAACCCACTTTACTAGCAAACCGTTGTTTGGCTATGTTACCACTTTTGCACAGCCCCTCTTATAGCATTGCTAGTTGTAGGTGCAGTGCAGGATGTTCCATGTTGGGACATGGATATGTTGGCATATCACAATATCTCTTATATTTAATTAATGCATCTATATACTTGGTAAAGGATGGAAGGCTTGGCCTTTTGCTCGGTGTTTTGTTCCACTCTTGCCGCCTTAGTTTCCGTCATACCAGTGTTATGTTCCTTGATTTTGCGTCCCTAACACGGTGAAGGTTTATGGGCCCGTCTTGACAGTTCGCTTTGAATAAAACTCTCCCAGCAAGGCTCAACATTTGTTTACCATTTGCCTAATAACAACTAAAATATAAATAGGAAGTAATTAACACGAGGATTCTTAATCAACAACCCAGGCCAGTGTTCCTCTAAGTGCTGGTCCAACCTCGGCGATGTCCTGCGCCCCCTGGGCAACTATGGTCTCAGCCAACCCGATGTCTGGCCCATCCGGTGTGCCCTGAGAACGAGATACATGTGACTCTTATCGAGATTTGTCGGCACATCGGGTGGTCTTGCTGGTTTTGTTATACCATTGTCGAAATGTCTTGTGCACCGGGATTCTGAGTCTGATCGGAGGGTCCTGCGATGGAGGATTGTCTCCGCAGATCGTGGTCTTGTCATGGGCTAAGTTGGGACACCCCTACAGGGTTTAAACTTTTGAGAGCCGTTCCCGCAGTTATGTGGCAGATGGGAATTTGTTAATATCCGGTTGTAGAGAAATTGACACTTGACTTAATTAAAATACACCAACCGCGTGCGTAACCGTGATGGTCTCTTTTCGACGAGGTTCAGGAAGAGAACACGATGGGGTTATGTTTGAACGTAAGAACTTCAGGATCACTTCTTGATCACTTCTAGTTTACTACCATTGCATAGTTTCTCATCTTACTCTTGTACTCATATGTTAGCCACCATATTTGCTTAGTGCTTGCTACAACTCCACCTTATAACCCCATCCTTCCTTTAAGCTTAAATAGTCTTGATCTCACGGGCTTTGAGATTGCTGAGTCTGCGTGAATCACAGATACTACAAAACAGTTGCAGATGCAGATGATACCAATGCAGGTGATGCCACCGAGCTCAAGTGGGAGTTCGACGAAGACCTTGGCCGTTACTATGTTTCCTTTCCGGATGATCAGTAGTGGCGCCCAGTAGGGACGATCGGGATTTAGCATTTGCGGTTGTCTTCTTTTCATTTGAATCCGTCCATAGTCGGACCTTGTGTGCACTTTGTATGATGTATGAATAATTTGATCATTGTGTGACATGGCAATTGTAAGCCAACTATTTACTTCCTTGTTCATTTACATGGGATTGTGTGAAGATGACCCTTCTTGCGGTCATACCAAGATGCGGTTATGCCTCTAAGTCATGCCTCGACAAGTGGGAGATATAACCGCATCTTGGGCATTACAGGTATATATAGCCTCCACACAAAATCTAACCGTTATACACAATTTACCAAACTCGGTGGTATCAAATAGTGAAACTCGGTCAGACCGATTCAGTTCAAAATGTGAACGTTAGGCTTTGTGGCGGGACAGACATGATCAACTCGGTGGGACCGATTTTGTTAGGGTTAGGGCATAACTTGATCTCAGTGAGACCAATCACATGAACTCAGTGAGACTGATTTCGTAACATTTTGACTTGAAAAAAACTTGTGAAGCCTCTTCAGCACTTGGCATCTTGGCTGCCTTCTCTTCTTTGCTTTTGCTCTCTTCTCTTGAGCCTCTACTGAAGTGGGATCTGAAGCATCCATGACAACTGTGTTGTCCTCAAAATCAAGCCTCAAGGGAAGGTGCTCTTTGTCCAACAGGTATATGCCTCTACCCATATTGGAGTTGATAAGCATCTAGATGTGTGGAGCATACCCACATGATCTCTTCTGATCAGCAACAGTCCTCTTGATTGTTTCTACAAATAGTGTCATCACCTTGAACTTTTCTGGCACATCAAACATATGCAGCAAATTGATGGAGTGCCCTCTTATCATCCTGTGATCTGCAGACTTGGGCAACAATGTGTGCCTGAGGATGGTACTTATTGTGGGCAATCCTGACAGAAGATAATGGACAGAGCCAAACTTGTGGTGTTCCAAGGCTGCATCAGGAATCTCCTTGTACATATGTGCCATGGAATCGTGTACCTTCCTTGGCTTGGCATACACATCAGTGTCATCATCATGCTCTTTAGGGGCATTGATCAGCTTGGCCCACTCAGCAACTGTTTACTGTTACCTTGTACCTTCAGACATCTAAAGAATTCTTCCATCTGGGTAGAAGTGAGCTGTTGAATAAAATTGCATAATGATCTCATCATTCCACTTGGTCAATTTTTGACCCACAAAGGCATCAACTCCATTCATTCTAAAGCTCTCATGAACATGAGGGAAGTGGTCTTCATTGTTGTCGATGTACTTCCAATCAACCCACTTCATGTCACACACGATGAGCTTCTTATCCAGGAGAACGGTCTCATAGAAGTCATGTTGTTCCTTAGTGTGGAATCTATAATCTACTGAAGTTCTTCTTCTTGAGGCATATGGATCTGACTATCTCCGCAGTCCGAGACCTGCATCCTTCCTTATCTTCATGTTTTGAGCCACTGGGTGTGTATCATCGTGATCAGGGATCTTTGGCTTCAACTTTCTGATCACTTGGGCTTCATCTTCTTCTTCTATTTCAGGCACTGGGGCCTTATTCTTCTCAGCAGCTGGTACATTTCTGGTGGATCTCTTTGGTGCAGACTTGGTGGCTGGAGCAGTAGCTTTGGGGGCAGTGTTGGGCTTTGATGGAGCAGCCCCAGACTTGATGACACCCCCCATCAGCTTCTGAGTCTTTGATGCTGGTGCAGCATCCTCTTCTTCTTATTCCTCATCTGATTGGATCAACATTGAGGAATTTCCAATAACTCTTGCCATAGTATTTTTGGCCCTTTCTTTCCTTTTCTTGCCCTCACCAGCAGCCTCTTCTTTAGTTAATTTGGAGTCTTCAAGAGTTGAGGTTCTGGCCTTTGACATGGGCACTCTCTTAGCAGGAGGCTTCTTATGCATACCAGGTTTGGTTGAAGCTGTTTTCCCAAATTCCTTTTTGACAACTTTCTTCTTGGAGCTGACCTCCTCTTCAGCAGCAACATAATCTTCATCTTCAGAGTCTGAGTTTCTCTTCTTCCTCTGCCTAGTAGTAGCCTTAGGCAGGTTGCTAGGAGTACTTCTGCTCCCATCATCATAGCTCTCAGCGGGACTAGTGCCCTCACTCATGTTAACTTGCTCCTGAGACTTGTTCTAGCTGTCACACTGATCAGATATTTCTGACACTGCAAACTAAAAGCTCACCCTGTGAATAGATGTAGTTGACATAGAGTGGATGAGAATCACAAAGTGTAGATCTTTTGCAAAACAATTGAGTCAAAAACTTAGTTTTAGTTTTCCATAGAAAGCATTTCGGAGCTACCGATTTGTTAAACTCGGTGCCACCGAAGCAATATTGGAGTCCGAACTAGTGGAATTGGTCAGACCGAGACACGGTTCGGTGGCTCCGAGATTGCTAGGGTTTGTAACGACCCGAGACTGACGCTCTAGATGCCTTTCATGTATTCTGAGTTTCGCAGTGGGTTTTATTTGTTTGTTGCATTCTTCATAGCATCATTTTCATTGCATCATGTCATCATGCAACCCTTTTTAAAACTCAACTAAATAAATTGCATAGATCGTTGATCTATTTAAATCGAGGGAGTTACGTGGTGATTTATCTTTATAACATATCCTCCCAATATTTTTAGGGAGCTAATAAATATTCCAATATTTCGGAATCACCCCTAAACACACTTGCAAAATACTCCCATGTCTTTTTCTGCTTCGAGTTGACGTCCAAACCTTGTCAACTATTCTTATCACTTTTACTAAGCCTCCTCTAAAAATCTCATCATTTCTAGACATTCGTAGCACCCACTTTCTTTTAGAACCCATCTGAATTAAATTCATGAATTTAATTCTTGCAATCTTGCCCACTCCATTTTTCTTCGGAGAAGAGCATTTTGCGAGTCCAAAAAATTTAACCTCTTGTTCAAATTCTTTCCCTGACCCTCTCTTTCTTTTCTTCGAAATTCTGTTTGTTTCTCATGGAGATAAAGAGAAGGAAGAGAGAGGGCAGCCCATCAGGGCAACCCATTTGCAAAAAGGCCCAACCACCCTCCCTTATTAACCCTAGCCCCGACCCCCTCCGCTCGATCTCTCCCTCGCGCTCCCCCTCAGCATCGTCAACGCCCTCGATCCGCTGCCTCCTCCTGCCAGCCACACACACACCTCGAGCCAGGGGAGGGCCACCTCGTGCCCGATCCCCCTAGCGCTGCCAGCCTCCCACTACTAGGGAAAAGCCTAGTAGCAGCGCGGGTTTTAGGTATAGCAGTAGCGCGGGTACAGGCGCTACTGATACGGTGCTACAGCTAACCTATAGCAGCAGCGCGTGTCTGCCCACGCTACTTCTATACAAGTGTAGTAGCAGCGAGTTGTATAGAAGTGCGCTACTGCTAGTAGCCTACCACACTTTAATAGGCCGCGATACTGCTAGTTGCACGCTGCTGCTAACTTTTCTACATCGCTACTGCTAATTTTATTAGTTTTTGTTTTTTTTTCTGCATATTTGTTTTGTATTTGAACAACCTTTATACAAGAATCTTTAGCACATACAAATTTCATCATCATACACATACAAATGGATGCGAGACCACAAATGTAATCATAGCATAGACATACAAGTAATCTCATTATAATCATCATCCAACACAAAGGTGGTCTCTCGTCATCATCTCGAAAATAGCGATACATGCAAGTCTCGAATACTTGCAACTACAATGTCATTCATCTAAACAATGATATACGTGAGAAGTGCTATCACTATGAGTGATAGCGGAACTATGTAGTACATGAGGCGGCGGTTATGAGGCCTCTCACGTGCTAGCCTGGACCTCAAGTAACTAGTTGCTGCTTCTTGTCTGCTTTTCAAGCCTTTATGGCTGGCGCCCGAGACCCCCTCCACTTGCGCTTAACATTCATACCACTCATCGTACACTCCCGGAACCTTCCCTTCGTACATGACATGGCACTCCTTCGCCATCAAGAATCTATGTACCTGTTAGAGATGCATCTTCATCAAGAGAATGTACGATCATATGCAACAAAAAATACTAGAGCAACACGAAAAAGAAAGGGTTACCAACTAGATGCAACATATAGTACGCAAACTAATTAACTAGAGGTTTGCATGTCATCATACCCAAACTAACAAAGTAGCGTTATGCAAGTTCGGCAGGGACCATGCACATCAGAAAGTTTAATCACTACAGAAAGTATACCAGTTCAACCCACACATATCATCATCATCGGCATTGCAAATCACTAGAAGTTCCATCCTTCCATATCATCAAGGATGGACCCTAGCTTCTTGAACGGCATGAGGTCATGACGTTGCATGCCTATGCGAGTTCGGACGTCAGCTCGCGATATAGGGCCGTGGTGGAACATCCCCTTCTCATCGACGACTTCTTTCATGATGATCGTCGCAATGTCCCTTTGGATGCGAAAGAAGTCATCTCTAAGTTTATAATGCGCTTCTCCATGAGATTCTACCCACTTACGGATATGATCATCATTTTTGGTTGTCATACGAAGCTTTTGGTGATCCGTGTTGACCTCAATCATGAGATGGAGGAGGTAGAATCCATCTTTCTTGCTTGTTTTTGGGACATGGATGCAGCAGAAGTTAGTTTTATGCAAGAAACCCAACTTCTTGTTCCTTTGTTTCCTGATCTATAGGTGACCACCCCTAATGTTGAAGCCTTGGAGAGCATCATCTAGAATATTCATTATGTGGGTGCAGTCCTTCTTCTCGTAGTCTCTGGTAGGGTCGAAATACACGGCGTGGGAGACTCGCGGGTAAAGAATGATAAGGACGGCGTGCCCGTTCCTGCGGGGAAAAGACACCCATAGGAGCAAGAAGGAATGATTGAAATGTACGAAAGGGTTGTCCGGAACTGACTTACTTTGGATGATAAGGAAGGAGGACAATTTCCTAGTCCTTATTCTGTACCATGAAGTTTTGGAGGTACTCCCTAGCAGTTTTACGCTCAAAGTCACCGAGACTCAAGAAAGAATCGTGCATGTAGTACGGATCCGCCACACAGATTTGCGAGACTTCTTCTCTCTTCATGATGCAGCTCATATGTAGCGCAGAAAGGTGGACGGTTGTAAAATCAAGCCGCCTTGTTAGAAATATCTCAAAGATATGGTCAAACCGCAGGAAGAACACCTCCATGGACCATGTGTCGACGTAACACTTCCCCTCGGGCACACGAGCCATGTATGTCGGATATCCTCGATCCTTTGAGGCTAATAGGCTTTTCTCAGTCGACAACACATGGTCATGTAGTCTCCTGAGATCCCCTGATAGTGCCTCCAGCGGTTTTGGCAGTAGCATCGGCTCGCCCGTGAGATGGAACATGGCCGCACCTTTCACGGGTACATGCTCTTCAGAATCCACCGTCTGGATGCTATGTGCTTTCCTTTGGAGGCAGCTATCTTCCCCGATCTCTTCCTCTCCTTTTTCTTGGGCACACCTTCCATACCCTTCCTTAACCCCTACCCCAGTGTTGCCAGGCTAAGCACTGTACGACCCCCGGCTAGTTGAGCATGTGTTGAGGTGGCATCTTCAGGCGTGTCCTGTGAGGATTTCATGAAGTGAGACTTCTTGCAATCCTTGCTACAACGTTCCTGCCCGGGCAGATCATCCATATCCTCATTAGCATCATGCTGATAGCCCGATTTGTCATATGGTTGACTCATCATATCTAAGTCACCCTCATATGCGCGCATTTGTATTGAGGAAACCCATTGGGTCCTCCATCTCCTCTATCTCATAATCCATTCTCTATTCTACGGGGCCGATTACATCAGGCAGTACTATTGCACCCCCTTCATCACGTCATCGGCCGCTCTCACCCGACACTACAGGAGCTGGTAATTGCGTACGCGGGGTGGTGGTCTCCATACATGCTTGTTGATGTGTGGTTATGGGTGTGCTCTCGGTCGGCTCCAGACGAAGAAGATTCTATGGCCATAGCAGCACCCAACCCTTGCAACTTCTAGTCCGTGGTGGGGTCTCGTCATCCTCTCCCCCTAGGCATAATGGAGGAGGCAAATCCTCGTGCCCCGATGTCACACTCGACAAGGTAACCCTGAAGTGCCCAATGGGCATCAGCTGGTTGTGGAACATGAGATCCAAGGGCTTCATTATCATTCCCTTTCCCACATCCACCTGTGAGGTTCTTCCTGCTCTAATGGCTCAAACTTGCCAGGTGCCATCTTTGTGATCACCAGTCATCCAATTCCTAGTGTGTTAGGTTTTCATATCCTCTGCTTCATCTGATTCTTCTATTCGGCAGCGGCATCAACATCGGTACCTTACCCGTCGGTATCTTCCCCGCCGGTACCTTCCCCGTCAGTCTCGGCGCCACCATCGGTGCTGGCGCCGTCGGTGTCGATGTCGGCGTCAGTACCATCATCAAGGCCGACCTGCAAACCTTGACGTTGCTTAGCAGACAAAAAGTCAAGGTACTCTTGTTGACCCTCATAATCCATCTCGTTTGCATCTTGGTCAAAAGGCCCGGTTTCTTCGTTGTTCGGCATGTTTCCTATGATTAAGTCTCCTCGTTTAATTCTAAAACTATGAAAAATGAGAAATGACACAAAAAAGATCTATGCTTGCTGGAATGTCGTTTCCTAGCAACTCCTGGCACTCAATATGCCTACTATCTAGCACAAGTCAGGCCAAAATTCACGGAAAATTTCAGCATGACCTTTTTTGCTAAAAAATGGACATAACAAGCGCCTAAAATTCATCGAAACAGAAATGAACCAACATTCCAGCATAACATAGGCCACTTGGATCATTTACCTGCACATAATCATCATGTCCAAATGACATGTCCAAATTCCAAATATGACATGTTCAAAACATCACATGTCCACTTCAAATTTGCATATAAAAGGAAGAAGAATATAGAACTTGAAGAAAAATGCAAGAATTATTTAAACGAAAAAACCTAGCTAAATCCATAACTAAATAGATGACCTAATTAACCTACTGCCCTAACTAAAACCTAAGTAAATTAACCAAAGAACCCTAGCTAGCAGAGAGAGGAGGAGCGGTGGGGGGCTTACAAAGGATGCATGCATGATGACGACCGAGGCTGGGAGGGGTCGGAGTCCGGGTCGAGCGCCGGGGCCGGAGCTGGGGTCGGGGTTGGGGCCGGGGCCGGGGCCATGGGCGAGCGCCGGGGTCGGGGTCAGGGCCGTGGCCGAGTGCCGGGGTCGGTGCCATGGGCGAACGCCGGGGTCGAGGGCGAGCGTAGGGGCGCGGCGAGGGCAGGGCTCCGGCGGCACGACAGGGGAAGAGAGAGTGGGGATTTGGGGGAAAACAGGCGGGATGAAGAGAGAGTGGGGATTTTGGGGGTTAAGTGGACATAGCAGTAGCGCGCTTAAACAGAACGCGCTATAGCTAAGTTAGCTATAGCGGTTTTATGCAGAGGGCGCTACTGCTATTACAAGTAGCTATAGCAGTTTAATTGGGAAATTGCTACTTGCTACCTTGACTAGCTATAGCATTTTTTAGAAAAGCGCTAATGCTATAACCAGTACCTATAGATGTTTCCTTCTATTTTCTTTTGCTTTATTTTCTCTCACTTTTCTTTTCTATTTTTGCGAGAGCGGTGAACGAAGGGAAGGCAATATATATTGCATCATTCGATGGTGAAGTATGTATAGAAAATAGGAACATATATATTACATCATTGACCCATGCATAATGGCTAAGTGTGTATATATATTACATCATTTGACGGTTCCTCAGCATTGACGTTTTCATTTTTGAGTGACCTTCTTTCCCTTCTTGTTCGTTGAAGAATAATTGAGCCCCTCATTGTTACTTTTCCTTTTCCATGGAGTACGAATTTTCTTACATAAAGTAGTATTAATTCTTCTTTTGACGTATACTTCATCGTCATCGTCATCTTCCCTCATTAGGTTGTCGTAGTGGTCGTAGTCTTCCTCATTGGCGACTCCATCCATTCCAATGATGTTCCTTTTGCCTCTCCTCGCGACAACATAGCTGGGATTGCGCGGGTCGGTTATGAAGAAGCATTGTGTCACTTGCTTAGCGTGTACCCATGGCTCGTTTTTTGCGATAGCGTTCACGGTAGCGCTCTTGGCGCCGGGTATAGTCATGGTAGTGAAATATCGGTTTAATCTTTCAACATTCTTAGCCCATCTGACACGGAACATCGTCGTGTTGTGCAGTCCAGAGTAGTCAAGCTCCCAGATCTCATCGACCCTTCCGTAATATCTCTCAGTCGCGCCATTGTCGCTGCCGGTCATGCATTCCATCATCACCCCTGAGTTTTGATCATCATTGTCCATATCTTTGGCCTCCGTGTAGAACGTGTATCCGTTGATATCGTATGCCTGATAGGTGATGAGGTTGGGTGAGGGGCCATGTGCTAAGGAGTATATGAGAAATCCGTCCTTAGAGCCCTTCCCCGGGGGATTAGCAATAATATGCTCTTTGAACCAATGCAGGAAAGTGGAGTTGTGCTCTCTAGTAACTTCGGCGTCCGTCCTGCGTACCCCCTGTCATGATATTTCTTTGCAATAATTTATTTGTGCAGTGCCACGAAAGGATCTACCTTGTCTAGGTTTTGTAGCACTACCAAGTTTGCTCTGTAAAAGTAATTGCATCGGTCTGAGTATGCCATGTGCAGTTCCCTGTGACCGTTGGAGTGACCTTCTCCTTCGAGCCTCCCATCGTGCTTGCTAACGGGCAAGCCAACACCAACATCAGGCGGCTGGTCTATGCCATATAGAAAATTCTCGCAGAAAGAGATGAACTCTTGTGTTAGATAGCCCTGGACGATGCTTCCATCCTGACGGGACATGTTACGAACGAATCCTTTGATGATCCCATTCATCCTCTCAAACCGCATCATGTTGTGTAGGAATGATGGCCCTAGGTCTGTTATGTCGTCCACAATATGGACACACAGATGCACCATGACTTCAAAGAACGTGGGCGGGAAGTACATCTCAAGCTCATTCAGTATCACAACGATCTCTTCATGTAGCCTTCGGAGCTGCTTCACACTAATCGACTTTCAAGAGACGACGTCCAAAAAGTTGCAGAGACAAATAAGCATGTCACGGATGTGCTTGTCCATTATCCCTCTAAGTGCAACAGGTAGTATCTGCATCATCATCACATGACAGTCATGGGACTTCATCCCGCTAAACCTTTTCTTGTCCGTGTTAGATATCTACTTATCTTGTCATAGTATCCGGAACTAACTTTGACTCTGGTAAGGCACTTAAAGAATTGGTCAATATTAGCCTGACTAAAGGTGAATCTAGAAGGGGGGCAAGAATCCTCTTACATTACTTTATTGCCCTTCTTCTCTCGCGCCTCTGTAACATCCCAAAATTCTATATTTTGGAATGTTATATTAAATAATTAATTATGATGGTTTGTTTGGTTGTTGTGTGATTTTGTGAAAATGATTGGAAATTGAGAACTTTTTGAAAGTTGAATGAGAGGGAATAAAAGGACTTTCCCAAAACTTCCATCTTGCATTTTGATCATCATGAATTCAAATTCATTCATCACAAAACCCTAGAGTGAAGATAATATGCCTTCTTCCACTTAATGAAATGAAAATGGGTTTGAAAATGATTTGAATTCCATTTGAGAATATTTCAAATCAGAAACTTTATGCCACTCAAGGATTTTCATGAGAGAAGTTAATAGGACTTCTTCAAAATATATGAACTAGAGTGGAGAGTGATGAGGAGAACTTTTGAATTTCATTTGGTTCACTTTTGGAAAATTTTCCATTTTGAGTTTCAAAATCATTTCCATTTATTCAAATAAAATAAAGAGAGAAGGAAATACGACTCCTTCAAATATCAAAAAGAAAATATGAAACGGGATTATCAAACCAATCGATGTTATTCTAAAATTTGAAATCATTTGCATCTCATTACATTTTGGAGTTTTCTTTCAAATATTCAAATAATTATCCACTCTAGAAAAAGAAATGAGAGGGGATAAGATGACTTCCTCAAACAATACAAGAGTTGGAAATTTCATTTTGAATATTAGTTGGAGTTTTTATAGTTTATTTGGTATTTACTCAATTTGCAAAAGGTGCATTAAATACATTAGGAAATTTTTTTCAAATTCTTCCATGCTTGAATAAATTTCAATATGCTATAGATATTCCAAGATAATTTTAGAAATTATCTTAGTATTTTTATGATTTTGTTTGGCTTTGTTTTGGGGTCCAAAAGCTTTTCTGTAAAAAAAATGCACGCACATTCACACACACGCGCACACCAATCGGCCTGCTTGGCTAAAAACGGCCTAGCGACCCAACCGGCAATTGGCCCACGGCCGATCTCCCATGCCCGAGCGAGACCCCCAGCGCCCGTAGGCCTCCGCCTCGTTCCCCCGCCCCTCGTCTCCCTCTCGCTCGCACGCAGCTGCCGCTGCCAGGAGGGACCCACCTAGGTCGCCCCCAACCTCCTGCTCGCTTTGCACGGGATCAGCACGCCGCGCACGCATGCCGAAACCGCTGGGCGAAGCCCTCACTATGAGCTTATCCCCGTGACTCCACAGCCACTGCTCGCGCCTATAAAAGCCTCGGAGCCCCCTCTCTCCATCCTGCCCATTTGCTCGTCCTCTCGCCACTCCTACCGCCCACAGATGCCGCTTGGATCTTGCCGGCTGCAGCTACTTCGCCGGAGAAGCTCGTCGGCCGTAAGCCACTTCGACGCCCCAAACTTTGTCAACTTGTTCCCCTACTCCATGCACACCTTGTTGACAACTTTTTGATGTCTAGGGGACACCGGAGCCGCCGCACGGATGATGTCGGAACCACCGGAGTTCGCCGGAGTGTCGCCCTTCCTTCGCTCCGTCCCTGTCACCCCGACGCGCGCCACCTCCACCACCGAACAGCCCCCGACGCGCCGACCCCATTCGTCTTCTTCCCCGCCGTTGAGGACCACCGTAGGCCTCCGCCCCGTCCGCCGCCTGACGCCTGCACCGCCGCCCCCGTTCGCCGTCATCGCTCGCTATGAGCCGCCCGCTTCTCCCAGTTCATTTAGTTTTTTTGTATTAGATCGGTTTACTATTAGATCGGTTAATCCGGTTTTAGTTAAACAGAACGGTTTTGGTTAAAACCGATTGTTGGTTTTTTATGTTAGCCACCGCATAGTGTTTTTCTTATTTAGTGGTCGTTCGACGTATAAGCTTCTGCAGCGAATGCTGCTCGGCTAGCCATGAGCCGCCACGTGGCCGAGGGCCTGTTCGTAGTTTTATTTTGCTTTTTGTTTCACTGTTAGGTCCCTGTAAATTTCAATTTAGCCCCTAAACTTAGATTGGCCACAACTTTTTAACCGCATATGCAAATTCGATGAAACCAGCGGCAAATTCTTCGTCATGTCTAGATCTATCTAGTGGCATCATGTTTGTAAACTTTTTCCAGATTCAACTTTGAAATTTATTGAAATTTGAATTCAAACTTCCACTGGCCATATCTCCTAAACCATAGCTCCGATTGATGCAATTCTTTTTGCGCTTTGTCACTGTAGCCAAACCCTATCACTTGGATCATTGTCATGGTAATTTTCACCCACTTAGTATCTATACATGATAGATTGACCACTATGCCTTGTATGCACCATAGTTCACGTCACATTTTTTGAACCTCATGTTATAAGTTGTTTATCACTTAGAATACTTTTGTGATGCTTGATTGTGTTGGATTTTCATTTGGTTTTTCCGAGTCTTTTCATGTTGCATGTTATTTGGTTCTCTGAAATGATTGCTTATGTGAATGCAATGTTTGACTTTATAGATTTTCATTGGAGAGTGACAAATAGTTCTATTAAGTAAATTTCTGAGAGCGATATAATCTTCATCAACCAATACCAGGCAAGTTCACATGTGATCATTCGTTCAATTACCTATGTTTTATATTATGCACTTAGTCCTTTTGTGGTAGGATTGCCTGGTAGGATTTATTGTTGCCAGATGGCTATGCCATTACCTAGTAGTTCATTTGAGGTAGGTCTGCACCATACAACCTTGTCACCACCATGTAAGTTTATTTCTGCCTCGCAAATTTAAACATGCAGTGGGAAATGTTCATGGCAAGACTTGAGTGACAAAGTAGTAATCAGGACCAAGACATAAATAAACTACCTGGGTGGTATTTGGTTTGAATAGTGGCGAAGTATAGTGGGAGCATGCATGGTTAATCCATTGTGGTGCACCACTAGTGGTCGGCCGCCCAGGCTCAAAGAGATCAATCGTATTCTCATGTCTAGAAGCTTACGTGTGCAGCGACAAGCCAATATGGGCTCTGGCTTAGTTGACTAGTTAGTGTGACTCCTTCCGGGATGGGCTAGCAGATGTAGAATGAGTAGGTGTACCGGCCTATCCGTGGGTTAAGGGGGAATACTTTCAAAAGACTATGTCTTGGTCATCCTGTTCTCAAACACCAGGCAGTGCGAGAACTTCAAGGGAGGCGATCGAGTCTTGTGGGGGAAAGTGCGCAAACCTCTGCAGAGTGTTAAAACCTAATCGATTAGTCGTGTCCCCGGTTACGGACAACTTGAGCATCTAGTAGTGGAAATGCTGGGAGACCTGATCACTCTTAATTTAAATAGTTGGGACTAAGATGAAATTTTGGGAATGCATTGAGTTGGGTTTGCCAACTCATCCTATGCTATATTGTAGTAGTAGAATAGTATCTTTTATTCTAGGGAAAAACTAGCTTTATGCAAAAACTAAACTTAGAGCTTTCCACCAGCCAAATTGCATGTACAAATAGGTTCATTATTCTTATGATGTGACTTGCCAGTACATTCAATGTACTTACCTACATGGCTGCAACATCTTATGTTGCAGGAATTTCTACGACGAGTAAGAATTACGTTGTAGGGTTACGGTCTACACTCAACTTGTCGTTGGCATTGATGGGACTCCACACCTGTTAGATTGTTTCCGCTGAGACTTATGAGGAATATATCAGTTTTACGTTATTTATAGATGTGATTGCACTTTGATATATACATTGATGTACTGTGTGTGCCAGCATACTGATCCAGGGATGGCACGGATACACAAAGGCTTGACCCTTTGAGGTCGGGTCGCTATAGAGATGGTATCGGACCACATGTTGGTTGTAGGACATGACCCTAGAAACTGGATAGCCCTTAGGGAAGGATTTCTCTAAAACTTTATTTTCAAAAAGATCCTTTACCTCTCAGCTTTCTGATCTTTATCAAATATTTCCTTTTACCTCAAGTAGTTAGACAATACCCCTTTTCCCTTTGACCATGAGGAGGACCAACTGATGAGACCACTCCAAGAAGGGCAAGATATCGGACAACTGAGGACCACTTCAGAGTAAAGAGGACTTCAGCATACATTAGAAGAGTTAAAGCTACAACGGTCAAAGACTCGAAGAATTTGAAGACACTAAAGAATTTCAAGATTTATATGAACTTTAGAAGACCAAACCCTTGTTGTATACTCACGTTAGATGCGATGATTTGTGAGCTGTCATATTTATTAGTGTGTGTTTTCTGACGGCAACAAATAAAACTTATTTTCAAAATTGTATTGTTTGTATTGTGTGTATCTCTCTCTATCCTTCTTATCTCATCCCCAAATCCCTTGGACCCAATAGATGATGAATGAAGATGTATTGTATTCTCTGGACCGATCACTCAGTTGGAGGCAGAGCTATGGATTCAAAACATGGAGAATCACTTCGGGAGCAATTTGGTTGGAAGGAAGTATGAGGTTCAATAAGTTCTTCAGTACTTTACAAAAAGTGCTGCAACCTGGTGGAAAATGCATCAGGCCATACAAGGATGTAATGGAGCAAAAACTTGGGAGGAATTAAAGAAGACTCTATTGGGATCCCGTCTTATCCGAAAGCATGGTGATAACCAGAAGAAGAAACCTTGTGCCTACAAGATATGTGGAGAAATAGGACACACCCAAGAAGAACACAAGGATGGATGCCCTCATTATGAAGGAAATCACCCAGCGGAAGAATGCCCAACTAAGCAGGTTACTTGTTTCTTGTGCGAAGGAACTATGCACTACCCTGCCCAGTGTCATATTTACCTCAAGGTACAAGAAATTACCAAGCAGCAGAAGGAAACAATGAAAGAAGCCCTCGGGGAAAGCCTAAAAGAACCTGTAATGAAGGAAGATATTGAATACCCTAATGGAGAAGGCCTAAACATATTTTACTCCAATGCCTGCTATTCATGTGGAGAAGAAGGACAGTTTTCACTGTATTGCATGAAGCAAAGCCAAGAGTATCTGCGAGACTTCCCGACAGAAGAAGTGGAGTTTGATCCACAAGAGATAGAAGAATTGATCAGAACGAAGAAGTCAAGGAAGAGAAAGAGCATGTTTCCCTAGAACAACCCAATTTCTACAGAAAAGAACCAGAGTCATATCACTTGTTACAGATGCAAGGTTTTAGGTCATTACGCTAGCAAATGCCTAGCAAGGAAGCCAAGAACCCAAGGAGCCAAGATAACCACCAGGAAGCCCCTGGATTTGTGTGAAGTCATTGGTTTACGCTGCAAAGGAGTAGGACATTTTTCCAGAGAATGTTCAGACCCGAGGAAAGCTTGATCAGAGTAGTTGAGATCTTGATATTGGAATAAAGCATGTAATAAATGTGGAACGCACTTTTATTTTCGTTGGGGATGTTGAGTTGAGTTGTGAAATGGAAATTCTAATAGCTCATGAAGCAATAAAAGTTGAGGTGTTTGGAATCTCATATGAAATGTTATGAGTTGTTTGTTGATTGTGAGTACCTCTCTCACTGTCTCACCCAGACTAAACCCTTGAACCCATGGACAAGCTGACCCCAAACTTGTTCCAGAAAACAACCACATTTCACCCAAGGAAATACATACATTATCCTGAGTACCCCATCTACCTTATGCCTGCAGATGACAACCCTTTATGAGTCTTTTTTCAAGGGCCCGGAAACGATCATGACCCTCACTAGTGATCAGGATTACCCAAAGATCCTAAAGGACATGATGAAGCATATTCATCTTGAAGGAGATGCAGTCTACAAGGGGTGTCCTTTCATGGAGAAGGGAGTTGAACTTTGGTATGTGGAGGTACACCTCCTCCATGTGAAGGGAGTTTTCCCAAAGACTATGGGGGAATACTTTTTCATTTCTCGAGTACCACGAGCAACATGCTTTGACTCTGTTCGTGAAGCTGCTATGGAAGCCATACGTCAGATTGGAGAAATACTAGAAGCAAGACTTCGTCAGATTCAGGAATACCTGAGGGAGGTGCATGCAGAGATGATGGAGATGAAGCTCATGGCCACCACAATGAAGCAAAACATCGACGATTTGAAGGATCACATCGCACAATTCTAGTGGGACTGAAGCATCTTCAAGAATGGCAAATGAATAAAGATGGGAGTAATGCTTTACCATACCAAACTATGTGGATGGCAGCTTTTATAGTAGAGTACTTTTGAAATTTGAGTTTTGAGTAGTAGTTAAGGATATAATAAAGGATTTTACATGAAGAGAATATGAATTATGGATGAACCAGTACATTTTATTTTAATGGTAATACCCTGTGTGAGCACTAGACCGATGGAAAAGGAAAATGTATTCCATAGAGTGGAGTTTGGACAAAATAAGTTGGAGTTTTGTTTTGGTTATGATGGTTACGCCAAGAGTACGAGGGAATGAAGTACTATTGGATTTAAAGGAGATGTAATGTTAGAATATGGAACAATAGTAACTCCAAGGAGGAGTTAAAGATATTCAGGTGTTGAAGTGGGCCATAACCCACAGGACCTAGGATTTGATAAGGAAACAAGCACAATCTTGTTGAAGAAAATAATTCCGAAAGAAGCTATGATTTGATCAGCATATGTTTCCTTGGAGGTTATGTAAACCCAAGAGTTGTGAATAAACAATAGAGGTTTTATTTGGCTTGCAGAACCAAGGGATTTACCCGAACCAAGTTCATGGAGAAGAGAAGTTCTGCAATGCTTGTGAGGATGCCCAAGTGTTAGAAAACGTGATTCACTATCTGCGTATGTAGTAATGATTCAAGTACGGGATGGATTGGCCCCCATACCGGAGACTTCTATCATGAGCTATCATATGTTGATGGAAAATTAGAGAGCTTTAAAACCCTAGAAGAGTGTCGACATGACAAACCAAAAGCCTTAGAATGGCAGGATGATGGAAACCCTGTACAGGCACCTGTTTCCAATCGTAGGTTATGCGGTGAGTTTCAACCCAGACCCATTTCCTGCAGGAGGAACCAGTAATTGTCAACCACCATGAGATTTTTGATAGTTGTTTAGCATTGGCGATAGCCTCACAGCTAAGAAGACCTAGACTCAGAAGGATCTTATTTGACGCAAGGACTCCAGATTTTGAGGAAAGGGTCATGCCCTTGCCTGAAGAGCCTTAAAGAAAGAGTTACTCCGGGGAGTATGAGAGGACTGACGCCGTCAACCCAAAGGGCGGAGTACATGACTTTTGTTCGAACCATAGCCATGCTTCTAAGGGTGGTAGCACCCCATACCTTGTGTTGATGAATGGATTTTCAATGAGACCCCCCAAACCTAACCTTCTTTCTAGCCTCTCCGAATCTCGAGGACGAGATTCATTTTAAGGGTGGTAGTTTGTAACATCCCAAAATTCTAAATTTTGGAATGTTATATTAAATAATTAATTATGATGGTTTGTTTGGTTGTTGTGTGATTTTGTGAAAATGATTGGAAATTGAGAACTTTTTGAAAGTTGAATGAGAGGGAATAAAATGACTTTCCCAAAACTTCAATCTTGCATTTTGATCACCATGAATTCAAATTCATTCATCACAAAACCCTAGAGTGAAGATGATATGCCTTCTTCAATTTAAAGAAATGAAAATGGGTTTGAAAATGATTTGAATTCCATTTAAGAATATTTCAAATCAGAAACTTTATGCCACTCAAGATTTTCATGAGAGAAGATAATAGGACTTCTTCAAAATATATGAAATAGAGTGGAGAGTGATGAGGAGAACTTTTGAATTTCTTTTGGTTCACTTTTGGGAAGTTTTCCATTTTGAGTTTCAAAATCATTTCCATTTATTCAAATAAAATAAAGAGAGAAGGAAATACGACTCCTTCAAGTATCAGAAAGAAAATATGGAACGGGATTATGAAAACAATAGAAGTTATTCTAAAATTTGAAATCATTTGCATCTCATTGCATTTTGGAGTTTTCTTTCAAATATTCAAATAATTATCCACTCGAGAAAAAGAAATGAGAGGGGATAAGATGACTTCCTCAAACCATACAAGAGTTGGAAATTTCATTTTGAATATTACTTGGAGTTTTTATAGTTTATTTGGTATTTACTCAATTTGCAAAAAGTGCATTAAATACATTAGGAAAATATTTTCAAATTATTCCATGCTTGAATAAATTTCACTATGCTATAGATATTCCAAGATAATTTTAGCAATTATCTTGGTATTTTTAGGATTTTGTTTGGCTTTGTTTTGGGCTCCAAAAGCTTTACAGTAAAAAACGCACTCACACTCACACACACGCGCACACACCAACCGGCCTGCTTGGCTGAAAACGTCCTAGCGGCCCAGCCGGCAATTGCCCCACGGCCGATCTCCCGTGCCCGATCGAGACCCCTAGCGCCCGTAGGCCTCCGCCTCGTTCGCCCGCCCCTCGTCTCCCTCTCGTTCGCACGCAGGTTCCGCTGCCAGGAGGGCCCCACCCAGGTCACCCCCAACATCCTGCTCGTCCCGCACGGGATCAGCACGCCGCGCACGCATGCCGAAACCGATGGGCGAAGCCCTCGCGGATGAGCTTATCCCCGCGACTCCGCAGCCACTGCTCGCGCCTATAAAAGCCTCGGAGCCACCTCTCTCCATCCTGCCCACTTGCTCGTCCTCTCGCCGCTCCTACCGCCCGCAATTGCTACTTGGATCTCGCCGGCTGGAGCTACTTCGCCGGAGAAGCTCATCGGCCATAAGCCACTCCGAGGCCCCAAACTTTGTCAACTTGTTCCCCTACTCCATGCACACCTTGTTGACAACTTTTTGATTTCTAGGGGACACCGGAGCCGCCGCACGGACGACGTCCGAACCACCAGAGTTCGCCGGAGCGCCGCCCTTCCTTCGCTCTGTCCCTGTCACCCCGACGCGCACCACCTCCACCGCCAAACAGCCCCCGACGCGCCGGCCCCATTCGTCTTCTTCCCCGCCACTGAGGACCACCACAGGCCGCTGCCCCATCCGCCGCCTGACGCCAGCACCGCTGCCCCTGTTTGCCGTCATCGCTCGCTGTGAGCCTCCCACTTCTCCCCGTTCGTTTAGTTTTTTTGTATTAGATCGGTTTACTATTAGATCGGTTAATCCGGTTTTAGTTAAACATAACGGTTTTGGTTAAAACCGATTGTTGGTTTTTTAAGTTAGCCACCACATAGTGTTTTTCTTATTTAGTGGCTGTTCGACGTATAAGCTTCCGCAGCGAATGCTGCACGGCTAGCCACGGGCTGCCACGTGGCCGAGGGCCTGTTCGTAGTTTTATTTTGTTTTTTGTTTCACTGTTAGGTCCCTGTAAATTTCAATTTAGCCCCTAAACTTAGATTGGCCACAACTTTTTAACCGTAGACCCAAATTTGATGAAACTAGCGGCAAATTCTTTGTCATGTTTAGATCTATCTAGTGGCATCATGTTTGTAAACATTTTCCATATTCAAATTTGAAATTTATTCAAATTTGAATTCAAACTTCCATTGGTCATATCTCCTAAACTGTAGCTCCGATTGATGCAATTCTTTTTGCGTTTTGTCACCGTAGCCAAATCCTATCACCTGGATCATTGTCACAGTAATTTTCACCCACTTAGGATCTATCCATGATAGATTGACCACTATGCCTTGTATGCACCATAGTTCATGTCACATTTTTTGAACCTCAT
This sequence comes from Triticum dicoccoides, assembly GCF_002162155.2. Lineage (NCBI taxonomy): Eukaryota > Viridiplantae > Streptophyta > Magnoliopsida > Poales > Poaceae > Triticum > Triticum dicoccoides. The sequence continues at coordinate 234,701,383 of NC_041390.1, forward strand.
GTCATAAGTTGTTTTTCACTTAGAATACTTTTATGATGGTTGAGTGTGTTGGATTTTCATTTGGTTTTTCTGAGTCTATTCATGTTGCATGTTATTTGGTTCTCTGAAATGATTGCTTATGTGAATGCAATGTTTGACTTTATAGATTTTCATCGGAGAGTGACAAATAGTTCTATTAAGTAAATTTCTGAGAGCGATATAATCTTCATCAACCAATACCAGACAAGTTCACATTTGATCATTCAGTCAATTACCTATGTTTTATATTATGCACTTAGTCCTTTTGTGGTAGGATTGCATGGTAGGATTTATTGTTGCCAGATGGCTATGTCGTTACCTAATAGTTCATTTGAGGTAGGTCTGCACCATACAACCTTGTCACCACCATGTAAGTTTATTTCTGCCTCGCAAATTCAGACATGGATTGGGAAGTGTTCATGGCTAGACTTGAGTGACAAAGTAGTAATCAGGACCAAGACTTAAATAAACTACCTGGGCGGTATTTGGTTTGAATGGTGGCGAAGTACAGTGGGAGCATGCATGGTTAATCCATTGTGGTGCACCACTAGTGGTCGGTCGCCCAGGCTCAAAGAGATCAATCGTATTCTCATGTCTAGAAGCTTACGTGTGCAGCGACAAGCCAATATGGGCTCTGGCTTAGATGAGTAGTTAGTGTGACCCCTTCCGAGATGGGCTAGCAGATGTAGAATGAGTAGGTGTACCGGCCTATCCGTGGGTTAAGGGGGAATACTTTCAAAAGACTATGTCTCGGTCATCCTGTTCTCAAACGCCAGGCATTGCGAGACCTTCAAGGGAAGCCATCAAGTCTTGTGGGGAGAAGTGTGCAAACCTCTGCAGAGTGTTAAAACCTAATCAATTAGCCGTGTCCCCGGTTACGGACAACTTGAGCATCTAGTAGTGGAAATGCTGGGATATCTCATCACTCTTAATTTAAATAGTTGGGTTTAAAATGAAAAATTGGGAATGGATTGAGTTGGGTTTGCCAACTCATCCTATGCTATATTTTAGTAGTAGAATAATATCTTTTATTCTAGGGAAAAACTAGCTTTATGCAAAAACTAAACTTAGAGCTTTCCACCAGCCAAAGTACATGCACAAATAGGTTCATTATTCTTATGATGTGACTTGCCAGTACATTGAATGTACTGACCTACAGGGCTGCAACGTCTTATGTTGCAGGAATTTCTATGACAAGTAAGAATTACGGTGTAGGGTTACGGTCTACACTCAATTTGCCGTTGGCGTTGATGGGACTCCACACCCGTTTGATTGTTTCCGCTGAGACTTGTGAGGTATATATCAGTTTTACGTTATTTATACATGTGATTGCACTTTGATATATACATTGATGTACTGTGTGTGCCAGCATACTGATCCAGGGATGGCATGGATACACAGAGGCTTGACCGTTTGAGGTCGGGTCGCTATAGAGATGGTATCAGACCACATGTTGGCTGTAGGAAGTGACCCTAGAAACTGGACAGCCCTTAGGGAAGGATTTCTCTAAAACTTTATTTTCAAAAAGATCCTTTACCTCCCTTCTTTCTGAGCTTTATCAAATCTTTCCTTTTACCTCAAATAGTTAGACAATACCCTTTTCCCATTGACCACGGGGAGGACCAACTGATGAGACCACTCCGAGAAGGGCAAGATATCGGACAACCGAGGACCACTTCAGTGTAAAGAGGACTTCAGCATACATTAGAAGAGTTAAAGCTACAACGGTCAAAGATTCGAAGAATTTGAAGACACTGAAGAATTTCAATATTTATATGACCTTTAGAAGACCAAACCCTTGTTGTTTACTCACCTTAGATGTGATGATTTGTGAGCTGTCATATTTATTAGTGTGTGTTTTCTGACAGCAACAAATAAATCTTATTTTCAAAATTGTATTGTTTGTATTGTGTCTATCTCTCTCTATCCTTCTTATCTCATCCCCAAATCCCTTGGACCCAATAGATGATGAATGAAGATGGACTTGTATTCTCTGGACTGATCACTCAGTTGTAGGCAGAGCTATGGATTCAAAACATGGAGAATCACTTCTGGAGCAATTTGGTTGCAAGGAAGTATGAGGTTCAATACGCTCTTCAGTACTTTACAAAAAGTGCTTCAACCTGGTGGAAAGTGCATTCTTGCCATACAAGGATGTAATGGAGCAAAAACTTGGGAGGAATTAACGAAGACTCTATTGGGATCCTGTCTTATCCGAAAGCACGGTGATAACCCGAAGAAGAAACCTTGTGCCTACAAGATATGCAGAGAAATAGGACACACCAAGAAGAATACAAGGATGGATGCACTCATTGTGAAGGAAATCACCCAGCGGAAGAATGCCCAACTAGGCAGGTTACTTGTTTCTTGTGCGAAGGAACTATGCACTACCCTGCCCAATGTCATATTTACCCCAAGGTACAAGAAATTACCAAGCAGTAGAAGGAAGCAATGAAAGAGGCCCTAAGGGAAAGCCTAAAAGAACCTGTAATGAAGGAAGATATTGAATACCCTAATGGAGAAGGCCTAAAAATATTTTACTCCAATGCCTGCTATTCATGTGGAGAAGAAGGACAGTTTTCACTGTATTGCATGAAGCAAAGCCAAGAGTATCTGCGAGACTTCCCGACAGAAAAAGTGGAGTTTGATCCACAAGAGATAGAAGAATTGATCAGAACGAAGAAGTCAAGGAAGAGAAAGAGCATGTGTCCCTAGAACAACCCAATTTCTACAGAGAAGAACCAGAGTCATATCACTTGTTACAGATGCAAGGTTTTAGGTCATTACGCTAGCAAATGCCTAGCAAGGAAGCCAAGAACCCAAGGAGCCAAGATAACCACCAGGAAGCCCCTGGATTTGTGTGAAGTCATTGGTTTACGCTGCAAAGGAGTAGGACATTTTTCCAAAGAATGTTCAGACCCGAGGAAAGCTTGATCAGAGTAGTTGAGATCTTGATATTGGAATAAAGCATGTAATAAATGTGGAACGCACTTTTATTTTCGTTGGGGATGTTGAGTTGAGTTGTGAAATGGAAATTCTAATAGCTCATGAAGCAATAAAAGTTGAGGTGTTTGGAATCTCATATGAAATGTTATGAGTTGTTTGTTGATTGTGAGTACCTCTCTCACTGTCTCACCCAGACTAAACCCTTGAACCCATGGACAAGCTGACCCAAAACTTTTTCCAGAAAACAACCACATTTCACCCAAGGAAATACATACATTATCCGGAGTACCCCTTCTATCTTATGCCTGCAGATGACAACCCTTTAAGAGTCTTTTTCAAGGGCTCGCAAACGATCATGACCCCCACTAGTGATCAGGATTACCCAAAGATCCTAAAGGACATGACGAAGCATATTGTCAGGACCCCGATTCCAAGTCACATCGATCTAGCCGGTAACACCTCGTATCGCTTTGCGGCCTCACGCACGGTATTCCCACGGGTGTCGCCTTACCATGGCCCGGGACCGTTTGCGCCTTTTGGCTCATGTATATGATAGTGTCGCTAGCATCCAAATGACAGAGAACCCGGGCTGACATGACTAGTCATGAACCCAAACTGGCACTACCTTACGGGGACAGGCATACATGAATCAACATCGAGCATGTCGGTCAGCAGCGTGCGAATCCGGGCTGTAGCAATGGGCTAACAGGACTCCGATGAACCGGGCTGTAGCAGGCTAGGCAGGACTCCGGATGTCACCGCGTGACATTTCCTCGAAGGGACAGACATAGGAATGAGGTGAATCACATGTCGACCAGTCAAGTGTTCCAGAGCAGTAGTGCTGGGCTAGCAGGACTCCGGTGAACCGGGCTGTAGCGGACTACTATGGCTCATGGAAGCACAAGTCTACATTTCCCCATAAGAGAGGCTACCAAGGATAAACAACTAGGTTGTCGAATCCCACACATACCAAGCTTTTCAATAACATACACACAATATGCTCGATATGTGCAAATACAACATGGCATCACAAGAAAACTCTACGACTCAAAGTATTTATTCATTAGGCTCCGAAGAGCCAGATATTACAAACATGGGTCTCATGACCCAACATTCAGAGCATACCAGACAAAGCACATGCGGAAGCTTAACATGTCTGAGTACAGACATCTAAAAATGAAAAAGGCTGAGAAGCCTGACTATCTACCAGATCCTACCGAGGGCATAAGATTGTAGCTGAGGTATCAAGCTAAACATTGAGGTCCACACGGAACTACTAGCGAGGCTAACGTCTCTCTACAAAACATAAATTAAGCAAACGTGAGTACAAATGTACCTAGAAAGACTTACATCAGAACTAACTACATATGCATCATTATCAACAAGGGGGTGGTGGAGTTTAACTGCAGCAAGCCAGCTTTGACTCGGTGGCTATCTTAAACTACGACTGCAAATAACTCTTTTGAGGTGGCGCACATGAGTCCACATATTCACCATATCAATACACCACTATGGATCCGCCCCGATCTCCCTACGAGAACGCCATCCATAGCACTCACGCTTATCTTGCGCATTTTAGAGTATCCACTTTCACTTGTCTATGAACTGTATAGGCAACCAAGTAGTCCTTTACCGCGGATGCGGCTATTCGAATAGATGATGTTAACCCTGCAGGGGTGTACTTCTTCATACATGCTCTCACCACTTACCGTCGTTTACACGACATGTACTCGGCAACCTTCAAGCGGAAGCCCGACGAGGGTGTCGGCCATGGCCTACCTAAACACTCAAGTCTCCAGTCCAGGTTTATCGCCTATCCAGGTTCCATCCGCAGGGAGTCCGGCCGAGGTTTCCACATACGTCCCCGAACGATGTGTACAAGGTTCCCGAGAGACCAAATGGGCGACTCGGTACACCGTGCCACGGTGTATCTACCGCATCATAGCCCACCCCTAGGGTCAGCGCTACACACGGCCGCCAACACATATCCTATAAACACCAGAAACTAGTTGCAACTCCTGGACCGAGAACTAGGGTGGTTAAGAAGCCGAGAGGGTCCATTGGTTTCAGGCCCAATGCATGGTAGTAGCTGGTTCTTAAATCACATATACAGATCTCGGTGCTTAAGGACGGTTCCAATGAAACAACCCACCATGTACTACTACAAGGCGTCTCATCGACACCTTTACCAAATCGTGTTCAACACACTTAGCTCACACATAGTAGGACATGTTCACAACTTTCCAATTCATCCCCAATGAATCAGACCTGACACAACTCTAAGCAATAGCAGGCATGACAAACAAGCATGAATGAGTAGGCACATCAGGGCTCAAACAACTCCTACTCATGCTAGTGGGTTTCATCTATTTACTGTGGTAATGATAGGTCATGCAGAGGAAAGGGGTTCAACTACCACGGCATGTAACAGTTGAATCGTTGTTGTCCTAATGCAGTAAAAGAGAGCAGGAGCGAGCAAGTGGGTTTGTATCAAAATGAACAAGGGGGTTTTGCTTGCCTGGCACTTCCGAAGATAGTAATAGCTCTTCATCGATGTCATCAAACTCATCACCGGAACCACGTTTACTGAGAGGGGACAATACCGACAAACAAGGAAGAAACACAATCAATGCAATGCAACAATATGATGCATGCTCATGACATGGCAATATGTTGTTGATTGAACTAATGCAACTAGCAACATATTAAATGAAGTTGGTTTGAACCAAAGGTTCAAATCAAACTCCATATGTGCTTTCTTAAATGCCATTTAATTGAATTGTCCTAAGCAGAGGACATAAGTTGCTCTAACATGCATGAAAATGCCATAAACATATTCTTTGGATTTTTCTGATCATTTTTCATATATAAATTATTTCATTTGGAGCTACGGTTGAATTGCTATGATTTTTTAGAAGTTTTAGCTATTTTCTAAAATAAATAAATCATTTAGATTTATTTAAAATCCATAAAAGGGTTTATTGCGTCAGCACTACGTCATGCTGACCTCAGCAGGTCAACAGACCCGGTCTAGGTCAAACCTGACCTGCGGGACCCATTGGTCAGTGACTCGGAGCTAGGTTGGGTGGATGCCAGGTGGGACCGGTCAACGCTGACTTGGCCAAGGTCAAGGCCGACACGTGGGGTCTGCAAGGTTACCACTAATCTAAACAGAAATTAAAATAATTAATTTTGGCACCGGGGCCCACAAGGCAGTGGCACTAGGGGTTATTACCGGGGTGTTTAGGCCCTAATTAAGTGGACACGTCGGCCCGCCGGAGTTTAACCGCCGGTGACGTCAACCGACGGCAGAGGCACGCCGGGACGGCTGCTCCGGCACCCATTCGATGCGTGGAGGGGTTCTACAGGGAGCTTGCGCTCGTGCGCATCCAATGGAGCAAGCTAGAGGAGATGGGGTTAGTTGTGGCATCGGCAGCGGCGAGCGAGGCGGCAGCCAGAGTTCGGCCGTGCTCGAGTTCCTCGCTAGGGTGTTCGGGAGGAGGATCTGGGGTGGCTACGGGTGCGCGAAGACGCGCTGAGCACGGTGGTGTGCTCACCTTTGAGCGACAGTGGCTCTAGCCACGACGGTGACGGGGCACGGCGGTGATGGGTTGCGGCCGCGGTGGGCAGGGGGGCTAGAGGAGGGATTCGACGGCAGGGAGAGAATGGTTGGGAGCAGGAGCTCACAGCGATGCCGAAGAGGGGGTCAGCGAGCTCGGGGAGGTCCTGGCGGCGCCGAATCAACCAGAGACGGGCTCGGGTGCCCGAGGTTGAAGACGAAGGCGAAGACGGCGTTCGGCGGCGTTTGGCTTCGCGTGAGTCGACAGAGAGGCGTAGGCGTCGATGGCGGAGCTCCTAGGCATGTCGGAGAGGCGAGGGGCAGGTGGTGGCCGCGGTGGTGCACGTCGGCAGTGGCAGGCACGTTCGGGTAGTGCGAGGGGGAGAGCCAGAGGAGGGGAGGAGCTGCGGATGAGAGTGAGAGAGGTCCACTGGGTGCGTGGCGTTGCGATCCAGGGTGACAGGGACGCAGGCAGGCAGGGTGGAGGTGGCCGGGGCGCGTGCCGGCGCGCTGCGGCCACGCGCTCTGCCTACTGGCCTAGGGAGGAAAACGGCAGGAAGGAGGAGGTGGGCTGGGCCAAAACTACTGGGCCACCAGGTAAGTGGGCCTCAGGTAAGTCTCTGCTTCGTTTTTTATTTGTTTCTGTTTTCTATTTTTCTTTCTTTGTTTTGATTTGATTTACAAACTAAACCATTTTAAAACTTTCTGTAAATTTTTATGTGAGCTCAGGTAGCTAGTCCAAGGTCACATGCAAACTTACAAGAATACTTGAACTTTATTTCTTATATAACAGAAATAAATTCAACTCAAATATGTTATTGATTTAATTCAAAGGCCCAAAATAAATATCTCTGAGATTCCAAAAATATTGTTTTTACTTTTACCTCTTGCCAATATTTTTAGAGATTGGGAGGAACATTTTCTTGGACTTCTTTGAAAATATTTTAATGTTGATTATTTTCTGAAGTGATTTCTGAGGGTTTCAACTAACCTCAATTCAACTTTCAAATTTTTTAGACATGATGCATGAGTGCTGATGCAACTATTTCACTCAGGTACTCTAGGGCTGTGACAACTCCCCCACTAAAGAAGAATCCCGTTCCGAGATTCAAGACATGAGGTAAGAAGACAGAGGGGGCACAAACTAACACAATCTTCTTGATCCAACTGCCCTTCTTAAAGATGTCGACTCCTTGCGTCATATTGATCTTGGCATCTTTGCTTGCGAGATCTTCACCCAACACGAGGACAAAAGAGCAAGATAACTCTATAGGAATCGATCTTCTTAAAGACCGAGCAACTCATGATCAACTCACGGAATGAGACATTGTACATCTCTTGAGCTGAGGCACAAGGTACACATCTAGAGGGATGGAGTGGAACAGATGACGAGGGTTCACTAGGTAGACAACAATTCCACGCTTAAGAAGGTGGTGAACGATTGTCAACATAGCGAGGAGTTGAGTTGCCATGATACCATAACGAGACATCTTAGAAAAAGGTGACTCGCAGAAATATTCCCTCAAGTGGAAGAAAGAATTACTTTTGATTCAGAGATCATTGAGACCCTTCATACCATCTTAGGGCAAATCACAACAATCGTTTGGCGGAATACGAAGGGATGGCATACCCGGACTAGGATGGATGATGTGGACTACCTTCTTGAAGACAACGCAAGGGGTGATTTTTGCTTATCATCGGAGATGGGTGGGATGTTGGAAATATGCCCTAGAGGCAATAATAAATTAGTTATTATTATATTTCCTTGTTCATGATAATCGTTTATTATCCATGCTAGAATTGTATTGATAGGAAACTCAGATACATGTGTGGATACATAGACAACACCATGTCCCTAGTAAGCCTCTAGTTGACTAGCTCGTTGATCAATAGATGGTCACGGTTTCCTGACCATGGACATTGGATGTCATTGATAACGGGATCACATCATTAGGAGAATGATGTGATGGACAAGACCCAATCCTAAGCCTAGCACAAAGATCATGTAGTTCGTATGCTAAAGATTTTCTAATGTCAAGTATCATTTCCTTAGACCATGAGATTGTGCAACTCCCGGATACCGTAGGAGTGCTTTGGGTGTGCCAAACGTCACAACGTAACTGGGTGGCTATAAAGGTACACTACAGGTATCTCCGAAAGTGTCTGTTGGGTTGGCACGAATCGAGACTGGGATTTGTCACTCCGTGTAAACGGAGAGGTATCTCTGGGCCCACTCGGTAGGACATCATCACAATGTGCACAATGTGATCAAGGAGTTGATCACGGGATGATGTGTTACGGAACGAGTAAAGAGACTTGCCGGTAACGAGATTGAACAAGGTATCGGGATACCGACGATCGAATCTCGGGCAAGTGTCGTACCGATAGACAAAGGGAATTGTATACGGGATTGATTGAATCCTCGACATCGTGGTTCATCCGATGAGATCATCGTGGAACATGTGGGAGCCAACATGGGTATCCAGATCCCGCTACTGGTTATTGACCGGAGAGTCATCTCGGTCATGTCTGCATGTCTCCCGAACCCGTAGGGTCTACACACTTAAGGTTCGGTGACGCTAGGGTTATAGAGATATTAGTATGCGGTAACCCGAATGTTGTTCGGAGTCCCGGATGAGATCCCGGACGTCACGAGGAGTTCTGGAATGGTCTGGAGGTAAAGAATTATATATAGGAAGTGCTGTTTCGGCCATTGGGACAAGTTTCGGGGTCACCGGTATTGTACCGGGACCACCGGAAGGGTCCCGGGGGTCCACCGGGTGGGGCCACCTATCGCGGAGGGCCCCATGGGCTGAAGTGGGAAGGGATCCAGCCCAAAGTGGGCTGGGGCGCCACTTCCCCCTAGGGCCCATGCGCCTAAGGGTGGGGAAACCCTTGGGGAAGAGTCCTAAGAGGGGAAGGCACCCCTAGGTGCCTTGGGGGGGAGGGACTCCTCCCTTGGCCGCCGCCCCCCTAGGAGATTGGATCTCCTAGGGCCGGCGCCCCCCCTTGGCCTCCCTATATATAGTGAGGGAAGGAGGGCCTCTCACCACGCGCCTTGGTGCCTCCCTCTCCCTCTCCAACACCTCCTCCTCCTCGATAGTGCTTGGCGAAGCCCTGCCGGAGTACTGCAGCTCCATCACCACCACGCCGTCGTGCTGTTGGATCTCCATCAACCTCTCCTCCCCCCTTGCTGGATCAAGAAGGAGGAGACGTTGCTGCTCCGTACGTGTGTTGAACGCGGAGGTGCCGTCCGTTCAGCGCTAGGATCATCAATGATTTGGATCACGACGAGTACGACTCCATCAACCCCGTTCTCTTGAATGCTTCCGCGCGCGATCTACAAGGGTATGTAGATCCACTCCTCCCTCGTTGCTAGATGACTCCATAGATAGATCTTGGTGACACGTAGGAAAATTTTGAATTTATGCTACGTTCCCCAACAGTGGCATCATGAGCTAGGTCTATGCGTAGTTTCTATGCACGAGTAGAACACAAAGTAGTTGTGGGCGTTGATTTTGTTCAATATGCTTGCCGTTACTAGTCTTATCTTGCTTCGGCGGCATCGTGGGATGAAGCGGCCCGGACCAACCTTACACGTACGCTTACGTGAGACCGATTCCACCGACTGACATGCACTAGTTGCATTAGGTGGCTGGCGGGTGTCTGTCTCTCCCACTTTCGTCGGATCGGATTCGATGAAAAGGGTCCTTATGAAGGGTAAATAGCAATTGGCATATCACGTTGTGGTTTTTGTGTAGGTAAGAAACGTTCTTGCTAGAAACCCATAGCATCCACGTAAAACATGCAAACAACAATTAGAGGACGTCTAACTTGTTTTTGCAGGGTATGCTATGTGATGTGATATGGCCAAAAGGATGTGATGAATGATATATGTGATGTATGAGATTGATCATGTTCTTGTAAAAGGAATCACGACTTGCATGTCGATGAGTATGACAACCGGCAGGAGCCATAGGAGTTGTCTTAATTTATTTATGACCTGCGTGTCAACATAAACGTCATGTAATTACTTTAATTTATTGCTAATCGGTAGCCATAGTAGTAGAAGTAATAAGTTGGCGAGACAACTTCATGGAGACACAATGATGGAGATCATGATGATGGAGATCATGGTGTCATGCCGGTGACAAGATGATCATGGAGCCCCAAGATGGAGATCAAAGGAGCTATATGATATTGGCCATATCATGTCACTATTATTTGATTGCATGTGATGTTTATCATGTTTATGCATCTTGTTTACTTAGAACGACGGTAGTAAATAAGATGATCCCTCATAATAATTTCAAGAAAGTGTTCGCCCTAACTATGCACCATTGCGACAGTTCATTGTTTCGAAGCACCACGTGATGATCGGGTGTGATAGATTCTAACTTTCACATACAACGGGTGTAAGACAGATTTACACATGCGAAACACTTAGGTTGACTTGACGAGCCTAGCATGTGTACAGACATGGCCTCGGAATACAGAAGACCGAAAGGTCGAGCATGAGTCGTATGGTAGATACGATCAGCATGAAGATGTTCACCGATGTTGACTAGTCCGTCTCACGTGATGATCAGACACGGCCTAGTTGACTCGGATCATGTAATCACTTAGATGACTAGAGGGATGTCTATCTGAGTGGGAGTTCATAATATGAACTTGTTTATCCTGAACATAGTCAAAAAGGATTTTGCAAATTATGTCATAACTCGCGCTTTAGTTCTACTGTTTAGATATGTTCCTAGAGAAAAAATTAGTTGAAAGTTGATAGTAGCAATTATGCGGACTAGGTCCGTAAACTGAGGATTGTCCTCATTGCTTCTTAGAAGGCTTATGTCCTTAATGCACCGCTCAGTGTGCTGAACCTCGAACGTTGTCTGTGGATGTTGCGAACATCTGACATACATGTTTTGATAACTACATGATAGTTCAGTTAAACGGTTTAGAGTTGAGGCACCGAAGACGGTTTTGAAACGTCACGAAACATATGAGATGTTTCGAGGGCTGAAATTGGGATTTCAGGCTCGTGCCCACGTCAAGAGGTATAAGACCTCCGACGATTTTCTTAGCCTGCAAAACTAAGGGAGAAAAGCTCAATTGTTGAGCTTGTGCTCAGATTGTCTAAGTACAACAATCATTTGAATCGAGTGGGAGTTGATCTTCCAGATGAGAAAGTGATGTTTCTCCAAAGTCATTACCACCAAGCTGCTAGAGCTTCGTGATGAACTATAATATATCAGACATATATGATGATCCTTGAGATATTCGCGATGTTTGACACCACAAAAGTAGAAATCAAGAAGGAGCATCAATTGTTGATGGTTGGTGAAACCACTAGTTTCAAGAAGGGCAAGGGCACGAAGGGATACTTCATGAAACGGCAATTCAGCTGCTGCTCTAGTGAAGAAACCCAAGGTTAAACCCAAACCTGAGACTAAGTGCTTCTGAAATAAGGGGAACAGCCACTAGAGCAGAATTACCCTAGATACTTGGTAGATGAGAAGGCTGGCAAGGTCGGTAGAAGTATATTGGATATACATTGTGTTGATGTGTACTTTACTAGTACTCCTAGTAGCACCAGGGTATTAGATACCGGTTCGGTTGCTAAGTGTTAGTAACTCGAAATAAAAGCTACAGAATAAACGGAGACTAGCTAAAGGTGAGCTGACGATATGTGTTGGAAGTGTTTCCAATGTTGATACGATCAAGCATCGCACGCTCCCTCTACCATCGAGATTGGTATTAAAACCTAAATAATTGTTATTTGGTGTTTACGTTGAGCATAGACATGATTGGATTATGTCTATCGCAATACGGTTATTCATTTAAGGAGAATAATGGTTACTCTGTTTATTTGAATAATACCTTCAATGGTCTTACGCCTAAAATGAATGGTTTATTGAATCTCGATCGTAGTGATACACATGTTCATGCCAAAAGATATAGGATAGTAATGATATTACCACCTACTTGTGGCACTGCCACTTAAGTCATATCGGTATAAAGCGCATGAAGAAGCTCCATGTTGATGGATCTTTGGACTCACTCATTTTTGAAAGGATTGAGACATCCGAACCATGTTTGTTGGTAGATATGCATGAAGAAACTCTATACAGATGGATCGTTTGGACTCACTTGATTTTGAATCACTTGATACATGCAAATCATACCACATGGGCAAGATGACTGAAAGCCTCGTTTTCAGTAAAATGGAACTAGAAAGCAACTTGTTGGAAGTAATACATTTTGATGTGTGCAGTCCAATGAGTGCTGAGGCATGTAGTGGATATCGTTATGTTCTTACTTCACAGATGATTTGAGTAGATGTTGAGTATATTTACTTGATGAATCAGGAGTCTGAATTATTGAAAGGTTCAAGTAATTTCAGGGTGAAGTTGAAAGATCGTCGTGACAAGAGGATAAAAGATCTATGATATGATCATAGAGATGAATATCTGAATTACGAGTTTGGCACAAAATTAAGACATTGTGGAAATTGTTTCACAACTAATACAGCCTGGAACACCATAGTGTGATGGTGTGTCCGAACATCATAACTGCACCCTATTGGATATGATGCATACCATGATGTCTCTTATCGAATTACCACGATAGTTTATGGGTTAGGCATTGAAGACAACCACATTCACTTTAAAAGGGGCACCACGTAATTCCGATGAGATGGCACCATATGAACTATGGTTTAGAGAAACCTAAGCTGTCATTTCTTAAAGGTTTGGGGCTGCGACGCTTATGTGAAAAAGTTTCAGGCTGATAAGCTCGAACCCAAAGCGGATAAATGCATCTTCATAGGACACCCAAAACAGTTGGGTATACCTCCTGTCTCAGATCCGAAAGCAATAAGGGATTGTTTCTAGAATCGGGTCCTTTCTCGAGGAAAAGTTTCTCTCGAATGAATTGAGTGGGAGGATGGTGGAGACTTGATGAGGTTATTGAACCGTCTCTTCAACTAGTGTGTGGCAGGGCACAGGAAGTTGTTCCTGTGGCACCTACACCAATTGGAGTGGAAGGTTATGATAGTGATCATGAAACTTCAGATCAAGTCACTACCAAATCTCGTGGGATGACAAGGATGCGTACTACTTCAAGTGGTACGTAATCCTGTCTTGGAAGTCATGTTGCTAGACAACAATGAACCTACGAGCTATGGAGAAGCGATGGTGGGCCCGAATTCCGATAAAAGGCTCGAGGCCATAAAATCCGAGATAGGATCCATGTATGAAAACAAAGTGTAGACTTTGGAAGAACTACTTGATGGTCGTAAGGCTATTAGGTACATATGGATTTTAAAAGGAAGACAGACAATGATGGTAAGTATCACCATTAAGAAAGCTCGACTTGTCGTTAAGATTTTTTCCGACAAGTTCAAGGAGTTAACTATGATGATACTTTCTCACTCGTAGCGATGCTAAGAGTCTGTTTGAATTATATTAGCGATTACTGCATTATTTATGAAATCTTGCAGATAGGATGTCAAAAAACATTGTTTCCTCGACGTTTTTTGAGGAAAGGTTGTATGTGATACAAACCGGAAGGTTTTTTGTCAATCCTGAAAGATGCTAATAAGTATGCAAAGCTCCAGCAATCCTTCTAGGGACTGGAGTAAGCATCTCGGAGTTGGAATGTATGCTTTGATGAGATTATCAAAGATTTTGGGTGTATACAAAGTTTATGAGAAACTTGTATTTCCAAAGAAGTGAGTGGGAGCACTATAGAATTTCTGATGAATATATGTTGTTGACATATTGTTGATCAGAAATGACGTAGAATTTCTGGAAAGCATATAGGGTTATTTGGAAAGTGTTTTTCAATGGAAAGCCTGGATTAAGCTACTTGAACATTGAGCATCAAGATCTATAAGGATAGATCAAAACGCTTAATGGTACTTTCAAATGAGCACATACCTTGACATGATCTTGAAGGTGTTCAAGATGGATCAACCAAAGAAGGAGTTCTTACCTGAGTTGTAAGGTATGAAGTTAAGACTTAAAGCTCGACCACGGCAGAAGAAAGAGGAAGGACGAAGGTCGTCCCCTATGCTTAAGACATTGGCTCTACAGTATGCTATGCTGTGTACCGCACCTGAAATGTGCCTTGCCATGAGTCAGTCAAGGGGTACAAGAGTGATCCAAGAATGGATCACAGGACAGCGGTCAAAGTTATCCTTGGTAACTAGTGGACTAAGGAATTTTCTCGATTATGGAGGTGGTAAAAGAGTTCGTCGTAAAGGGTTACCCCGATGCAAACTTTGACACTAATCCAGATTATTCTGAGTAGTAAACTGGATTCGTATAGTAGAACAGTTATTTGGAATAGCTCCAAATAGAACGTGGTAGCTGCATCTAGGAGATGACACAGAGATTTGCGAAGTGCATACGGATCTGAAAGGTTCAGACCCATTGACTATAACATCTCTCACAAGCATAACATGATCAAACCCAGAACTCATTGAGTGTTAATCACATGGTAATGTGAACTAGATTATTGACTCTAGTAAACTCTTTGGGTGTTAGTCACATGGGGATGTGACCTTGAGTGTTAATCACATATCGATGTGAACTGGATTATTGACTCTAGTGCAAGTGGGAGACTGTTGGAAATATGCCCTAGAGGCAATAATAAATTAGTTATTATTATATTTCCTTGTTCATGATAATAGTTTATTATCCATGCTAGAATTGTATTGATAGGAAACTCAGATACATGTGTGGATACATAGACAACACAATGTCCCTAGTAAGTCTCTAGTTGACTAGCTCGTTGATCAATAGATGGTCACGGTTTCCTGACCGTGGACATTGGATGTCCTTGATAACGGGATCACATCATTAGGAGAATGATGTGATGGACAAGACCCAATCCTAAGCCTAGCACAAAGATCATGTAGTTCGTATGCTAAAGCTTTTCTAATGTCAAGTATCATTTCCTTAGACCATGAGATTGTGCAACTCCCGGATACTGTAGGAGTGCTTTGGGTGTGCCAAACGTCACAACATAACTGGGTGGCTATAAAGGTACACTACAGGTATCTCTGAAAGTGTCTGTTGGGTTGGCACGAATCGGGACTGGGATTTGTCACTCCGTGTAAACGGAGAGGTATCTCTAGGCCCACTCGGTAGGACATCATCACAATGTGCACAATGCGATCAAGGAGTTTATCACGGGATGATGTGTTACGGAACGAGTAAAGAGACTTGCCGGTAACGAGATTGAACAAGGTATCGGGATACCGACGATCGAATCTCGGGCAAGTGTCGTACCGATAGACAAAGGGAATTGTATACGGGATTGATTGAATCCTCGACATCGTGGTTCATCCGATGAGATCATCGTGGAACATGTGGGAGCCAACATGGGTATCCAGATCCCGCTGTTGGTTATTGACCGGAGAGTCATCTTGGTCATGTCTGCATGTCTCCCGAACCCGTAGGGTCTACACACTTAAGGTTCGGTGACGCTAGGGTTATAGAGATATTAGTATGCGGTAACCCAAAAGTTGTTCGGAGTCCTGGATGAGATCCCGGACGTCACGAGGAGTTCCGGAATGGTTCGGAAGTAAAGAATTATATATAGGAAGTGCTGTTTCGGCCATCGGGACAAGTTTCGGGGTCACCGGTATTGTACCGGGACCACCGGAAGGGTCCCGGGGGTCCACCGGGTGGGGCCACCTATCCCGGAGGGCCCCATGAGCTGAAGTGGGAAGGGATCCAGCCCAAAGTGGGCTGGGGCGCCACTTCCCCCTAGGGCCCATGCGCCTAAGGGTGGGGAAACCCTAGGGGAAGAGTCCTAAGAGGGGAAGGCACCCCTAGGTGCCTTGGGGGGGAGGGACTCCTCCCTTGGCCGCCGCCCCCCTAGGAGATTGGATATCCTAGAGCCGGCGCCCCCCCTTGGCCTCCCTATATATAGTGAGGGAAGGAGGGCCTCTCACCACGCGCCTTGGTGCCTCCCTCTCCCTCTCCAACACCTCCTCCTCCTCCATAGTGCTTGGCGAAGCCCTGCCGGAGTACTGCAGCTCCATCACCACCACGCCGTCATGCTGTTGGATCTCCATCAACCTCTCCTCCCCCCTTGCTGGATCAAGAAGGAGGAGACATTGCTGCTCCGTACGTGTGTTGAACGCGGAGGTGCCGTCCGTTCGGCGCTAGGATCATCGGTGATTTGGATCACGACGAGTATGACTCCATCAACCCCGTTCTCTTGAACGCTTCCGCGCGCGATCTACAAGGGTATGTACATCCACTCCTCCCTCGTTGCTAGATGACTCCATAGATAGATCTTGGTGACACGTAGGAAAATTTTGAATTTATGCTACGTTCCCCAACATGGGACCCATGGTAGGTCCACTTTTGAAGATGATCCTAAACAACAATTACTGAGAGGGCAGCCCATGGGAATTGGCACATTGGCGGTGCAAGCTGGGAACAAAACGTAAATGTCGGGAATGTTCCAACCATCATATTTGCCTGAGGTTCAGATCTGGCTGGGAACGGGATATTTCAGACATCATGTCTGGGAAAGAACGTTTGCAACACAAACCGACAAGACATTGCGAGATTCTCGGGAGATGAACTATGATAGCAAGCTCCAAAACATGAGATGGTCCTGCTACATACATGTGAACATGTTGTCCAAGACAAGAATGATCACATAGTAGTCTTCTAATAAAACACTATCGAGTTCAGGTTAGGATCGATCATCAAGGATTTCGAAGTCTTTACGCGCGCTAGACATCTTTTCCTTGAACAAATCAATCAGTGGCTTGGTGAGCTAGGCATACGTATAGAATGAAGATGATCAGTCTATCAGACCATAGAATACTTCGCACATGCATGACTGACTTGGGATGATTCCAGAGGAAGCAAAACAAACTTTCTCGAATTCACGGCGGCAACTTACATCAAATGCATGTCAATCAAAGGAAGTCACTTCTTTCATCCAAACATATACTTCATGAATGGGGCATGAAGAAAATGCTTACACAAGTTTCCAACACTAGTTGGATGTTCAACACAAATCATGGAGGAGAGAAAATGTTGCTGATGGGCTCAATAGCGACTCATCGAAATTTCCATATCACTGGACTTCCACCATTATGTGAACAATGTGATAGTATTGGTCAGACCAAAAGATGTAATGGTGTATGCTCGAGGAGTCAACCACGAGTAGACAACATTACGAATATCGTTGGTTCTGATTTGATTTGAGGATAGCCCACACTCAAATCAAGGTTGGACAAGATGATAGATTCAAGAACTAATCACGAGGATTAATCGATGAAAATATTATCTTTCTTCAACACACACACAACACAAGGATATCCCTTCTGAAATGAACTAAGTGGAAAAAGCTTTCATCTTCCAACTCTGCAAGTTGTTGTTTAGCTCAACCGACTAGTTCAGGGTATCGAACACAGAATCTTGGAGAATGGGTGGTTTGGAGGAAAACCAACATGATCATGAACTCAACAAAGCGGTCAGGTGACAACCTGGTAATACTTCTGAGAAGATATTCGGAACATCACGAACCACCGATATGTTACTAAGCTCGAGAACAATCTTGCTTTTTAGAGCAAGACGATATGAACAAATAAGCAAGGGATTGAATAATCCTAACTCATTGATCGAAGAGTGCACCGGAAATAAGGACAAGGTAGCACGATCAATCCTAGAATAGTGTTTCAATAACCAACACGCTAAGAATGATATTAGTGTCCATTAACTACCAAGCAACACGGTTGCTAGGAGTATTGATTTCACACATCATGGTTCACTCGCCGGCATTCCGGTTGCGACAACACGGGACCGAGGAATGAAAAATGATGGCAAGAAGTATCACTGCGTCAAGAATTCATGAGAGATGGTGCAATTCTCATGACAATCCTGACATAAAGGGGGTAATACTCCAGGGTAGAACAGAGCAAAAGCTGGATTGGCATTTGATCTGCAGAACACAACTACTTTGACCCAATCCTGGATATGGATGAGGTATTGGAGTTTGTTTCTCCTAGTCATTCTGAAATAGAATGGCCTAACGGACCACAAGAATAATAAGCATCGATAACACGGATGCACAATTACTCCTGACTATCAATTGATAGGCGATGGTCGGAATACAAATGAAGAGGGACAACTCAAGAGGACATATATATTTCTGAGTTGTGGATGCATAGATTAATATGTCGAACCAAGTTCAACAGGTTTCTTCCAGATAACCCATGCAGGAAGGTAGAACTGGCAGAATCACAATTATGAATGGAGAACTCCTCAAGAGTACTCTGATTGTGATATTTTGGTTCAAAGAACTTCTGCCTTAATGGTTCATGGTATTTGGAAGAAAGATATACCATGGACCTCGAGGACTGTCGTAAGGTTACTAATATCCTAAAGGAACGAGCAAACACTATCAACAGGAGGTAAGTAGGGTGAATCTCAGGTTCAAGAACCCAGGAATAGAATACCTACTACTAAATGGCATCACAGGATGCTTTCGAGAATGGTGGCCAGAATCATCACACTGGAACACAAAACATGGCTAGATTACTAGGTGACACCCTAAAACACCTAGGGTCATAATAATAGCCCCAACATATATACCGAAGCAATAGAGTACCTCAACGCACCAGTTAGTGTGCTTATTCTGACCAAAAGGACATCGGGAATGGAAAGAAAGGATTTGCAGATGCATCAGACTATTTAGTAACCTGGGATGACTCGGACAGCATAACGAATATAAATGCTTAAGAAGATTTGAGACATCCTGCAAAATGGTGGCATAACCACTCAACATCACAATATCATGGTTCCGAGACCAACTAAAGAATTTCTAGACTCAAATTCGACCAGTTTGGCTTGGTAATCCTACAGGCAGTCAGGCTCTGATACCAACGCTATCAGGACCCCGATTCCAAGTCACATCGATCTAGCCGGTAACACCTCATATCGCTTTGCGGCCTCACGCACGGTATTCCCACGGGTGTCACCTTACCATGGCCCGGGACCATTTACGCCTTTTGGCTCACGTATATGATAGTGTTGCTAGCATCCATATGGCAGAGAACCCGGGCCGGCATGACTAGTCGTGAACCCAAAGTGGCACTAACTTACGAGAACAGGCATACATGAATCAACATCGAGCATGTTGGTCAGCAGCGTGCGAATCCGGGCTGTAGCACTGGGCTAACAGGACTCCGGTGAACCGGGCTGTAGCAAGCTAGGCAGGACTCCGGATGTCACCGCGTGACATTTCCCCGAAGGGACAGACATAGGAACGCGGTGAATCACATGCTGGCCAGTCAAGTGTTCCGGAGCAGTAGTGCTAGGCTAGCAGGACTCAAGTGAACCGGGCTGTAGCGGACTACTATGGCTCATAGAAGCACAAGACTACATTTCCCCATAAGAGAGGCTACCAAGGATAAACAACTAGGTTATCGGATCCCACACATACCAAGCATTTCAATAACATACACACAATATGCTCGATATGTGCAAATACAACATGGCATCACAACAAAACTCTACGACTCAACGTATTTATTCATTAGGCTCCGAAGAGCCAGATATTACAAACATGGGTCTTGTCGGTGTCAAAACCAGCATATCTCGGGTAGGGGGTCACGAACTGTGCGTCTAAGGCGGATGGTAACAGGAGGCAGGGAACACGCTGTTTTACCCAGGTTCGGGCCCTCTTGATGGAGGTAAAGCCCTACGTCCTGCTTGATTTATTCTTGATGATATGAGTATTACAAGAGTTGATCTACCACGAGATCGGAGAGGCCAAACCCTAGAAGCTAGCCTATGGTATGATTGTATGTTGTCCTATGGACTAAACCCTCTGGTTTATATAGACACCGGAGGGGGCTAGGGTTACAGAAGGTCGGTTACAAAGGAGGAGATATACACATCCGTATTGCCTAGTAGAGTCCCATCCGGACACGAGACGAAGTCTTCAATCTTGTATGTTCATAGTCCAACAGTCCGGCCAAAGGATATAATCTGGCTGTCCGGATACCCCCTAATCCAGGACTCCCTCAATAGCCCCTGAACCAGGCTTCAATGACGATGAGTCCGGCGCACAGTATTGTCTTCAGCATTGCAAGGCGGGTTCCTCCTTCGAATACACCACGGAAGAATTTGAATACAAGGATAGTGTCCGACCCTACAAAATAAGTTCCACATACCACCATAGAGAGAATAATGTTTCCACAAATCTAATTTGCTGACTTGTTTTGGCAACACGTCATTATGCCATGGCCCGGTTATTATTCGAACCGTTTCCTTTAACTAGCCCCGCACATAATGCGAGGCAGTTTTTTGACACGTCTTGTCAAAGCAGAGATCGTGTCCCCCTTATTACGGGATTCTCATCAATACGGGCGTGGGTAACCCAACGGCGCCATCGATTACAGTGCTTGGGGGATAAGCGAGTTTTACTAGGCTAGTGGGGGCGCATAGTTTCGGCCGCCCTTATAAAGGGATAAGGTTTAACCTTTCTCTACACACGCCTTCTTCCTCTTTTCCCATCCATTCTTGCGCACTCGAGCCCCAATGCCAAAGTCCACATCTTTCTCCTCAAGCTCCTCCAAACATGTCCGGAGTGGGAGGCAAGTGGATGGATTCCTCAATTACGGAGGAACACATCAAAAAGCTGCGCGGAGCCGGATACTTAGCCGCGAATATCGCGCATCGGCTGCCTGCTGCGGGGCAGATCGTCCCTACCCCGGAACCCCATGAGAGGGTAGTTTTCCTCCACCACTTCCTCCGCAGACT
The DNA here is from genome assembly GCF_002162155.2 of Triticum dicoccoides. Lineage (NCBI taxonomy): Eukaryota > Viridiplantae > Streptophyta > Magnoliopsida > Poales > Poaceae > Triticum > Triticum dicoccoides. The sequence continues at coordinate 234,722,704 of NC_041390.1, forward strand.
GGGGTTTCCCCTTCATCCATTCGTCCGCGGTCTCATTTTCTACTACGGGCTGGACATCCATGATCTGGCCCCGAACTTCGTCCTCAACATTTCGGCGTTCATCGTCGTCTATGAGGCTTTCCTCCGCATCCGCCCCCACTTCGGCCTATGGCTAAAGACATTCAATATCAAGCCGAAGGTGGTGGGCGGCCAACAAGAGGAATGCGGCGGAGCCATGGTGGGAAAGATGCCCAATGTTATATGGCTTGAAGGCTCCTTCGTGGAGACCATAAAGGGGTGGCAATCGGCGTGGTTCTACATCACTGAGTCGCGCGACACCAAATGGGTGGCTGCCCCCAAGTTTCAATCCGGATTCCCTACATGGCTCACTTCCTGGAAAGAGACGGGCATGTCGTGGGGTTCATCGGTGGAGCTGGACGGACTCCAGAAATGTATCCTGAACATGACAAGCAAGAAGCTCAAGCTTGTCAACATAGTCTAGGTCATGCTCATCCGCCAGATCCTCCCGTGCCAACAACGGGACTTCAACTTGTGGGAGTTCGACCCAGCCCAACACTAGAATCTGAGCGAGCTCTTCGACACGACACACAAGGACGTCTGGAAGGTGCTCTTCAAGGGCGCCGAGGTCCCTCCCTCTCTCACCGAGGACCGCGGGCTAAGCGCGAAGCGCTGAGCGCATTCGGTGAGTTCTACACATCTGGTAGGATATTTATTTACCCTAGCTTAACCATGTGTGGGGTCTGATCTCCATGCCTTTGACAGGACTGGGTGGAGACGTCGAGGCAGATTAACTGTCTAGCCCCTCTGCCCGAAGACACTGCGGACGCTCTCCTGGCGGAGATGTTGACTCCGGCTCCTTACAAGGTGCTGGAGAAGACCAAGAAGGCCAAGGGAACCCGAAAGAGCTCCCGGCGCCAGGTGTTATCGGGATCATCGTCCGATAACTCCGCGATGCACTCCTCCCCCGAAGACGAGGAGGAAGATGAAGATGTTCCCCCTCTTGTCGGGGGAGACAAGAAAAGGAAGGCCGCCCCTACTTGGGGGGCCGAATGGTCCAAGAAGGGAAGGACTCTCCTTCCGGACTACTCCACCGCCGCCGCCGAAGGCGAAGACGAGTGGCTGCTCAGGGCCAAGCCCCTTGTGAAGTCATAAGTATTCGGATACCAGAGTAACTCATAGTATTCCTTTGTCGCACTGCTTCTCCTAATGCTGAATTATGATTGTGCAGACCGCCCGGAACCTGTATTGACGTATCCTCGTCGGACGCCTCCCTGGGCTCGTCGGATATGGACAGCGATCCACTTCCGACCGCCACCTCCCCTTGACCTACGGACAACACCGAGGTGTTGTCTCAAGAGGCACTGGGTCGAGGGGAGACAGTCCCAGAGGCGCCTCAAAGCGACCTTCCGGACTCCGGGAGCAGGGGGAGCAAAGCCCTCGAGGGCTCTGAGTTCGGCCCTCAGCCGAACACCGCGCCGGAACCTCTAGTGGTTCCAGACTCGGGCAGGCGGCCTCCTTCCAAGAGGGGCAAGACGCCTGTGCCGGTGACCTCTGCCCATCCAGAGGCACCGGACAATCTCCTGGGAGTGCTTCGCAGCGCTTCCATTGACGAAGAGCACCGCACTATTATAAGTGCAGTGGTCCAGAAGGTTCAGTCCGCCAATAGCAGACTGACTGAAGCATGTGCCAGCCTTCTAACAGGCTTTGAGGTAAGTTTTTGAAATATAGGAGAAATATTACCTCATAGACAGTAGCCCCTGATGCTCTGTTTGGTGTTCACAAAGAAAAGCCGAACAGAGGATCAAACAATATCGCAGGAGTCTAATATAAGTATGTCTATATGCGTATGCAGGCTTCGCTATTGGCATCTGCCGCACTGACTGCGGAGGTCCCTGCACTGAAGCAGGACCTTAAAGGGTCCAAGGACGAGCTTGGCCTTGCCAAGAGGCAGCTCGAGGAGAACAAAGGTAAGTAGTACCTAGTCTATCGATATGTATAAAAAGAATACGATTGCAAAATGACAGGATCATCGTAAATTTGCCAGGGGCCACGACCGAGGTGGCGACCCTAAAGCAAGCGCTATCCAAGGCCGAAAACAAAGCAGCCAAGGAGCGCACCGAACGGAAAAGGCATGAGGCACGGGTGGGCGAGGTGCAGCAAAAGCTCCACGCTCTCGTGACGAAGCACGAGGCGTTGGAGCTTGACTTGAAGACGCGAGAGTCTAAGCTTACCGCGGCCCTTGAGAGCGCAAAGAGTGCCAAGGCCAAAGCCCAAAAGGCCCTCCAGGAGATTGATGCGATGAAGAAGATAGCCGCGGGTAAGGCATTCTATATGCAAAGCAAGCATGTGAAAATAAATTACTTGTTACTTACCCGAATCCGGAGCTCTCCAGGAGCATTCGCAGATTTGCCCCGCAGCGTGTCGGATGCCGCACTGTTTTACCAGGCCGAGGAGGGAAGCTCAACAGAGAAGTTGTTCTGGGCCCAATATACTGGGACCGAACACCCGGTGCCTATGAGCGACCAGCTAAAGCAGCTGGTCAAGCTACACAAGGCGGCCGAACAGGCCATGAAGGGCTTTATAGTCCGGCTGTGGCCTGGTGACGCCCTTCCGAACAGCTACTTTAGCTTGGTGAGGCGGCTTGTGGATGCCTGCCCATGGTTGGAAGTCGTCAAGCGGTCCGTCTGCATCGAAGGTGCACGCCGGGCTTTCGCCCGTGTGAAGGTGCAATGGGCCAAGCTGGACGTCATGAAGCTGATTAAGGAAGGGCCGCCGGAGGGCAAGGAGCATCGCCACCCCGAGATGTACTATGAGGGTGTCCTGAAGGGTGCTCGTCTTGTAGCGGACGAGTGTATGAAAGATATAATATTCGAGTGAAATCGCTCGTGTAATCCTATAGTTATGAAAACTTGTTCATATGTGCTATGCAACGCTTGTTTGAATTTAAAATATTACCTTCTGTTCGGCTGTTTATCAGATCTGAGAGATGACTAGTCATCGGCTTCTGCCCCCATGCCACGAGTGCTGTGGTGTTCGGGATAAACCTGAGCACTCTTGTTCCCATTTTTGGGTCCTTCGAGGGAGGTGCTCAGCACAACGAACAAGGCAATCGGACTATAATGTGTTATCACTCTCACTTAGCCATAGAATTCTATAATTTTAAATTTTGGTGAAGCCCCTAGTATTCGGAAGGCCGAATCTGGGGCGCGATACATGCCTTAAGCCGGACAGGGCTGACTCCTCGCTCTAAGCGGCATAAGTCTTTAAGGACTCGAAAGCCTCTTGAACAGCGACCAGTCTCTCGCCTTATCATGATAGTCAGTTTTAGCTTTCTCTACTGAGGTGCTTAGCCCAGCAGAACAGGGGCACAATCGCAGTAGTTCTCACAGTGCTACCTTAGCCGATATAGCGGAACATAAGGTACCAAAATATGGGAGCCGTCCAACCCAACTATTGACCCAAGACATGATTCGGAGCTAATGCATATAATGCTATAAGTTCGGGGTGCCGCACTGTCGAAAGTTTTCGGACTTCTCACGCCGTATTGTGGGGTATGCTTAAGCCCCTAGCGTATTGGCTGTACCAGAGCGTACGGGTGCTAGATGTCACGAATGAACATATATATATATATATATATATATATATATATATATATATATATATATATATATATATATAAGAAGAATGCAATAAAAGCCTTAATGCAATGCATTGTTTATTAAAAAAACGTGCGTTAGAGCAGAATGATATAGGTAGTGCGATAAGCAAAAAGTAGGACTGTGTCCCCTCCAAGGGCAAGCTGAGGAATAATATTAAAGCAAGTATTTCACTCATTATTGTAATCCACCTGGGAGTTCTGTGGTGTGATGTACCTTTCTGCCTCCTTGTTTGCTACATCATGTGTTCGGCAATCATGCTGCCGTTCAGGGTTTCCAGAGATTAATGTCCTGAAAGATAGAAAAATAACAAAGCGGGAAGCCCCTAGTGCGGTTTAAGCCGCGTCTTGGGGCGTGTCGTAGTCATGCCCCCCTCCCCACCTGTGCCCATGGTATTTTTAATGCATAATTATGTACGCGTGGCATGAATTTCGCCATTTGGCTTGGGACGGGGTGGGGGCGCATTGCTATGCGAGCTCAGAACGTGCCAGGCGGTCCTGTTGCTGATTACTCCGGGCGCGCTTGAAGGTGTTTGGGTCCTTAAATGCCGAACTAGTGGATTGCCTTAAGAGGTTGCTTTGCGCTTCCGCTGCGAGGGCCGCAGTGTGCTCCTCCGTTCGGAGAGAGTGCTCTGTGTTTCCATTAACTATAATGACCCCCCGAGGTCCTGGCATCTTGAGCTTGAGGTATGCATAATGCGGTACCGCATTGAATCTCGCAAATGTGGTTCACCCGAGAAGTGCATGATAACCACTACGGAACGGGACTATATCGAAGATTAACTCTTTGCTTTGGAAGTTATCCGGGGATCCGAAGACCACTTCCAGTGTGACTGAGCCTGTGCAATGGGCCTCTACACCTGGTATGATGCCTTTAAAGGTCATTTTTGTGGGTTTGATCCTTGAGGGGTCTATACCCATTTTGCGCACTGTTTCCTGGTAAAGCAGGTTCAGGCTGCTGCTGCCATCCATAAGGACTCGAGTGAGGTGAAATCCGTCAATGATTGGATCTGGGACCAGTGCTGTGAATCCGCCATGACGGATACTAGTGGGGTGGTCCCTGCGATCGAAGGTGATCGGACAGGAGGGCCATGGGTTGAACTTTGGGGCGACGGGCTCCAACGCATATACGTCCCGGAGCGCACGCTTCCGCTCCCTCTTGGGGATGTGGGTTGTGTATATCATGTTCACCGTCCGCACTTGTGGGGGGAACCTCTTTTGTCCTCCGGTATTCGGCTGTCGGGGCTCCTCCTCGTCATCGCTATGCGGCCCCTTATCTTTGTTTTCAGCAATTAATTTGCCAGCCTGCTTGAACACCCAACAATCCCTATTGGTGTGGTTGGCTGGCTTGTCGGGAGTGCCGTGTATTTGACGGGCCCGATCAAGTATACGGTCCAAACTGGACGGGCCCGAAGTGCTTCTTTTAAATGGCTTTTTCCGCTGACCGAGTTTAGAGCCTTTGAATCCGACATTGACTGCCGTATCCCCAGTATTGTCGTTGTTAATGCGGCGCTTATGTTTGTTGCGACGTGACCTGCTACTGCCGTCCTTGGTATCCGAAGTACCATGGTTCTTTGATATGTTATTACTGCAAGCCAGCCAACTGTCTTCTCTCACACAAAAGCGGGTCATGAGTGTTGTGAGGGCTGCCATAGATTTCGGCTTTTCCTGACCAAGGTGCCGGGCTAGCCACTCGTCGTGGATGTTGTGCTTGAAAGCTGCTAGAGCCTTTGCATCCGGACAGTCGACGATTTGATTATTCTTTGTTAGGAACCGTGTCCAGAATTGCTTGGCCGACTCCTTTGGCTGGTGAATTATGTGGCTGAAGTCATCGGCATCTGGTGGTCGCACATAAGTGCCTTGAAAGTTGTCGAGGAATGCGGCTTCCAGATCCTCCCAACAGCTAATGGACTCTGCTGGCAAGCTATTGAGCCAATGCCGAGCTGGTCCTTTGAGTTTGAGTGGGAGGTATTTAATGGCGTGTAGATCATCACCGCATGCCATGTGCATATGCAGGAGGAAATCCTCGATCCATACCGCAGGATCTGTTGTGCCGTCGTATGATTCTATATTTACGGGTTTGAAACCCTCTGGGATTTGATGATCCATTACTTCGTCTGTGAAGCATAAGGCATGTGCGGCACCTCTGTACTGGGCTATATTGCGATGCAGCTCCAATGAGTCTTGCCCACTGTGTTCGGCACGGCCGGATTTACTTTTACTGTATCCGGCGTGACGTTTACCGTCTCGCATAGTGGCGCGCCCTCGTGATCCGTATATCGATCTTGCATGTTTTGCTTTGTCCTCCAATACATCTCGCAGGTCTGGCGTATTTCCACATGCCTTTTTATTTGAGTGGCATCGGGGTGCATGCTGAGCTTTTGGCTGGAATGCCTCTCTATCGTGGCCACGAGGTGGCCGATCAGCCGCGTCATATGCTTCTTCCTCCAGTCGGGGTAGCAACCTGCATTTTGGGTAACTCTTGGAGGGGTGTTCAAGTTTATATTCCTCGGCCGCGAGGACTTCAGTCCATCTGTCAGCTAGCAGATCTTGACCAGGTTGAAGCTGCCACTGCTTTTTCTTAAGGCTATTTGCCGTGGCTATAAGCCGGCGCTTGAAGCGCTCTTGTTCGACGGGATCCTCTGGCACGACGAATTCGTCATCGTCGAGGCTTGCCTCATCTTCGGAGGGGGGCATGTAATTATCATCCTCCGCCTCTCTATCTTCCGCTCTCCCTGGAGGGCTAGCCTCTCCATCCTCGTGTCCTAGATCGTGCTGGAGGGGGTTGTTGCCATCTTCGGCACTATCCGGAGTGTTATTATCTCCTGTGCCGGTATCACCACTTTTGCTTTGGCGGGACTTAGAGCGGCGCCGCTGATGTCAGCGCTTGGGTTGCTTCTTGGAGGGGTCATCCTCCGCTGTCTCGTCGCCATTGCCTTCTTTGGGTGTGTCCACCATGTATATATCGTATGATGAGGTGGCTGTCCAGTGCCATGTGGGCAGTGGTTCCTCTTCGTCTCCCGCATCGTCGTCCATACAGTCGATGTCTTCGGAGTCGAAGTCGAGCATGTCGGTTAAGTCGTCGACAGTGGCTACTAAGTGGGTGGTCGGTGGGCAGCGAATTTCTTCGTCATCCGCATCCCAATCCTACCGGACATAGTTCAGCCAGGATCCTCCTGACAAGGAAAGATACCTTAATGAATTTAGTGTTGGAAATATGCCCTAGAGGCAATAATAAAAGTATTATTATATTTCAATGTTCATGATAAATGTCTTTTATTCATGCTATAACTGTATTATCCGGAAATTGTAATACACGTGTGAATACTTAGACCACAATATGTCCCTGGTGAGCCTCTAGTTGACTAGCTCGTTGTGATCAACAGATAGTCATGGTTTCCTGACTATGGACATTGGATGTCGTTGATAACGGGATCACATCATTAGGAGAATGATGTGATGGACAAGACCCAATCCTAAGCATAGCATAAAAGATCGTGTAGTTCGTTTTGCTAGAGCTTTGCCAATGTCAAGTATCTCTTCCTTCGACCATGAGATCGTGTAACTCCCGGATATCGTAAGAGTGCCTTGGGTGTATCAAACGTCACAATGTAACTGGGTGACTATAAAGGTGCATTACAGGTATCTCCGAAAGTATCTGTTGGGTTGACACGGATCGAGATTGGGATTTGTCACTCCGTATGACGGAGAGGTATCTCTGGGCCCACTCGGTAATGCATCATCATAATGAGCTCAATGTGACAAAGGTGTTGGACACGGGATCATGCATTACGGTACGAGTAAAGTGACTTGCTGGTAACGAGACTGAACAAGGTATTGGGATACCGACGATCGAGTCTCGGGCAAGTAACGTACCGATTGACAAAGGGAATTGCGTACAGGGTTTGATCGAATCCTCGACATCGTGGTTCATCCGATGACAACATCGAGGAGCATGTGGGAGCCATCATGGGTATCCAGATCCCGCTGTTGGTTATTGACCTAAGAGCGTCTCGGTCATGTCTGCATGTCTCCCGAACCCGTAGGGTCTACACACTTAAGGTTCGGTGACGCTAGGGTTATTAGGAAGACTAGTATGTGACTACCGAATGTTGTTCGGAGTCCCGGATGGGATCCTGGACGTCACGAGGAGCTCCGGAAGGGTCCGAAGGTAAAGATTTATATATGGGATGTTGTCAAACGGACACCGGGAAGTTTCGGGGTCATACCGGTATTGTACCGGGGCCACCGGAAGGGTTCCGGGGGTCCACCGGGAGGGGCCACCCCTCCCGGGGGGCCACATGGGCTGCGTGGGGTAGGGAGCCAGCCCCTGGTGGGCTGGGCGCACCCCCTCCCTTGGGCCCTTGCGCCTAGGGTTGAGGGGGGAACCCTAGAGGGGGCGCCCCCCTTGGCTTGGGGGGCAAGCCACCCTCTCCCCCTCTCCCCTTGGCCGCCGCACCCCCCCTAGATGGGTTCTAGGGGGCCGGCCCCCTTCTCCCTTCCCTCTATAAATAGAGGGGTGAGGGGAGGGCAGCCAGACCACCCTCCAAGGCGCAGCCCTCCCCTCCCCAACACCTCTCCTCCTCCGTTGTGTGCTTGGCGAAGCCCTGTCGGAGTACTGCCTCTCCACCATCACCACGCCGTCGTGCTGCCGGTGGAGCTGTCTTCCTCAACCTCTCCTTTCCCCTTGCTGGATCAAGAAGGAGAAGACATCTCCCGTCCCGTACATGTGTTGAACGCGGAGGTGCTGTCCGTTCAGCACTTGGTCATCGGTGATTCGAATCACGTCGAGTACGACTCCATCATCACCTTGCAAGCTTCCGCACGCGATCTACAAGTGGTATGTAGATGCAAACTCTCTCCCTTGACTCGTTGCTTAGATGAACTCATAGATGGATCTTGGTAAAACTGTAGGAAAAATTTTAATTTTCTGCAACGTTCCCCAACAGTGGCATCATGAGCTAGGTCTATGCGTAGTTCTCTTTGCACGAATAGAACACAATTTTGTTGTGGGCGTGGATTTTGTCATCTTACTTGCCTCTACTAGTCTTTTCTTGCTCAACGGTACTGTGGGATGAAGCGGCCCGGACCAACCTTACACGTACGCTTACGTGAGACCGGTTCCACCGACTGACATGCACTAGTTGCATAAGGTGGCTGGCGGGTGTCTGTCTCTCCCACTTTAGTTGGAGCGGAATCGATGAACAGGGCCCTTATGAAGGGTAAATAGAAGTTGACAAAATCACGTTGTGGTGATTCGTAGGTAAGAAAACGTTCTTGCTAGAACCCAATTGCAGCCACGTAAAAGATGCAACAACAATTAGAGGACGTCTAACTTGTTTTTGCAGCGATTGATCATGTGATGTGATATGGCCAGAAGTTGTGATGAATGATGAATTGTGATGTATGAGATCATGTTCTTTGTAATAGGATTCACGACTTGCATGTCGATGAGTATGACAACCGATAGGAGCCATAGGAGTTGTCTTTATTTTTTGTATGACCTGCGTGTCATTGAATAACGCCATGTAAACTACTTTACTTTATTGCTAAACGTTAGTCATAGAAGTAGAAGTAGTCGTTGGCGTGACAACTTCATGAAGACACGATGATGGAGATCATGATGATGGAGATCATGGTGTCAAGCCGGTGACAAGATGATCATGGAGCCCCGAAGATGAAGATCAATGGAGCTATATGATATTGGTCATATCATGTCACAACTATATAATTGCATGTGATGTTTATTATGTTTATGCATCTTGTTTACTTAGGACGACGGTAGTAAATAAGATGATCCCTTACAAAAATTTCAAGAAGTGTTCTCCCCTAACTGTGCACCGTTGCTACAGTTCGTCGCTTCTAAGCACCACGTGATGATCGGGTGTGATGGATTCTTACGTTCACATACAACGGGTGTAAGACAGTTTTACACAGCGAAAACACTTAGGGTTAACTTGACGAGCCTAGCATGTGCAGACATGGCCTCGGAACACGGAGACCGAAAGGTCGAACACGAGTCGTATGGAAGATACGATCAACATGAGAATGTTCACCGACGATGACTAGTCCGTCTCACGTGATGATCGGACACGGGCTAGTCGACTCGGATCGTGTAACACTTAGATGACTAGAGGGATGTCTAATCTAAGTGGGAGTTCATAATTTGATTAGAACTTTATTATCATGAACTTAGTCTAAAACCTTTGCAAATATGTCTTGTAGATCAATGGCCAACGCTAATGTCAACATGAACTTCAACGCGTTCCTAGAGAAAACCAAGCTGAAAGATGATGGCAGCAACTATACGGACTGGGTCCGGAACCTGAGGATCATCCTCATAGCTGCCAGGAAACAATACGTCCTAGAAGGACCGCTAGGTGACGCTCCCGTCCCAGAGAACCAAGACATTACGAATGCTTGGCAGTCTCATGCTTATGATTACTCCCTCGTTCAGTGCGGCTGTCAGGACCCCGACTCAATGCCACATCGATCTAGCATGTAACACCTCATATCACTTTGCGGCCTCACGCACGGTATTCCCACGGGTGTCGCCTTACCTTTGCCCGGGACCGTTTGCGCCTTTTGGCACACGTATATGACAGTGTCGCTAGCATCCATATGATAAGGAGCCCGGGCTGACATGGCTAGTCGTAAACCCAAAGTGGCACAAACTTACAGGGACAGGCATCCATGACCCAGCATCGAACGTGTCGGTCATCAGCGAGTGAACCCAGGCTGTAGCACTGGGCTAGCAGGACTCCGGTGAACCGGGCTGTAGCGGGCTAACAGGACTCCGGTATTCATCGCGTGACATTTCCCTGAAGGGACAGACACAGGAACGAAGAAGGACACATGCCGGCCAGCCTAAGTGTTCCGGAGCAGTAGCAAGCTACCATGGCTCAGTGGAAACACTAGGAGACATTTCCCGGTAAGAGAGGCTACTAAGGATAAACAACTAGATAGCCAGATCCCACACATATCAAGCATTTCAATAACATACACACAATATGCTCGATATGTGCAAATACAACATGGCATCACAACATGACTCTACGACTCAAGTAATTTATTCATTAGGCTCCGAGGAGCGAGATATTACAAACAGGGGTCTCATGACCCAACAATCAGAGCATACAAGTCAAAGCACAAGCGGAAGCTATCATGTATGAGTACAGACATCTATAAATGAAAAAGGCTGAGAAGCCTGACTATCTACCAGATCCTGTCGAGGGCTCAAGATCGTAGCTGAGGTAACAAGCTAAATGTCGAAGTCCACGTGGAACTACTAGTGAGACTGAAGTCTCTCTACAAAAACATAAAATAGGCAAACGTGAGTACAAATGTACCCAGCAGGACTTACATCAGAACTAACTACATATGCTTCATTTTCAACAAGGGGATGGTGGGGTTTAACTGCAGCAAGCCAGCTTTGACTCGGTGGCTAACCTGAACTACGACTGCAAGTAACTCTTTTGAGGTGGCGCACACGAGTCCACATATTCACCATATCAATACACCACTATGGATCCGCTCTCGTCTCCCTACGAGAACGCCATCGATAGCACTCACGCTTATCTTGCGTATTTTAGAGTATCCACTTTCACTTGTCTATGAACTGATATAAGCAACCTAGAAGTCCTTTTCCGCGGACACGGCTATTCGAATAGATGATGTTAACCCTGCAGGGGTGTACTTCTTCACACACGCTCTCACCACTTACCGCCGTTTACACGACATGTACTCGGCAACCTTCAAGCGGAAGCCCAACGTGGGTGTCGGCCACGGCCTGCCTAAACACTCAAGTCTCTAGTCCAGGTTTATCGCCTATTCGGGTTCCATCCATGAGGAGATCCGGCCGGAGTTTCGCTCACAGCCCCAAACGATGTGAACAGGGTTCCGTGACACCAAACGGGCGCCCGGTTTACCCGGCCACGTGCCTACCGCATCACAGCCCACCCCTACGGTCAGCGCTGCGCACGGCCTCCAGCATACTACAAACACCAGAAACTACTTGCAACTCAGTTCCTGAGGGTCCATTGGTTTCGGGCCAAATGTGTGGTAGTAGCTGAATCATGGATCACAAACACAGAACTCAGTTCCTGAGGACGGCTGCAATGAGACAACCCACCATGTACTCCTACATGGCCTCTCACCGCTACCTTTACCAAAACGTGTTCACACACTTAGCTCACACACAGTAGGACATGTTCACACGCCTCTGGTTCATCCCCGATGAATCAGACCCGACTCAACTCTAAGTAGTAGCAGGCATGACAACAAACATAAATGAGTAGGCACATCAGGGCTCAAACAACTCCTACTCATGCTAGTGGGTTTCATCTATTTACTGTGGCAATGACAGGTCATGCAAAGGATAAAGGGGTTCAGCTACCGCAGCAAGTAACAGTTGAATCGTTGTTGTCCTAATGCAGTAAAAGAGAGCAAGAGCGAGAGAGTAGGATTGTATCGGAATGAACAAGGGGGTTTTGCTTGCCTGGCACTTCTGAAGATAACATTGAGTCTTCATCAGTGTCAACGATCACATCATCGGTATCACGTCTATCGAGAGGGGACAAATACCGGCAACACAGAAGGGAACACAATCAATGCAATGCACAATATGATGCATGATCATGACATGGCAAAATGAATGTGTTTTGAGCCAATGCAACTAGCAACAGATTAAATGAAGTTGGTTTGAATACAAGATTCAAATTCAAACTCCATGTGTGATTATTTAAATGCCCTTCACTTCATTTGTCCTAAACAGTAGTGATAAGTTGCTCTAACATGCATGAAAATGGTACAGATGGATTCCTTGAATTTTTCTGATAATTTTTCATATATAAATTATTTAATTTGGAGTTACGGTTGAATTTCTATGAATTATTGAAGTTTTGGATATTTTCTGAAATTTCCTGAATTAAAATAAATGCAGAAAATGAGTTATGGCGTCAGCACCACGTCATGCTGACATCAGCAGGTCAACAGGTGCTGGTCCGGGTCAAACCTGACCAGTGGGGTCCACTGGTCAGTGACTGGGGCTGGTTAGTGTCAATGACAGGTAGGGCCGGGTCAACAGACACGTCATCAAGTCAACTCTGTCATGTGGGGCCAGTCAACGTGTGACGTGGCTAGGTCAAACTGACCTGTGGGCCTGTGGGGGTTAATTTAATCTAAACACAGATAAAACCTGGATTAGTTAGGGCGTGGGGCCCAGGTGTCAGTGAGCTAGGAGGTTGGTTAGTGGGGCTGTTAGCTGCTAATGACGGCCCACGTCAACACGGCCGGAGTTAAACCGCCGGCGAGGTCAGCGACGGCCGAATGGCTCGGGTTTCGCCCTCCGGCGACCAAACGCCGCGCGGAGAGGCTCTGTGGGTTCCTAGCGCTCGTGCGCATCCGGAGGAGGCGACGGAAGGACGCGGGGTGGCCAGCACTCGCCGGAGCGGAGCTTGCGGCGGCGGCCGGAGTTCGGACCTCGGCGAAAACGGTGTTGTGGGGCACGGGCGAGTGAGGTAAAGCACTGTGCAGCCTCCTGGAGTCACCATGAGTTCGGTGAGATGCACGGGCGCGACCCGTTCGAGCTCAGGCCACGGCGGCGACATGGCCGGCGGAGCCGAGCTCGCGGCTCCGGTGGAATCGAGGCTACAGGGCGCAATCGAAGGGGGGAAGAGGGAGGGGAGGCGTAGGAGCTCACAGCGGTGCCGTAGGGATGGTTAGCCGGCTCGGGGACGCGACGATGGTGGCGAATTGACGGTGAAGATCCTCGGCGGCCGGCGATGGAAACGGCGATGCCGGCGACGTTGTGGCGCGTCCGTAGTTCCATGGCTTGGTGGGGAGGTCAAGGATGTCGTGACGGAGCTCTCGAGCATGCTGGATGGGCGAGGGAGGGCTGGT